>NC_092372.1:212285441-212603464 GCF_030028105.1 Mobula birostris | reverse complement strand
TCTCAAAGTCCCGAGTCGATCGACTCCCGAGTCCCTGATAGCAGGCGGCAAAAGGGAGCAATTCCCTGCCATAAACCTCCAGGCACCGTCAACTTGTTGATACCTTGGAAGCAGCCGACCACAGCCGACACTGAGTCCATCAGTCCAAAAACTCCGAGCTTCCGACCAGCCTCTCCGATACAGCCTCCTGAGTGCCATCCTCTGCCGAGCGCCTTCGGCCTCGACCCGGCCGTTGAAACAAGCAAAGCCAAGGATTTGGGGCCTTCTGCTCCGGAGATTCCGGTTACCACACAGTAGCAGCGGCAGCGAAGCGGGCATTTCAGAAGTTTTCCAGATGTTCCTCCGTGCTCTCACGTCCATCTCCATCAAATCAGAATTGTGCACGGTCCCCTACTTGACAGATAACAGACATCATCACCGAAGTGGCCACGCGCGCTGCCGTCGCACCGCCATCTTCTCTCCCCTCCCAGGAGAAATTGGGAAGTTTTTAAAAGCTTACAAAAGAAAACTGAGAAGGTCATTAAGAGGGAAAAGATGAACTGTGAAAGGAAGCTAACAAATAATATCAAAGAGGATACTAAAAGCTTTTTCAAGTATATAAAGAGTAAAAGACAGGTGAGAGTAGATATAGGACCGATAGAAAATGACGCTGGAGAAATTGTAATGGGAGATATGGAGATGGCGGAGGAATTGAACGAGTATTTTGCATCAGTCTTCACTGAGGAAGACATCAGCAGTATACCGGACACTCTAGGGTGGCAGGGAAGAGATAGATTCTGGCATGGTTCCGGAGAACTGAGAGATCACAAATGTCACTCCGCTATTTAAGAAGGGAATAAGGAAGCAAAAAGGAAATTATAGACCTGTTAGCTTGACATCGGTGGTTGGGAAGTTGTTGGAGTCAATTGTCAAGGATGAGGTTGTGGAGTATGACAAGATAGGCAGAACTCAGCATGGTTTCCTTGAAGGAAAATCCTGCCTGACAAACCTATTGCAATTTTTTGAGGAAATTACAAGCAGGCTAGACAAGGGAGATGTAGTGGATGTTGTATATTTGGATTTTCAGAAGGCCTTTGACAAGGTGCCACACATGAGGCTACTTAACAAGATAAGAGCCCATGGAATTATGGGAAAGTTACATACGTGGATAGAGCGTTGGCTGATTGACAGGAAACAGAGAGTGGGAATAAAGGGATCCCATTCTGGTTGGCTGCCGGTTACCAGTGGTATTCCACAGGGGTCCGTGTTGGGGCAGCTTCTGTTTACGTTGTACATCAACGATTTGGATTATGGAATAGATGGCTTTGTGGCTAAGTTTTCTGATGATACAAAGATAGATGGAGGGGCTGGTAGTGCTGAGGAAACAGCGAGTCTGCGAGAGACTTGGATAGATTAGGAGAATGGGCAGAGAAGTGGCAAATAGAACATAGAACATAGAATAGTACAGCGCAGTACAGGCCCTTCGGCCCACAATGTTGTGCCGACCCTCAAACCCTGCCTACCATATAACCCCCCCCCCACCTTAAATTCCTCCATATACCTGTCTAGTAATCTCTTAAATTTCACTAGTATATCTACCTCCACCACTGACTCAGGCAGTGCATTCCACGCACCAACCACTCTCTGAGTAAAAAACCTTCCTCTAATAACCCCCTTGATCTTCCCACTCCTTACCTTAAAGCCATGTCCTCTTCTATTGAGCAGTGGTGCCTTGGGGAAGAGGTGCTGGCTATCCACTCTATCTATTCCTTTTAATATGTTGTATACCTCCATCATGTCTCCTCTCATCCTCCTTCTCTCCAAAGAGTAAAGCCCTAGCTCCCTTGATCTCTGATCATAATGCATACTCTCTAAACCAGGCAGCATCCTGGTAAATCTCCTCTGTACCCTTTCCAATGCTTCCACGTCCTTCCTATAGTGAGGCGACCAGAACTGGACACAGTACTCCAAGTGTGGCCTGACCAGAGTTTTATAGAGCTGCATCATTACATCACGACTCTTAAACTCTGTCCCTCGACTTATGAAAGCTAACACCCCTTAAGCTTTCTTAACTACCCTATCTACCTGTGAGGCAACTTTTGGGGATCTGTGGACACATACCCCCAGATCCCTCTGCTCCTCCACACTACCAAGTATCCAGCCTATCGTGGATAGGCTTTTTCCATTGAGAGTGGGAGAGATTCAAAACAAGAGGACATGAGTTGAGAGTTAAAGGGCAAAAGTTTAGGGTAACATGAGGGGGAACTTCCTTACTCAGAGAGTGGTAGCTGTGTGGAACGAGCTTCCAGCAGAAGTGGTTGAGGCAAGTTCGATGTTGTTGTTTAAAATTAAATTGGATAGATATATGGACAGGAAAGGAATGGAGGGTTATGGACCGAGTACAGGTCGGCGGGACTAGGTGAGAGTAAGAGTTCGGCACGGACTAGAAGGACCGAGATGGCCTGTTTCCATGCTGTAATTGTTATATGGTTATATGGTTAAGTGATGGGAAGGTATCACCTTAAAGTGCTGTATCCTCATGAATAGAATTCCCATGGAATGGTATAAGGTGAGAAATTCATAAAAACTGAACCACCAAGACTGAAGGAATGTTGATGGCTGTCCACATCAGAATGGTTTGAGACTTGTGAGGGAGCTTGCTGTTGGTATTGGTATTAGTATTGGTTTATTATTGTTACATGTATTGAGATATATTTAAAAGCTTTTGGTCAAACCTCAGTTGAATGATTTTGAGCTGCTTCGGGTCCCTTATCTAAGAAAGGATGTCCTAATATTGGAGAGGGTCTAGAGGAGTTTCACAGGACTGATCCTAGGAAAGCAAGTGTTAACGTACTGTATAAGGAGAACCTGATAGCTCTGGGACTGTAATCACTGGAGTTGAAGAGAATGATTGCGGATCTCATTGAAATCATTAGAGATTGACAGGTTCTAGACTAGTAAGGGTGTCCAAGGTTATGGGGAGAATGCCGAAGAATGGGGTTGAGGGGTAATAAATCAGCCATAATGGAATGATGGAATAGACTCGATGGGCCAAAAGGCTTATTTCAGCTCCTTTTCTCCTGATCTTCTAGTCTTTTTTTTTGCATGCCATCCAAACGTTCATACCATACATCGGTACATGGAGGTAGCGAGAAAAAAAAGAGGAGGCAGAATATAATTAAAAGGACTACAGTGAGATAGACTGGGAGATCAATATGTTGAACATGACAGCACAGTACAGGCCCTTCAGCGCAGGATGTTGTACCAAACTTCCAATTGACTCCTAAGATCAATCTAACCCTTCCCTCTTACATTGCCCTCCATTTTTCTATCATCCATGTGCCTATCTAGGAGTTCCTTAAATACCCCTAATGTATCTGATTCTACCACCTGGCAGGGCATTCCACGCACTTACCACTCTCTGTGTAAAAAAGTTACCTGTCATCCCGCCCTAAACTTTCCTCCAATCACCTTAAAATTATATCCCCTCATTTCCTCCCTGGGAGGAAGTCTCTGGCTGTCCACCCGATCTGTACCTTGTGTCATCTTGTATGCCTCTAACACGTCACCTCTCATTCTCTTTCGCTCGAAAGAGAAGAGCCCTAGCTCGCTCAATCTATCCTCATAAAACACATTCTCCAATCCCGACAGCTCCTCTGCACCTGCTCCATACCTCCCACACCCTTCCTACGATGTTCACCTCTTCCTTTTCCTCTTTGGTGGCATGAGTTCTGTGCTGGCAGTTTCTGCCAATGTCAATGGACAGATGCATGAACAATATACACGGTGACCTCTGCCTGTTGGTGGTGGAGGAAGAGCCATTGTGTTAAATGTGGCAGCCCTCGTCGAACTAGCTGCTCTCTCCTGAATGGAGGATGGGCTGCTTGGACAATGTAGCAGCTGGAATGCCTCAGTTGGGGGCAGCCCATTGGTTCACATCTCATTTGAGCATTCTCTCCATACAGTTGCTTGGAGAGCAAGGTTCCTTTTTGATATCAACTACAGTAATTACATAGGGTGCAGAATTCTGAGCCGTACAATAAATGACTTTTTTTTGAGCTCCCTGAAGATAATGACATGGCAATTTTCTGATCTGCCTGTCAGGACATGCAGTCAGCAGGATTATCAGATCCAGTGTGATTATGAACAATCGTGTCATGAGATTAGCTTTCTGTAAAGAGTCCTAGCTCTGAAGAGATTCACGTTGTAGCTTGGCCAATGTATGACTCATGATCTGTGAATATCATAAATTCTCAGTCTCAGGTCTTTGGATCCAATTAAGTTCTGTGCATAAAGTCTCTTTCGAGCCAACAGAATTGGAATTGTCAGTATCAAAATTTGTAGTTGCTGATAAACTATGAAACAAATGAGAGATTGCTGCTCTGCACATGGCCTTAAGAAACTACAGAGAGTTGTGCAGTTCCCAGAAAACAGCCTCCCCTCTATGGACTCTATCCACACTTCTCACAGCAGAATCAAAGACCCCCTCCACTCCAAATGTTCTGTCTTCTCTCCTCTCCCATCAGGCAGAAAATACAAAAGCCTAAATGCATATACATTGGAATTTAGAAGGCTGAGAGGGGATCTGATTGAAGCATATAAGATTATTAAGGGATTGGACATGCTGGAGGCAGGAAGCATGTTCCCGCTGATGGGTGAGTCCAGAACCAGAGGCCACAGTTTAAGAATAAGGGGTAGGTCATTTAGAACGGAGTTGAGGAAAAACTTTTTCACCCAGAGAGTGGTGGATATGTGGAATGCTCTGCCCCAGAAGGCAGTGGAGGCCAAGTCTCTGGATGTTTTCAAGAAAGAGATGGATTGAGCTCTTGAAGATAGCGGAATCAAAATTTATGAGGATAAGGCAGGAACTGGATACTGATTGTGGATGATCAGCCATGATCACAGTGAATGGCGGTACTGGCTTGAAGGGCCAAATGGCCTAATCCTGCACCTATTGTCTATTGTATCGTCAGGCTCAAGGACAGGTCTATCCCACCGTTACCAGACTCTTGTACAGACCTTTTGTATGATTAGATTTCTCCTGACCTTACAATCTACCTCAAATAATCTTTCACCTCATTGTTTACGTGAACTGCACTTTCTTTGTAGCTTTTGCACTTTATTCTGCATTGTTTTATGTTGTTTTAACTCAATGCACAGTTTCTTGATTTGATCTGTATGAACAATATGCACTCAAGCTTTTCACTGTATCTTGGTACATGTGACAACAATAAATCAATACCAAGAAAATTGGTTTGAAAAGTACTTACATTTCTGCTTGAAATTAAACTTAGATGATCGGACATTACAGAACAGTACAGGCCTTTTGGCCCACGACATTATGCTGACCTTTTAATCTACTCTAAGATCAGTCTAACCACATAGCCCTCCAGTTTTCCATCATTTGTATGCCTACGTAAGAGTCTCTCTATTGTCCCTAATGTATCTGTCTTTACAAACTGGCAGCACATCCTATGAACCCACCACTCAGTGTGTGAAAAACCTTACCTCTGACATTCCCCCATACTTTCCTCCAACCACCTTAAATTATACCAGACATTCAAAGTTCAAAGTACAGTTATTATTAAGGTATGTACAGTCTACAGAATACAACTCTGAGATTCATGCTCCCACAGGCAGCCATGAAACAAAGAGAACACCATGGAACCCATTCCCAGAAAAACATCAAACATCCTTCAGGTGAAATAAAGAACAAATTGTGCAAACAGCAAAAAGCATAGAACACAGAATAGTACAGCACAGTACAGGCCCTTTGGACCACAGTGTTGTGCCGACCATCAAAACCCCCCCTCCCATATAATCCCCCACCTTAAATTCCTCCATATACCTGTCTAGTAGTCTCTTAAACTTCACTAGTGTATCTGCCTCCACCACTGACTCAGGCAGTGCATTCCATGCACCAACCACTCTCTGAGTAAAAAACCTTCTTCTAATATCCCCCTTGAACTTCCCACCCCTTACCTTAAAGCCATGTCCTCTTGTATTGAGCAGTGGTACCCTGGGGAAGAGGCGCTGGCTATCCATTCTGTCTATTCCTCTTAATATCTTGTACACCTCTATCACGTCTCCTCTCATCCTCCTTCTCTCCAAAGAGTAAAGCCCTAGCTCCCTTAATCTCTGATCATAATCCATACTCTCTAAACCAGGCAGCATCCTGGTAAATCTCCTCTGTACCCTTTCCAATGCTTTCACATCCTTCCTATAGTGAGGCGACCAGAATTGGACACAATACTCCAAGTGTGACCTAACCAGAGTTTTATAGAGCTGCATCATTACATCGCGACTCTTAAACTCTATCCCTCGACTTATGAAAGCTAACACCCCATAAGCTTTCTTAACTCCCCTATCCACCCGTGAGGCAACTTTCAGGGATTTGTGGACATGTACCCCGAGATCCCTCTGCTCCTCCACACTTCCAAGTATCCTGCCATTTACTTTGTACTCTGCCTTGGAGTTTGTCTTCGAAAGTGTACCACCTCACACTTCTCCGGGTTGAACTCCATCTGCCACTTCTCAGCCCACTTCTGCATCCTGTCAATGTCTCTCTGCAATCTTCGACAATCCTCTACACTATCCACAACACCACCAACCTTTGTGTCGTCTGCAAACTTGCCAACCCACCCTTTTACCCCCACATCCAGGTCATTAATAAAGGCAAGCGAACAACACATAGAATATCAAATATCAAATCAGGAGTCCAGGAATATTCAGCTTAGTCCTATTCAGTGCTGCTGGCTGAATGCAGGCCGAACAGCCAGTCTTCCCTGAAGCGCCCCAGTCCTCACTGATCACTGATCAAATACATGCAATAGGAGCCTCAAAGTCCACCAAAATGAGTCCACAGCCACCACCATTGCTGATCAATCCTTACAATGTGGTACCCAAGACTGCTGCACTTACCTCCAATAGCAACTAGACATCAGCAAACTCCTGCCCGTCCTCTGCTCTCGTCCTCGTTAACTTCAGCCTTTCTCAACACCTCGATCAGAGAGAAGCAGTAGAGTCAATCACGGGCTTGCGCCCCGTCTCCAGGCTGTACACTGCCCTCCCAACCTCACCGAACACCTTTGGAAACAGCAGAGCACCAAATCATTCATCTGGCCCAAAAGTACGGCATCGAAATGTAAATCACAGGTTTCAATCACATGCAGCTTAGTAGCAGAATCATATTTGAAAGAAGAAGTGGAAGAAGTAATTTTGTGAAATGTCTGCACCCATTTCCATATTATTAGCCATTTCCACACTGGGAGAAAGTCTTTGGCTGTCCACTCGAACTATGTCTCTTATCAACTCGTATAACTCTATCAAGTCACCTCTCATCCGTCTTCGCTCCAAAGAGAAATGACCCCAGCTCGCTCAACTGAACCTCATAATGCATGGTCTCCAGTCCAGGTGGCATCTTGGTAAAACCCCTCTGCACCCTCTAAATGATGATGATGGCATCCATTTTGAAGGTCAATGGAGAGCAGCACTGGGGTGCCCTCTCCTGGACACAAGCCTGGGCGGAAGGTAAGGAGATCCTGGGATGCCCTCTCGGCCTCACCAGTGCAGTCCAAAGGAAAGCAAAGCAATACCTTTGGCAGCAGCTTGGCTGCAGGAGCTGACGGAAGGATATTCAGTGACGTCCAGCTGCCTCACGGGCTCCACTCTGGATTTTTTTTTGTCTGGGTTTACCCCTGTAGCTTTCATCTCTCCCGAGGCTGCCCAGAATCAGAATCGGATTATTATGTGTTGTGAAATTTGTTAACTTAGCAGCAGCAGTTCAACGCAAGAAGAATAAATAAATGTATATCTATATTGAATAGATTAAAAATTGTGCACAAATAGAAATAGCATATATTTAAAAAGTGAGACAATCTTCATGGGTTCAGTCTCCATTTAGGAATCTGATGGCAGAGGGGAAAAAGCTGTTCTTGAATCGCTGAGTGTGTGCCTTCAGGCTTCTGTACCTCCTACCTGATGGTAACAGTGAGAAAAGGGCACGCCCTGGGTGCTGGACATCCTTAATAATGGACGCTGCCTTTCTGAGACAGCACTCCCTAAGTATGTCCTGGGTACTTTGAAGGCTAGTACCCAAAATGGAGCCGACTAAATTTACAACCTTCTGCAGCTTTTTTCAGTCCTGTGCAGTAGCCCCCTCCCCCCACCAGACAGTGATGCAGCCTGTCAAAATGCTCCCCACGGTACATCTATAGAAGTTTTTGAGTGTTTTTATCGACATACCAAACCTCATCAAACTCCTAATGAAGTATAGGCACTGTCTTGCTTTCTTTAGAGCTGCATTGATACGTTGGGACTAGGTTAGGTCCTCAGAGATCTTGGCACCCACGAACTTGAAACTGCTCACTCCCTCCACTTCTGATCCCCCTTTGAGGATTGGTATGGTTTCCTTTGCCTTACCCTTCCTGAAGTCCACAATCAGCTCTTTTGTCTTACTGACGTTGAGTGCCAGGTTGTTGCTGCGACACCACTCCACTAGTTGGCATATCTCACTCCTGTGTCTCGTCACTACCTGAGATTCTACCAACAATGGTTGTATCGTCAGCAAACTTATAGATAGTATTTGAGCTATGCCTAACCACACAGTCATGGGTATAAAGAGGGTAGAGCAGTGGGCTAAGCACACACCCCTGAGGTGCACTAGTGTTGATTGTTAGCGAGGAGGAGATATTATCACCAATCTACACAGATTGTGGTCTTCTGTTTAGGAAGTCGAGGATCCAATTGCAGAGGGAGGTACAGAGGCTCAGGCTCTGTAACTTCTCAATCAGGATTGTGGGAATGATGGTATTAAATGCTGAACTGTAGTCGATGAACAGCATCCCGACATAGGTGTTTGTGGTGTCCAGGTGGTCTAAAGCCGTGTGGAGAGCCATTGAGATTGCATCTGTGGCAATAGGCAAATTGCAATGGGTCCAGGTCCTTGCTAAGGCAGGAGTTCAGTCTAGTCATGACCAACCTCTCAAAGCATTTCATCACTGTAGATGTGAGAGCTACTGCGCGATAGTCGTTAAGGCAGCTCACATTATTCTTCTTAGACACTGGTATGATTATTGCCTTTTTGAAGTAAGTGAGAACTTCCAGCTATAGTAGTGAGAGGTTGAAAATATCCTTGAATACTCCCGCCAGATGGTTGGCACAAGTTTTCAGAGCCTTACCAGGTACTCTGTCAGAGCCTTCTGCCTTGTGAGGGTTCACCCTCTTTAAAGACAACTTAACATCGGCCTCCAAATCATAGAGCACAAGACAGTGGGGCTATTTACCCATAGCTAGGGATCTGGTTTATAAGCACCACAGTGTGGCCACATGCTGATGGGCCTACATACTACGTGTGCAGGGGACAGACTCCTCTCCCATCCTCTGTACTTCAGCCTGAGTCCAAAAGGAGTTCAGTTTCTGTGTGTCGCCAGTGAAGAGGCACCACAGGAGGCTTGCTGTTGGAGAGGCAATGTACTTACAGGGAGAGACTTACATATTCAGCTCTCCTTTTCAAAGACTGCTAGCCAGTAGTGGTAGCTGAAAATAGGAGTGACAAGCACTACCCTCTACACTACCACACTAGACACATCACACCAACCATTTGACACCCTCTATAAATCTTCCTATAATTTGGTGACCAGAAATGAACTCAATATACCAAGCAACACACATCAAAGTTGCTGGTGAATGCAGCAGGCCAGGCAGCATCTCTAGGAAGAGGTACAGTCGACGTTTCGGGCCGAGACCAAGTGTGATTTAACCAGTGTTTTATAGAGCTGCAGCATTACCTCGCAACTCTTAAATTTAATCCCTGGACTAATGAAAGCCAACACACCATATGTCTCCTTAATAGTCCTATCAACTTTAAGGGATCTATAGACCTGGACACCAATTCCCCTCTGTTCCTCCGGAATCCTGCCACTACCCCCGTACTCCGCCTTCAAGTTCGATCTTCCAAAGTGTATCACTTAACACTTTTCCAGATTGCACTCTATCTGCCACTTCTCAGACCACCTCTGCATCCTGCCAGTGTCCCATTGTAACCCTCAGCGCTGTGCACAACACCACCAGCCTTCGTGTGATCTGCATTGCTGGCTATTGCAATGCAGTGCCTGTGATAATGTTGCATGTAAGTTTTTCATTGCACCTGCGCATAAGTGAATTTGTGCCTATGACAATAAACTTGGATTTTGACATTGGCTTTATAACTCTTGAAGCTTAATAGGCATAGGCAATAATGTCTAATGGGAATTAAAGTCCATAACTCCTGAATAATAAAAAAAAGGAACGTCAGTAATGAATCATAAAGGACTGTGAACTTCTGAAAGTTACTTGTCGTTATTATTGAAGGATATGGTGACCCTTGATGGATATGATAATATACCAGGCACCGTTATAAATGGTCATCCTAATATTTATATTTCTCCAAAGGGAGGGTGGCCGTTTTTGATGTCGACAGTGTAAGTACAAAGAGATGTATGCATCGTCTTCCCTTGATTGACCAAAACATCACTTAAAGGATGAGATTAGAGTCATAGAACCCCTGTTGATTCAAGGAGGTAGATCTGAGGCGATGCAGACTCAAGGCAGCGGGTCCTGAGCCTAAGAGTGAGGAACAAGCCGAGGTTTGACCGATTTAAGCACCGGGCCGAATTGGAAAGGTTTGGTATGGGCCGAATTGAGACTGCGGGTTCTGGGCCCGAGTTCAAGAGTGAGGAACGACCTGCTGTTTGGATGATTTAAGCACCAGGCCAGCTTGAAAAGTTTGAGATGTCGGTGACTGAGGTGAGCGACGGGCCGGTGTTCAGCTCACTGCTCTGTGAGATTTACTCACCTTTGCACTGATCTGAGGCTGGGGCCTGTAACTAACGGGCTCCTGGACTGGCTGCAGTGTGGACTGGCTTCGTGGCTGTGGACTCACTTTCCTGAACTTCAGTTCTGAATGTTATTTGCTGACTTTTATTGTTGGCACGATTCAGACGGAGATGTAACTAAAGATTTTTACTCCTCACGTATGCGAAGGAGGTAAGAACTAAAGTCAATTCTATTCAATTCAATTCAATTTAATTCCTTTGCACCCCCTCACCCCTCAGATACTGCTCAACCTGCTGAGATCCTGAGTAGGTTGTTTGTTGCTTACACAAACCCAAAGTATGTTGCTGCCTTGTACTCCAAGGACAGCCTTTTAAAAATTTTATTTAGAGATACAGCATGACAACAGGCCTTTCAGGCCTAACAAGCCTATGCTGCACAATTATACCCATGTGACCAATTAACTTACTAACCCATACATTTTTAGGATTTAGGAGAAAACCAGTGCATCAGGCCACCATCAGAGGAGGGGAGGAGAAGATGGCGGCGCGACACAGCGTGCGCGGCCACTCCGAAATGATATCGTATCTGTTAAATAGGGGCTGTGCACAATCCTGATTTGATGGAGACAGCCATGAGAAGCACGGAGGAACATCTGGAGAAACTTCTGAAATGCCCACTTCGCTGCCGCTGCTACTGTGCGATCAAGAATCTCCGGAGGGGAAGGCCCCAAATCCTCGGCTTTGCCTATTGCCTGTTGCTGGGGCCGGGGTCAAAGCGCTCGGCAGAGATGGTGCTCGGTGCTCGGTGTCGGAGGGCTGGTCGGAGGCTCGAAGTTTTCGGAAGGACTTAAGAGTCGGCTGTGGTCGGGTGCTTCCAGGGTGCTGCATCGGCAAGTTTGCGGCGCTGGAGGTTCATGGCAGGAAGAAAGTTTCTCTTCCTTCTACCATCTGCGTGAGATGATGGGACTTTCGACAGACTTTGAGACTTTTTTTTTACCGTGCCCATGGTCTGGTCTTTATCAAATTACTGTATTGCTTTGCACTGTTGTAACTATATGTTATATTTATGTGGTTTTTGTCAGTTTTTTAGTCTTGGTTTGTCTTGTGTTTCTGTGATATCGTTCTGGAGGAACATTGTATCATTTCTTAATG
Source organism: Mobula birostris (assembly GCF_030028105.1). Lineage (NCBI taxonomy): Eukaryota > Metazoa > Chordata > Chondrichthyes > Myliobatiformes > Myliobatidae > Mobula > Mobula birostris. The sequence continues at coordinate 212,591,519 of NC_092372.1, read as the reverse complement.
CATGCATTACTAAATGACAATAAAAGAAGACTGCGTGTTCTCATATCTAATCTAATCTAATCTGCAGGAAATCCACGCGGTCACAGGACGAACGTACAAACCTCTTACGGACAGTGGCAGGAATTGACCCTGAGTCATTGGCACTGTAATAGTGTTACACTACCCTGCAGACTATGGTATAAGTCTTCATTTAGCTCCTGGCCAATGATACTCAGGCCACATGGTGGATACACTCCAGTCCATCCCAGGCAAAGCCATTGAGCACATTGATCACAAAGATCGCTACCACAAGAAAGCAGCATCCATCTTCAAGGACCCCAATTTGAGGCCAAGCTCTCCTAGCATCAGTTGGAAGGTACAGGAGCCTTGGGCTCCCCATCACCACATTCAGGCACCATTATTAACTGCAACCATCAGGCTATTGAACCAGCATGGATAATTTCACTCACCTCAACTCTGAACTGTTTCTACAACTCATGTTCTCAGGATTACTTATTTATTGTTTTACTTGCGCAAGTTGTCTTATTTTGCACATTGGTTGTTTGTGGTGTCTTTGCCTATACGTAGTTCTTCATAAGTGGGCGACAGGGTAGCACAGTGGTGAGCGTAACACTTTGCAGAGCCACTGACATGAGTTCAATTCCCACCACTGCCTGTAAGGAGTCTGTATGTTCTCGTGACTGTGTGGGTTTCCTCTGGGTGCTCCAGTTTCCTTCCACAGTCCAAAGATGTACTAGGTGGTAGGTTAATTGGTCATTGTAAGCTGACTGATGATTAGGTGAGGGTTAAATCGGGGAGTTGCGGGGTGACATGGCTCGAAGGGCCAGAAGGGACTATCCCTTGCTGTATCTCAATAAATAAATAAGTATTGTATTTCTTTATTTTCCTATGCATGTCTGTGCAAGAACATGAATACCAAGCTGGTGTGTGATGAAATATTTACATAATTTGATAATAAATTTACTTTGGCTTTGCGAGCATTCACTAAAACAAGCTTTCTTGTAATTACCCATTCACAAACGAGAAAATCTGCAGATGCAGGAAATCCAATCGACACAAACTAAGTGCTGGAGGAACTCAGCAGGGCATTTATGGAAAAGAGTACAGTCGATGTTTCGGGCTGAGACCTTTCACCAGGGCAATTATCCATTCCTGATTGAGGGTATCAACACATTTGCTTATTTTAGTAGAACTTGCAGGGTTTAGTGATACTTAATACAGTGGGACATTGATAGGATGCAAAACTGGGCTGAGAAGTGGCAGATGGAGTTCAACCCAGATAAGTGTGAAGTGGCTCATTTTGGTAGGTCAAATATGATGGCAGAATATAGTATTAATGGTAAGACACTTGGCAGTGTGGAGGATCAGAGGGACCTTGGGGTACAAGTCCACAGGACACTCAAAGTAGCTGCTCAGGTTGACTCTGTGGTTAAGAAGGCATACGGTGTATTGTCCTTCATCAATTGTGGAATTGAATTTAGGAGCCGAGAGGTAATGTCGCAGCTATATAGGACCCTAGTCAGATCACTTGGAGTACTGTGCTCAGTTCTGTTCACCTCACTACAGGAAGGATGTGGAAGCCATAGAAAGGGTGCAGAGGAGACTTACAAGGATGTTGCCTGGATTGGGGAGCAGGTTGAGTGAACTCGGCCTTTTCTCCTTGGAGCGACGGAGGATGAGAGGTGACCTGATAGAGGTGTATAAGATGATGAGAGGCATTGATCATGTGGATAGTCAGAGGCTTTTTCCCAGGGCTGAAATGGCTGCCACAAGAGGACACCGATTTAAGGTGCTGGGGAGGAGGTACAGAGGAGATGTCAGGGGTAAGTTTTTTACGCAGAGAGTGGTGAGTGCGTGGAATGGGCTGCCGGCAACGGTGGTGGAGGCGGATACGATAGGGTCTTTTAAGAGACTTTTGGATAGGTACGTGGAGCTTAGAAAAATAGAGGGCTATGGGTAAGCCTAGTAATTTCTAAGGTAGGGATATGTTCGGCACAACTTTGTGGGCCGAAGGGCCTGTATTGTGCTGTAGGTTTTCTATGTTTCTATGTTGATAAAGTTCACTCTGAAGATCAATTGCATCCTGTATTCTCTTCCATTTCTTTCAGCAAAAACATTTTGTTCTCCAACTTTAATGATGCAAGGTATTCTAATTCACAAATGGAACTTTTTTTTTAGGTAGAAGTAACAAACATGTGAAAAGTAATTTGACACATGTGCCCTTTCACTTGCTCTACCATCGAGCACTTGAGAAAATTCACCGCAAGCTAGCACCCTCACTGATGTACATACTGCTGGGAGATGTGGTACTGGTTCTGTGAAAATAGAATATAAGGCATCTTTCACAAGAAATATGTTCACTGAAACTTTTCACCTCACTGCACAACTTGAGAAAAGCAAATTAGAAAATAAAAATCATCCAGTGATTCAGCAGAAGAGAAAACAGAACATGACTGCGCAGTACAGGCCCTTCGGCCCATGATGTCGTGCTGCCCTTTTAACCTACTTGAAGATCAATCTGTCCCTTTCCTCCGGCATAGCCCTCCATTTTTTGATCATCTGTGTTCTTATCTAAGAGTTTCTTAAATACCCCTTAAGTATCTGATTCTACCACCATCCCTGGCAAGTTGTTCAATATACTCACCTCTCAAATCCCTCCTGTACTTTCCTCCTTTCACCCTGAAGTCATGCCCCTCATCTGAGCCACTTCCTCTCTGGGAAAAGGTCTCTGGCTATCCACCCGAACTATGCCTCTAATCATTTTATACACCTCATCCTTCTTCACTCCAGACAGGTGCCTGTTTATGTAATGGAAATAACTAAGTTGATTGCATAGAGCTTTGGAACTTTGAACCATGGTTGTCAGTGAAATAAGTACATAACCAGGAGTGAGCTATACAGTATATCTCCTTGGGCCTGCTCTACCATTAAACATTATGTTTCATTCTGTCTCATGTGGTTTCCTGTCTGATCCGTATACCATTTTATTCCCTTAGTGCTTGACCATTTAATAATTTCAGTCATAAATATATTCTACAACATTCTGTTTTAGACAATAAGACCATAAGACATAGGAGCCAAATTAGGTCTGCCTTTCCATCATTCCTGATTTATTATCCCTCTCAACCCCATTCTCCTGCCTTCTCCCCATACCCTTTGATGCCCTGACTAATCAAGAACCTGGCAGCCTCTGCTTTCAATATACCCAATGACTTGGCCTCCACATCTAAGGTTAGTAATCATTTCCACAGATTTATGACCCTCTGGCTAAAGAAATTCTTTCATATCTCTGTTCTAAAGACATTTCTTCCTCTTCAGGGGCTGTGCCCTCTGGTCCTAGACACCCCAACTGTAGGAAACACCCTCTCCACCTCCACTCCATCTAGACCTTCCACTATTCAATAGGTTTCAATGAGATCTCTTCCCATTCTTCTAAACTCCAGCAAGTACAGACACAAAGCCATCAAGCGATCCTGGTACTCTGTTAAAATTGAATTTGAATTTCGAAAATTCCAAAGATTTACTGCCTGCGGAGAAACGAAATTCTACGTATCCTGGTCCTAACATGCTGCAGTCTGAGTCACCTGCTTGTAGCTTGAATCCTGAAGCAGGGTCTCAAACTGAAGTACCAAACGTCCTGTTGTCACTCATATGCTGCTTGATCCACTGAGCTCCAGCAGCTTGTGTTTATTTGCTCCAGATTCCAGCATCAGACATCTCTCCTGTGTCTCAGTAGCTCCCACTTCAGGAATCCCCTGTCGGAGGAACTGGCCTTCACCCTGTCAATTGCTCTCTGAATCTTCTACACCTCAATGGGATAAGGTTATTCTAAACTCCAGTGAGTACAGAGCAATGTTGATTTTTCTTCATAAGTCAACTTCCTCATTTCAGGAATCATTTGAATAAATTTGGTCGATAGTATTTCGCTTGATACCTTTTGACAGAGTCATCAGCTCTTTACCCTTTACTAAGCTAATGCTGTCCTCTTTGAAAGTGGGAGAAAATATGACGCATCTCTAAAACTGTGCATGGTCATCAGCTCTGTTTCTCTCTCTCACTGCCTGACCTGTTGAGTATTTCCGGGATTTTCTTCTTGGGAGCAGAAAGTGTAACACTTCGCAAAGCCAGTGACTGGGGTTCAATTCCTGCTGCTGTCTGTAAGGAGTTCCTATGTTCTTCCTGTGACGCATTCCGACTTCCTCACACATTCCAAAGGTGTAGTAAATTGTGGGCATGCGATGTTGGCGCCAGAAGAAAATTATTTATCTCTCTTTGTATTTGCACAGTTTGTTGTCTTGTGCACACCACCCAAGTTGGTGTGGTCTCTCACTGATCCTGTGATGGTTATTATTCTATTTGGATTTATTCAGTCTGCCCACAAGAAAATGAATCTCAGGGTTGCATATTGTTATGTTTTGTTACTTCAAAAATGAAACCAGTTGAAAGTAAGACACTTGTACTCGAAATATGAGTGTTCATTCGGTGCTCGGGTTGTCAGGTCCCTGTCGATATGCCAGCCAAGTGGCGGAAGCAGCAAATGCGCAGACTGAAGTGTAAGAGACGAAAGATGAGGCAGGGGTCCAGGTGAACTACTGCTGATGGTGCAGTGCTGATCAGGCTTTGTTGAATCTTGCATGGCAAATGGACCCTTGGACATTTCTGCTCATTGTTCCACTAAGATCAACAATATATACAGACATCTTGGATACTGGTCATGAAAGATCCTGAACTCCTGAACATCGGTCTGTTTTAGTACTGTGCCATGATGTATAATAGCTACAAAATAAAAGATAAACTCAAAAAAGAAATGTGAGCCTAACTTTGAGCTTACATTGAGTTTAAGAGACTACTAGACAGGTATATGGAGGAATTTAAGGTGGGGGCTTATATGGGAGGCAGCGTTTGAGGGTGGGCACACTGTGCTGTACTATTCTACGTTCTATGTTCTATTAAGCAAGGGGCACACATGGTAGTGTGATGATGTATGCAATCAATGTATTTATACATATAAACCATAATGAATTATTTAAACAATAATAATTAATCAAACAATATGTGTGTACATATACACACACGATTACTCAAGTATTACTTAAATATTAAATATACAACATATTGCAAATGGTGGCATGTATGCACTTTGTACTTTGAACTTTGACATTTGCAGAACACATTCAGACTATGTTGGTCATCGCTGCAAATGATGCATTTCACTGGGTTTCAATGTTTGGACGTACTTGTAACAAATAAAGCTAATTTTTATCTATCTATTCATTGCTTCTAATGCATGTGGTGGGTTCTGTCTTAACAATTGTTTTATCCCAATAATGGATTATGCAGTGTGTAACAATTTTTAAGGCACATCAATGTTAACTGCAAATTAGGATTGTAAGATTGTGATTTTTGTTGAAGACAGTTTCAGGCGACTCTATAATGGATAATAAAAAGATGGCAGACTTCTTAAATTAGTAATCTAAGGATCATGATAAAATAACCATGGCAAAGAAGAACATAAAAAATAAATTAAGGAGAACAACTTGGAGAATTTAATATATAAGCAAAAAGCAATGAGAAATCATGAGATATGAAACAAATTATGCTGCAGTGTCTGATGTCTTCCACCTGAGAGTTTTGAACGAACTAAATAAAGAAATAGTTGATGTGTTAGTCCTAATTTTCCACAGTCTCCTGGGTCTGTTTTCCAGGACTGCTGTTGAATAGTAGAGGACTGGATGACAAAACAGTTCTTGATCTCACAATCTACTTCATCGTGGTTTTTCAAAGTTCAAAGTACATTTATTATCAAAGTATTATCAAATACCTCATTAAGTATTTATTATCATTAATACATTATACAACCTTGAGATTTGTCTGCTTATAGGCAGCCACAAAACAAAGAAACCAAATGGAACCCATTTAAAAACAGGCCAACGCCCAGTGTGCAGATAAACAAAACAAATCATGCAACCAATGAAAGTAAGCAAATAACATTCAGAACTGAAGTTCAGGAAAGTGAGTCCACAGACACAAAGCCAGTTACAGCCGAACCAGCAGCCCGTCAGCTGCAGGCCGCAGCCTCAGCCCAGCACAGAGACAAGTAAACCTCGTGGAGAATGAGCTGAACACCGGTCCCTCCCTCTCCTCCAGCCCGACACCTTGACATTTTCAAGCTGGCCTAACTTTTAAATTGGCCAATTTGTTGTGTCTGTGCACAACTACACATTAAATAAAAGCATGGACGCAGGGGGTGGCTTTAACTGGTGTACAGTATTCACATTGCAGCAAGGGAGGGCGATGGGGGGAGAGAGAGAGAGGAGAGAGAGAGAGAGAGAGAGAGAGAGAGAGAGAGAGAGAGAAAGAGAAATGCACATGCACAGACCACAGATCAAAACATGGGGCTAAGGGGCTGGGGTCATGCCCTAAAAGAAATAAATATACTATATACTTTACACTTCCTCCTCCTTTACATTAATGCAATATAAAACTCTATATATACAAAGCATTCAATTTTGCTTTCATAACACCCATATTCCAAATAAACATGGTTTCTCAATAACAGGTCATAACTAAATTCACAGTTTTAAAGGTTCGGTCTTTTGGATGGCACTCTGTTTCTTTCAGGATTTTTAAAATTTATTCATTTACGGGAAGTGGGCATTGCCAGCTAAGTCAGCATTTATTGCCCATCCCTAGTTGCCCTTGAGAAGGTGGTGATGCGCTGCCTTCTTGAACCACTGCAGTCCCTGAGGTGTAGGTCCACCCACAGTGCTGTTACGGAGGGAATTCCATGATTTTGACCCAGTGAAAACGAAGGAACGGCGATATGATTCCAAGTCAGGATGGTGAGTGACTTGAAGGGGGATTTCCAAGTGGTGGTGTTCCCAGGTATCTGCTGTTCTCGTTCTTCTACATGGTAGTGGTTGTGGGTCTGGAAGGTGCTGCCTTAGGAACTTTGGTGTGTTGTTGCAGTGCATCTTGTAGATAGTACACACTGCTGCAAATGCTCATCGATGATGGATTGGATGCTTGTGGAAGGGGTACCAATCAAGTGGACTGCCTTGTACTGGATGATGTCGAGCTTCTTGGGTGTTGATGGAGCTGCACTCATCCAGACGAGTGGCAAGTATTCCATCACACTTCCGACCTGAGCCTTGTAGATGGTGGACAGGCTTTGGGGAGTCTGGAGGTGAGTTACACATCACAGGATTCCTAGCCTTTGACCTGCTCTCATAGCCACGGTGTTTATATGGCAAGACCAGTTCAGCTTCCTGTTAATGGTAACCTCCGTAGTAGGGAACTCAGTGATGGTGATGCCACTGAATGTCAGGGGACGAAGGTTAGAGCCTCTCTTGTTGGAGATGGTCATTGCCTGGCCCTTGCATGGCTCAATTGTTACTTGCCACTTGTCAGCCCAGCCTGGATATGGTCCAGGTCCTGCTGCATTTGAGTATAAACTGCTTCACTATCTGAGGAGTCACAAATGGTGCAGAACATTGTGCAGTCATCTGTGAACATCCCACTTCTGACCTTATGACGGAAGGAAGGTCATTGATGAAGCAGCTGACGATGGTTGGTCCTACGACACTTCCCTGAGGACCTCCTACGGTCTTGAGGGTGAGATGATTGACCTCCAACCACCACAAACATCTTCCTTTGTGTCAGGTATGATTCCAACCAGCAGAAGGTTTCCCCCTAATTCCCATTGACTCCGTTTTAGCTAGGGCACCTTGATGCCATACTCAATTGAATGCTGCCTTGTTGTCAAGAGCTCTCGAGGGTTAACAGCTCTGGACCTCTGGAGTGGCATCAGGTTTGGTTGGTGTCTTGTCTAAGACAACATTCTCAGTTTCCAGTGTCACTTTGCTGCCAGTGACATGATCATCATAGAACCATAGAACCATAGAAACTACAGCACAGAAACAGGCCTTTTGGCCCTTCTTGGCTGTGCCGAACCATTTTCTGCTTAGTTCCCACTGACCTGCACACGGACCATATCCCTCCATACACCTCCCATCCATGTATCTGTCCAATTTATTCCTAAATGTTAAAAAAGAACCCGCATTTACCACCTCGTCTGGCAGCTCATTCCATACTCCCACCACTCTCTGTGTGAAGAAACCCCCGCTAATGTTCCCTTTAAACTTTTTCCCCCTCACCCTTAACCCATGTCCTCTGTTTTTTTTCTCCCCTTGCCTCAGTGGAAAAAGCCTGCTTGCATTCACTCTATCTATACCCATCATAATTTTATATACCTCAATCAAATCTCCCCTCATTCTTCTACGCTCCAGGGAATAAAGTCCTAACCTATTCAACCTTTCTCTGTAACTGAGTTTCTCAAGTCCTGGCAACGTCCTTGTAAACCTTCTCTGCACTCTTTCAACCTTATTTATATCCTTCCTGTAATTTGGTGACCAAAACTGAACACAATACTCCAGATTCGGCCTCACCAATGCCTTATACAACCTTATCATAACATTCCAGCTCTTATACTCAATACTTTGATTAGTAAAGGCCAATGTACCAAAAGCTCTCCTTACGACCCTATCTACCTGTGACGCCACTTTTAGGGAATTTTGTATCTGTATTCCCAGATCCCTCTGTTCTACTGCACTCCTCAGTGCCTTACCATTAACCCTGCATGTACTACCTTGGTTTGTCCTTCCAACGTGCAATACCTCACACTTGTCAGTAATTTTTCCAGCTGGTCCAAGTCCCTCTGCAGGCTCTGAAAACCTTCCTCACTGTCTACTACACCTCCAATCTTTCTATCATCAGCAAATAGGCTGATCCAATTTACCACATTATCATCCAGATCATTGATATAGATGACAAATAACAATGGACCCAGCACTGATCCCTGTGGCACACCACTAGTCACAGGCCTCCACTCAGAGAAGCAATTCTCTACTACCACTCTTTGGCTTCTTCCATTCAGCCAATGTCCAATCCAACTTACCACCTCTCCATGTATACCTAGCGACTGAATTTTCCTAACTAACCTCCCATGCGGGACCTTGTCAAAGCCCTTACTGAAATCCATGTAGACAATATCCACTGCCTTCCCTTCATCCACTTTCCTGGTAACCTCCTTGAAAAACTCCAATAGATTAGTCAAACATGACCTACCATGCACAAAGCCATGTTGACTCTCCCTAATAAGTCCCTGTGTATCCAAATGCTTGTAGATTCTGTCTCTTAGTACTCCCTCCAATAACTTACCTACTACCGACATTAAACTTACCGGCCTATAATTTCCCGGATTACTTTTCGATCCTTTTTTAAACAACGGAACAACATGAGCCACTCTTCAATCCTCCGGCACCTCACCTGTAGACAGCGACATTTTAAATATTTCTGCCAGGGCCCCCACAATTTCAACACTAGTCTCCTTCAAGGTCCGAGGGAACACTCTGTCAGGTCCCGGGGATTTATCCACTTTAATTTTCCTCAAGACAGCAAGCACCTCCTCCTTTTCAATCTGTACAGTTTCCATGATCTCACTGCTTGATTCCCTCAATTCCATAGACTTCATGCCAGTTTCCTTAGTAAATACAGACACAAAAAACCTATTTAAGATCTCCCCCATTTCCTTTGGTTCCGCACAAAGCCAACCACTCTGATCTTCAAGAGGACCAGTTTTATCCCTTACAATCCTTTTGCTCTTAATATACCTGTAAAAACTCTTTGGATTATCCTTCACTTTGACTGCCAAGGCAACCTCATGTCTTCTTTTAGCCCTCTTGATTACTTTCTTAAGTATTTTCTTGCACTTCTTATACTCCTCAAGCACCTGATTTACTCCCCGTTTCCTATACATTTTATACAACTCCCTCTTCTTCTTTATCAGAGCTGCAATATCCCTTGAGAACCAAGGTTCCTTATTCTTATTTACTTTGCCTTTAATCCTGACAGGAACATACAAACTCTGCACTCTCAAAATTTCTCCTTTGAAGGCTTCCCACCTACCAATTACATCTTTGCCAGAGAACAACTTGTCCCAATCCACGCTTTTTAGATCCTCTCTCATTTCTTCAAATTTGGCCTTCTTCCAGTTCAGAACCTCAACCCTAGGACCAGATCTATCCTTGTCCATGATCAAATTGAAACTAATGGTGTTATGATCACTGGAACCAAAGTGCTCCCCTACACAGACTTCCGCCACTTGTCCTAACTCGTTTCCTAATAGGAGATCCAATATTGCATCCTCTCTAGTTGGTCCCTCTATATATTGATTAGAAAACTTTCCTGAACACATTTTACAAACTCTAAACCATCTAGACCCCTAACAGTATGGGAGTCCCAATCAATATATGGAAAATTAAAATCCCCTACCACCACAACTTTATGTTTCCTGCAGTTGCCTGCTATCTCTCTGCAGATTTGCTCTTCCAAGTCTCGTTGACTATTGGGTGGTCTGTAATACAATCCCACTAATGTGGCCATACCTTTCCTGTTTCTCAGCTCCACCCATAAGGACTCAGTAGACAAGCCCTCTAATCTGTCCTGCCTGAGCACTGCTGTAATATTTTCCCTCACAAGCAATGCTACTCCCCCACCTTTCATTCCTCTGCCTCGACCACATCTGAAACATCGGAAGCTGCCAGTCCTGCCCCTCCTGTAGCCAAGTTTCACTAATTGCTATAACGTCATAATTCCACGCCCTCAACTCATCCGCCTTCCCGCAATACTCCTAGCATTGAAATATATACACCTCAGAAGATTTTTACCACCACTCACAACCTTTCTGTTAGCAGATTTGCTTGAACTTTTAACATCATTTATTTTCACCCCAGCCCCACTGTCAGCTCTGGCACTCTGGTTCCCATCCCCCTGCAAATCTTGTTTAAAGCCTCCCCAATAGCACTAACAAACCTCCCTGAAAGGATATTGGTCCCCCTGTAGTTCAAGTGTAACCCGTCTCTGTTGTACAGGTCCCACCTGCCCAGAGGAGGTCCCAATGATCCTGAAATCGGAAACCCTGCCCCCTACACCAGTTCCTCAGCCACTTGTTCATCCTCCAGAGCATCCTATTCCTACTCTCACTGGCAGGTAGCACAGGTAGCAATCCTGAGATTACCACCCTCGAGGTTCTGCTTTTCAACTTCCTACCAAGCTCTCTATACTCACTCTCCAGAACCTCCTCACTCTTCCTTGCTATGTCATTGGTACCAATGTGCACCACGACTTCTGGCTGGTCACCCTCCCACTTCAGAATGTCATGCAAGCGATCAGAGACATCCTTGACCCTGGCACCCGGGAGGCAACAAACCATCCTGGATTCTCTGTCACGGCCACAGAACCTCCTATCTGCACCTCTAACTATCGAGTCCCCTATCACTACCGCTCTCCTCTTTTTCCACCCTCCCTTCTGCACTGCAGAGCCAGACTTAGTGCCAGAGATCCAGCTACTGCAGCTCAAGTCCAGTGATTGTAATGTGTCTGTCTTATTGGATACAATCGATTCAGGTGTGTTCTTTAGTTAAGCATCCAGTATATGGTCCACATGATGTCTCCATGTCTGATCTCCAACATCCACTGTGTACATCAGTGGTCCAGTTCTTGTAGCTATCCTACCGTGTGTCCACTTGCCTTGGTAATCACATACTAGGATTTCCTGTCCAATCTCAAAGCTCCTTGCTGCTTCACTTTGCAACTGGCTGAACTGCTTATACTGCACTTTCCTCTATAGATCTGGTTTCTGGAGGTCTATGTGAGATCTCAGATTCCTGTTGACGAACAGCATTACGGGTGCTTGATTTGTCATCACATGAACAGAGTTCCAATATATGAGAAGTAAGTTGGCCACCCTGTGCTGTAGAGAATTGTCCTCCTTGTCCATTGCTTGAATGGATGTTTGAAGGTTTTGATAAACTTTCAGCTAATGTATTCATTGCTGGGTGGTGAGTAGCTGACTTGAAATGTCTGGTACCAGTTTTCTTCTGAAGAGTTGGCATTCTTCTGACGTGTATTGTGGTCTGTCATCATTCACAATTTGTTCTGGTAAGCCATTTCTGGTGAAGATATTCGTTCAAGCGGAGACAGTCTTTGTTGAGGTGGTTGAATTCGTTGGTATAACCGCCAGCCACTTTGAATGAGCATCTACAACAATCAGGAACATAGAGTCCACAAATGGCTCAGCAAAGTCAGTATGTACTCTTTGCACTGGCGAAGACACCCGTGGGTGTAACGGTGCCTGTGGGGGTGCATTTTGAATTTTTTGGTATCCCAAACAGCTTTTGCCGAAGTCTTCAGTCTATTTACCTATTCCCAGCCACCACACTGAGCTCCGGGTGAGACGCTTTATCTTGACTGAACCCGGGTGTCCTTCGTGCAGATTTTTTAACACCCTGGTGCGCAGTTTATAGGGAACCACAACACGAGATCCACGAGATCAGTGATCTTTGACGTAGTGACCATTGGTTTCATCTCACTGAGAACTCCACATACATACAGTTACCATAAACTGGCCATCCTTGCAACGTGATTTCATACACTTCTAACAATGTCGAGTCATTCCTTGTTACTCCTTATAGTTCAAAATTTATTACTGGCAACTGGTCCACCAATGCAGTGTGGAACACTGCTGCTGAGTCACAGTATGAAGATTTTTCTTCTTCAGTTGCCAATGCTGGAAGATGTTACAAGCCATCAGCATTGCCGTGTTGTTTAGTACCCTTGACTTCCATATTATAAGAGTGGGCTGCCAGGAATAGTCCCTCCCTTTCTTCATCACAGGGACAATGGGTGTGGCCTGATCCCTCCACTCAACCATAGAGAGAATTCCAGATGCCTCCAAGCTCTGCAGTTCAATGTCCAATTTCGGACGTAGTGCGTAAGGCACAGGATGCACTTTATGGAATCTTAGTGTTGGTACTTCATGTAGTTCAATACTGGTCTTCATGTGTTTGAGTTACCAATCCCCTTCTCCAACACATTCACATTATACTTTATACTTTATTTTCGCCAAACAATTGATACTAGTACGTACAATCATCACAGCAATATTTGATTCTGTGCTTCCCGCTCCCTGGAGTACAAATCGATAGTAAATATTAAAAATTTAAATTATAAATCATAAATAGAAAATAGAAAGTGGGAAGTTAGGTAGTACGAAAAACCGAGATGCAGGTCCGGATATTTGGAGGGTACGGCCCAGATCCGGGTCAGGATCCGTTCAGCAGTCTTGTCACAGTTGGAAAGAAGCTGTTCCCAAATCTGGCCGTACGAGTCTTCAAGCTCCTGAGCCTTCTCCCGGAGGGAAGAGGGACGAAAAGTGTGTTGGGTGGGTGGGGTGGGGTCGGTAAGCAGCTGTTCCAGTCTCTGGTTAGTGTTACCATTTGGGCTGCCTTTGCCTGTTGATTGCACACTGAGAGCTTTGATTGAGGACAAGCCTAGTTGCATTTTTCTCAACCATTCGTGTCCGAAAAGCGCTGGCCCTCCACTTTCTAATGTATAAAGCTCTAACTGTTGGGGTTGGCCTCCCTACATCACATTTACTTTCAGTTTACCTTTGGGAGAGATTTTTTGACCTGTGTAAGTCTTTAGCATCACTGAGTTGTTCCCTTATGGTATCTTAGAAAACAATCTGTTGTAGTCAGCCTCTGGAATTATGGACAAAGCAGACTCTGTATCCAGCTCTATTTTCAGTTTTACACCAGACACATCTATTGTGACCTATATGATTTTGTGATCTGCTTCAGTTATATTATGCAGTTCTAGACATGACAGTTCACCTTTGTCAGACTCAATGTTGTATAATTCTGCTTTACACTCAGAAACTTAATGCATTTGCTTCGCTTTGTATTTGAGTCTTTTGAATCAGCTGTGCTTTTAGTCTGGCCTCGCACACTATCTCTATGTGACCTTGTCTGTGATACTTTCTGCAAACTTTTTCTGTGAACCAACAGTCATTTGCATCGTGGGAGGATTTGCCACACCGATAACATTTTTTGCTTTTTGCACCATTCAGGGACAATTTGTGCATTTTACATTCTAACCTCCTTTCCTGTAATTCTGCTGCATCCTTTGCTGCAGTCTCTAACGATGTTGAGACTGTCAAAGCTCGTTCTAAGGTTAAGTCTCTTTCAGACAGTTGCCTTATTTGAGTGCTCTGACTATGCATGCTATAGACAAGCCTGCACCTTAATGTATCAGGAAGTCCATCTCTAAAGTCACAGTACTGGGAAAGTTTGCACAGTTCTGCAATGCGGTCAGAAATGCTTCATATTTTGACTGGTTCCTTTTGAAAATGTAAGTCTCCCAGCTTTTGCCAGTGGGGTAGGGCCCAAGAGATTTCATCGAACATCTTGTTTGCTGGCTTTTCAGGGGTTACCAAGTTGCATAAGAAACTATATGTTCTTGGGCCCATTAAGTTGAGAAGCATAGGGGCTTTCTTTTGCTCTTCCATGTTGTTCATGTTACTGTACAGTTCAACCCTCTCAGTATATGACTCCCAGCCTTCATTGGTGCGATCAAGTTCATCAACTTTTCCAACTGAGGCCATCGCTACGTTATTTTCACTTTAAATTCAGCGCATCTTTCACTGTTACTATGCACTGTACTCGCGCATAGTTAGCGTCCATGACAGCCTTCTCATGCTGTTTAACTTCCACTGTTTCACCCCGTAACTGTCGGTGTAGTTTGTGATATTTTCTGGCGTTTGAGTTCATACCATGTAAGCTCCATGTTAGGTACGAGACCCCGTAGTGTCCAAGACATCTTAAAGGAGCAGTGCCTCAGAAAGGTGGCATCCATCATGAAGGACCCCTATCATCCAGGGCATTCCCTCTTCTCATTGTTACCATCAGGAAGGAGGTACAGAAGCCTGAAGGCACACACTCAGCGATTCAGGAACAGCTTCTTCCCCTCTGCCATCCGATTCCCAAATAGAAATTGAACCCATGACACTACCTCACTTTTTAAAAAATTAGTCTCTGTTTTTGCAGTATTTTTAATCTATTTTATATACATATAGTTACTTTAATTATTTATTTTTTTGTTTCTATATTATGCATTGCATTGAAATGCTGCTGCTGTTAACAAATTTCACAGGTGATAATAAACCTGATTCTGATTCTGCGGTACTTATACAGAATGACATCTGGAAGACCATGCCAATGCCTGTCCTTTTATGGGATCTCCTCAAAGGTCCTGATTAGTCTGCTAAGATGTACAGTCCACTGTGATGTACCTAGGAGCCCAAGTGTTTAGTCTGTAGGATATACTGATACTGTAGATAGTGTTACGTACCCCGTAACTGGGTTGCCAAACCAGCAGAAATGGATCACTCAGTTGGAGTCTGGATTACTAGAACTAAGAAAGTTTTATTAAAGAAACAAGCAACACAGTAATCGAAAGGATAATAAATGCAACAGTTCAGCAATGATAAACACACATGTGCACAGAATTAAGATAACAGGATCAATCAAGCTCTATCATTGTCTAGGGATAAATGATCAATTCCAAAGTGACACAAAGTCCAGTTCAATTTAGTTCAGTTCGCAGTAATCGTTGCCATGGCGATGGACAACGTGGGGGGAGAGAGAGAACGAGAACGACAGATCATTCAGAACGGCTTCCACTCACAGACTGGCAATATTGCTCACAAGCAGCTTCCGGGCGGGTCCTTTGTGATGTCACCTGAGGTCACCGACTGTGACCCCTTCTCCAGATGCGGTCGATCCTCTGCAGTGAACCCGGCACCCAAGCAAGGGCGGACACACACCGGGTTCCCGCTGATCGTACCTTTCCACCCTGTGCGTTTGTGGCCCGGTACTTTCCACCGACTCGTGAGAGGCGAATCGCTTCCAGGGTCTCGTTACCTCGAGTGTCGTGTGTGTCCTGCCTTAGCGAACCTGTCCCTTTTTATCCCCCTGCTGGGGTATCGCCTGTCCATCACTTCAAACAGTTCAGGGTTCAAAGGGGGAGCCTCTCTAGACAGCTCTCTCTCCCGTCCCTTCATTACACATCTCCAGATCGCCTGTCCATCACTTCGAACAGTTCAGGGTTCAAAGGGGGAAGCCGATCTTGACAATATCCAGACTGATGGCTCCTTCATTAACATCTCCAAATGCTGCTTCATTGTTCCTTATCTCTCCCTCCCCTGAGGACAGGTGGCAGACCAACTGCTGATGCCACTGGTGCTAGCCCAGGCCAGCAAACATCTTAATTTATGTGTATTCTCGTCACAATAGAAACATAGAAACATAGAAAATCTACAGCATAATACAGGACCTTCGGCCGACAAAGCTCTGCCGAACATGTCCTTACCTTAGAAATTACCTAGGGTTACCCATAGCCCTCTATTTTTCTAAGTTCCGTGAACCTATCCAGGAGTTTCTTAAAAGACCCTATCGTATCCGCCTCCACCACCGTCGCTGGCAGCCCATTTCACGCACTCACCACTCTCTGCGTAAAAAACCTACGCCTGACATCATCTCTGTACCTACTTCCAAGCACCTTACAATTGTGCCCTCTCGTGCTAGCCATCTCAGCCCTGGGAAAAAGCCTTTGACTATCCACACGATCAATGCTTCTCATCATCTTGTACACCTCTATCAGGTCACCTCTCATCCTCCGTTGCTCCAAGGAGAAAAGGCCGAGTTCACTCAACCTATTCTCATAAGGCATGCTCCCCAGTCCAGGCAAAATCCTTGTAAATCTCCACTGCACCCTTTCTATGATTTCCACATCCTTCCTGCAGTGAGGCGACCAGAACTGAGCACAGTACTCCAAGTGGGGTCTGACCAGGGTCCTATATAGCTGCAACATTACCTCTCAGCTCCTAAATTCAATTCCATGATTGATGAAGGCCAATACACCGTATGCCTTCTTAACCACAGTGTCAACCTACGCAGCAGCTTTGAGTGTCCTATGGATTCGGACCCCAAGATCCCGCTGATCCTCCACACTGCCAAGTGTCTTACCATTAATACTATATTCTGTCATCATATTTGACCTACCAAAATGAACCACCTCACACTTATCTGAGTTGAACTCCATCTGCCACTTCTCAGCCCAGTTTTGCATTCTATCAATGTCCCACTATATGCTCTGACAGCCCTCCACACTACCCACAACACCCCCAACCTTTGTGTCATCAGCAAATTTACTAACCCACCCCTCCACTTCCTCATCCAGGTCATTTATAAAAATCATGAAGAGTAAGGGTCCCAGAACAGATCCCTGAGGCACACCACTGGTCACCAAACTCCATGCAGAATCTGACCCATCTACAACCACCCTTTGCCTTTGTGGGCAAGCCAGTTCTGGATACAAAAACCAATGTCCCCTTGGATCCCATGCCTTCTTACTTTCTCAATAAGCCTTGCATGGGGTACCTTATCAAATGCCTTGCTGAAATCTATACACACTACACATCATCTACTGCTCTACCTTCAAATGTGTTTAGTCACATCCTCAAAAAATTCAATCAGGCTCCCAAGGCACGACCTGCCTTTGACAAAGCCATGCTGACTATTCCTAATTATATTATGCCTCTCCAAATGTTCATAATTCCTGCTTCTCAGGATCTTCTCCATCAACTTACCAACCACTGAAGTAAGACTCACTGGTCTATAATTTCCTGGGCTATCTCTACTCCCTTTCTTGAATAAGGGAACAATATCCTCAATCTCTCAATCCTCCGGAACCTGTCCCATCGCCACTGATGATGCAAAGATCATCGCCAGAGGTTCAGCAATCTTGTCCTCACCTCCTACAGTAGTCTGGGGTACACCTCGTCCGGTCCCGGTGACCTATCCAATTGGTGCTTTCCGAAAGCTCCGGCAGATCCTCTTTCTTAATATATACATGCACAAGCTTTTCAGTCCATTGTGAGTCATCCCTACAATCGCCAAGATCCTTTTCCATAGTGAATACTGAAGCAAAGTATTCGTTACAAACCTCAGCTATCTCCTCCGGTTGCATACACACTTTTCCACTGACACACTTGATTGGTCCTATTCTGTCACGTCTTATCCTCTAGCTCTTCACATACTTGTAGAATACCTTGGGGTTTTCATTAATCCTGTCTGCCAAGTCCTTCTCATGGCCCCTTCTGACTCTCCTAATTTCATTCTTAAGCTCTTTCCTGCTAGCTTTATAATCTTCTAGATCGCTACCATTACCTAGTTTTTTGAATCTTTCATACGCTTTTCTTCTTGACTAGATTTACAACAGCCTTTGTACACCACGGTTCCTGTACTCTACTATCCTTTCCCTGTCTCATTGGAATGTACCTATGCAGAACTCTATGCAAATATGTGAATATTTGCCACATTTCTTCCGTACATTTCCCTGAGAACATCTGTTCCCAATTTATGATTCTGATAACCTCAAACATACTGTAGAACAGTACAGCATAGAAACAGGCGCTTCAGCCAAAGATGCTTGTGCTGAACATGATTCCCAATTAAACTAAACATCTTCCTTCTGCACATAGTCTATATCACAACATTTCCTGCGTGTTCATGTGTCTATCTAGAAGTCTTTTAAATGTCTGCATCCATCATACCCCTGGAAACCTGTTCCAGTAACTACCAGTCTCTGTGAAAAGAAAACTTGCCCCTCAGTGTTTGAAGTAAATTTATTATCAAAGTATGTATATGCCACCAAATCTTGCCTTGTGATTCATTTTCTTGCAGGTATTTACAGGACACTAAGAAACCTAATTGAATTTTACATACATAAGCAAAGACTGACAGACAAACAGAGTGCAAAAGAAGAAAAACTGTGCAAATAGAACTGTTACTGAGAACATTGGTTGTAAAAAGTCCTTGAAAGTGAGTTTGTATGTTGTAGAACCAGTCCAGAGTCATAATGAATCCACACTGGTTCAGGAGCCAGATGGCTGTAGGGCAATAACTGTTCCTGAAGCTGGTGGCATGTAGCTGATGGGAAGAGCAGGAAGACAGCATGACCTGGGTGGTGGCTGTTTTCAATAATGGCTGCTACTTTCCTGTAGCAGTGCTTCATGTAAACGTTCTCAGTGGTGGGGAGAGCTTCACCTGCAATGGACTGGGCTGTATCCACTAGTTTCTGTAGCCTATTGTGTTCCTGGAAATTAGTGTTTCTATATCAGTTTGTAGTTACGTCTCCTATAAATTTTGCGCCCCCCCCACCCCCCCCCCCAGCTTAAACCCATGTAACTTGTAATTGGTTATTACTGTCACATCTAAAGTGAACAAAGTTGTTTTGGTGACCATCTTCACATTAGTACAGCTAGTTTTTGTACAAAGGAAAAGCAATAACAGAATGCAGACTATAGCGGTGTAGTTACAAAGTGTGGTGAAAGCAGGTAATAATTTGAGAGAAATAACCTCAGGTTTGTGTAATGTATGAATTGATTTCCTTTGGGGCATGACCCCCGCCTCCTTACCACTACGTATTGATCTGTTGTCTGCACATTGACCTGTTGTCTACGCATGCGCATTGTCATCTCTTGCTTGCACTGCAGTGTTGATACACCAGCCAAAGCCATATCCCGTGTGTGTGCTTTTATTTAGTTGATATGACACAACAAATTGGCGATGAGTACCAATCAGAATGTCGAAAGTATCATGACCTGCACTGGCAGTTACGGGATGAAACAGTGAGAGTGAAACAGCACGAGAAACCCAAACAAATACGTGAGTAGCAGTGAAAGATGCACTAAAGGTTAGAATGTGAAAAACACAAAATGTCCCTGAATGGTCCAAAAAGCCAAAAATGTTATTGGTGTGGTAAATCCTCCCATGATGCAAATGACTGTTGGTTCAAGAAAAGGGTCTGCAGGAAGTGTCACGGACAAGGTTGCAGAGAGACTGTGCAAGGCAGACAAAAACCACAACCGAGTGAAAAGTCTCACACACAAAACTAAGCAAGTGTATAAAGTTACTGAATGTTAGACGGAATCAGACAACATAGAGTTGGACAAAGGTGAACTGTCATGCCTAGAACTGGAGGTTGTGGGTTGACCCAGAACCCGACCTGGCGCCTACATCTGGTAAGAGGATTTTGCGGCATTTAACTGAAGCAGATCACACAATCATCTGGATCTCAACTGATGTGGCCAATGTAAAACTGAAGATGGAACTGGATACAGGGTCATCTTTGTCATAATTCCAGAGGCTGACTACAACAGACCCTTTTCTAAAAAACCATTAGAGACGACCTCAGTGATACCAAAGAGTTACATAGGCAAAAAAGCATCCCCCAAAAGCAAACTGAAAGTTACTGTTACTAGAGGCCAAACACAACAGTTAGAGCTTTATATATTGAAAAGTGGAGGGCCAGGTCTTTCTGGACGTGAGCAGTTGAGAAAAATCCAACTGGACTGCCTCTTCCTCAAAGCTGTCAGTGTGGCATCAACAGGCAATGGCAGCCCAAATGGTAGCACTAACCCAGAGGCTCTCACAGCTGCTTAATGCTAATAAGAAGGTGTCTGAAAGGGGAATATATAAACAGTTGAAAACTCGGCCAAAAGCTGTTCGGGCTGCCAAGAAATTCAAGATGCTGTGGATACTCATTCGAAGTGGCTAGAAGTTAACCAATGAAGTCAACCACCTCAGCAAAGATTGTCTCTGCTCTGAGGACTGGGTTCACCAGAAATAGCTTACTTGAACAGATTGTGAGTGACAACGGACCACAATACATGTCAGAAGAATTCCAAATGCTCATGAAGAAAAATGGCATCAGACATTTCAAGTCAGCTCCTCACCACCCAGCAATGAATGGGTGAGCTGAAGGATTTATCCAGACCTTCAAGAATTCCATGGGAGCGATGGACAAGAAGGACTTTTCTCTACAGCACAAGGTAGACAACTTCCTTTTTGTGTATCAGAACTCTATTCACACGATGACAAATCAAAGACCTGCAATGCTGTCGATGAACAGGAACCTGAGATCTCGCATAGACCTCCTGAAACCAGATCTACAGAGGAAAATGCAGAATGAACAGCTCAGCCAGTTGCCAAGTGAAGCAGCAAGGAGCTTTGAGATTGGACAGGAAGCTCTAGTGCGTTATTACCAAGGACAAGTTGACACATGGTAGGATAGCTAAAAGAACTGGTCCGCTGATATACACAGTGGATGTTGGAGATCAGGCATGAAGACGTCATGTGGATCCAGATACTGGATGGTCAAGCGAAGAACACACCTGAGTCAACTGCATCGAACAAGGTGAACACATTACTGTCACCAGACCTGCCTGTCAGTGATGATGTCACTGACAGCAACGTGACACAGGAAACCGAGAACGTTGTCTTAGACAAGACACCTCCCAAACCTGATGCCACTCCACAGGTCCAAAGGCTCTATCCTGAGAGAAACAGAGCGCCGCCCAAAAGACTGAACCTTTAGAACTGTGAAGTTAATTATGGACTGTTACTGTGAAAGCATGTTTATATGGAATATGGGTGTAGGAAAGGGAAATTGAATGTTTTGTACACATATAGTCTATATTGCATTAATCGAAAGGGGGAGGATTTATTTCAGGCAAATGACCCCATAACCCACCACCCCATCCCCAGCACTACATATTGATCTGTTGTCTGCGCATGCACTGCTGTCTACCCAAGTGCATTGTGCTCTCTCTCTCTCTCGTTGCAATGTGAATACACCTATTAAAACCACCTTCTGTGTGCGTGCTTTTATTTAATTGATATGTAGTTGTGCACAGACACTACAGAGCTGACTAATTTTACAACTTTCTGCAGCTTCTTTCGGTGCTCTGCAGTACTTTCCCCCCATACCGGACAATAATGCAGCCTGTCAGAATGCTCTCCATGGTACATCAATAGAAGTTTTCAAGTGTTTTAGGAGACAAACGAATTCTCTTCAATCTCCTAATGAAATGTAGCCGCTGTCTTGCCTTCTTCATAGCTACATTGATATGTTGGGACCAAGTTAGATCCTCAGAGATCTTGACACCCAGGAACTTGAAACTGCTCACTCTCTCCACTTTTGATCCCTCTATGAGGATTGGTTTGTGTTCCCTCGCTTTACCCTTCCTGAAGTCCACAATCAGCCCTTTTGTCTTACTGACATCAAGTACAAGATTGTTGCTGTGACACCACTCAACTAGCTGGTATACCTTGCTCTTGTACGCCCTCTCATCTCCATCTGAGATTCTACCAATGATGTTTGTATCATCAGAATCTGCACAGTACTTTTTATAAAAGATGAAAAAGCTGGAAATTGAATGTATCTTGTTTCTTGAATTAGAGTGTAATTGTTGGTGACAGAGAATGGGATAGGAGACAGCAAGTGGGGATGACATTCTCCTGTTTGTGAGGTAGAATTGTGGTGTTTTTCAGGGATTGCATGGCGGTGTAAGCCTTTCACCATAAAATACATAAAAAGCAGCAAGTATGTTGCATAACCTCTTTTCCAGGTGACAAAGAAGAGGCAGAATGAATTTTGTAAATATGAGCAGGAAGTTACAAAAGGAGATAAGCATAGCGAGGAAAACTACAAATGTGAAATACTGCAGCGTTATCAGTCTTAGACTGAAGAAAATGAAACTGAAACATTTTTATGTAAAGCAACAATGATCGTGGTGGACTATAAAGCTATAGATGTCTATGTGCACGGAACAGTAAAAGTCTGTGCAAAGATCTGACTATGAAAGGAAATGGAATGTCTTTATCTTAACATATCTGTGATACAAAAATGAGGAAAGACACTTTATTTGTCCAAGTCCTTAGTCAGCTGGGGCCATGAAGCTTCAGTTATGATATATTGATCTTAAAGGGAGCAAGGTGAAGATTTCCCGGATGCAACACAGATGCTGCAGATGCTGGAAATCTTGAAGAACACGCACAAAATGCTGGAGGAACTCAGCAGGTCAGGCAGCATCTATGAAGTGGAATAAACTGTCAATATTTCAGGTTGAGACCCTGCATCAGGACTGGAGAGGAAGGGGGAGAAGCTGGGAGAGGGAGGGTGTACAGGCTGGTAGGTGATAGGGGAAAGGTGAATGATGGAGGAGGGGAAATGAAGTATGAACCTGGGAGATGATAGGTGGAACTGATAGGAGATTGAAGAAGAAGAAGAAATCTGGTAGGAGAGGAGAGGGGGCTGTGGGAGAAAGAGAAGTAGAAGTGGCATCAGAGGGAGGTAATAGACAGGTGTGGGGAAGAAAAGGGGTAAAAGGGGAGACAGAATGGAGAAAGGAAAAGCAGGGAGACATTACCAGAAGTTAGCAAAATCAATGTTCATGACATCAGGTTGGATACTACCCGGATGGAATATGAACTTAAGAACATAAGAAATAGGAGCAGGAGTTGGCCATTCAGCCCATCGAGCCTGCCCCGCCATTCAGTAAGATCGTGGCTGATCTGTCTGTAAACTCAGCTCCATCTACCTGCCTTTTCCCCATAACCCTTAATTCCCCTACTATGTAAAAATCTATCTAACTGTTTCTTAAATATATTTAGTGAAGAAGCCTCAACTGCTTCCCTGGGCAGAGAATTCCACAGATTCGCCACTCTCTGGGAAAAACAGTTTCTCCTCATCTCCGTCCTAAATCTTCTCCCCTGAATCTTGAGGCGATGTCCCCTAGTTCTAGTCTCACCTACCAATGGAAGCGACTTTACTATTTCTGAGGTCTTTTTCCACAAACCTGAGAATGGGCTCATTGCGGCAGTAGAGGAGGCCATGTCAGAATGGGAAGTCAAATTGAAATTATGAAGATGGCTGGATTATCTTGGCTTCATTTTTACTGAACTCAGGAATCTGATTTAATCTAGGTACCTAAGATAATGAAAGATATGATATAATAGATGCTGAGTAATTATTTCATTTGTTGGATGAATCCCAAAAAAAAGGAATGACCTTAAAATTTGAGCCAGCTACTTCTGAATAAAATCAGAAAGTTGTTTTTTTCCCATGATGGATATTGAAAATTGGAACCATTTTCTCAAATGGATGTATTTTTAAAGTGTTCATAGATTGGTGGATTTTTGTTCAGTAAGAATCTAAATTGCTGTGGGATATACATGATAAATAGGAGCAAAATCAACTGTGGTCATATTAAATATCAGGAGATACCTTAGTAGCAGGTTTACTTGTTTGTTTATTACATTACCATCAAATAAAGCTCTGAAGTTTAATTATGTATTGTAGCATAAAAAGTGATTTAATTAGTTTCATGAACAATCCGTGTAACTTTTGCTGGAAAGTTGCACAAATCCGGGTGATGTTTCATAGCACTGATTGACCTGGACTATGTCTTGATGGAAGTTATTCGTAGATCATAATCCATTCGATCAACACACACAAAAAGACACTTGTCTAAATGAAATGGTTTGGTGTGTAGGAGAATGTAAGGGTGAGGAGACTGAGAGGTAACTTTGTAAACTCATGATTGGCTATTATTTCTTATTTTTGTATTTGCACGGTTTGCTGTCTTTTGCCCGTTGGTTGAACACCCAAGTTGGTGCGGTCTTTCATTGGTTCTGTTGTGGTTATTATTCTGTCGAGTTATTGAGTATGCCCACAAGAAAATGAATCTCATGGTTGTATTTGGTGACAAATATGTACTTTGATAATAAATTTACTTTGAACTTTGATAGGATGAATGCACACAGTCTTCTTCCCAGGTCTGGGGAATCAAGAACTAGAGTTAAAGATGAAAAGGGGAAGACTTAATAAGAAGAGAGAGACAACTTCTTCATTCATAAGGTTGTATTTACAATATATGCAATGAGCTGCCAGAAAAAAATGGCTAAGGCAGGTATGTTTAGAAGATATTTGGACAGGTAAGTGGACAGCAGAAGTATAGAGGAAAATAGGCCAAATGCTTTTGTTGGCATCTTGTTTCGCATGGATCAATTGTGCTGAAGGCCCGTTTGAGTGCTGTTTGACTTTGTGACCAGTTTTAAAACTCATCTAAGGCATGAGATCTCTTCTTTAGAGCTTTGTAGGTGGGCACCTTCTATTCTCTGCAACTTTTGTTTTCATAAGCTGCAAGAATGGTCTGGAATTTGTGATAGTAACCATAGCAAGATTGCCCTCTTTCACCACAAAACTGACTTAGTTTAATGTATAAATATTGACTTTAGTTTTTGGTGTATCTAACATTGTTACCAGTTATTAATATCCCTGATTGTCATTGAGAAAGTGGTAGTGACAATTTATTGCATGTTTAGGTGTTTTTAGAGGCCACTTAAGTGCCAGTCACATTGGAGAATCTGAAATTGCATCTTGGCCAGACCAGGTTGGGGTGACAGATGAAGGTGCCTAATGAATGTGTTTTTCATAACAATCTGGCAGTATGTGAGATCTTCACTACTAAGAATAGTTGTAGTTTTTCTTCCAAAGGACCGGGTCAGTAACTGAATTTTAAATCTCACGACTGCCGTGGTTGGATTTGAACTCAAGATGCTGGATTCGGATCCTGCTCAGATAACTTCACCTCTGCGTCACACCATTCACCATTGCTTTGAGATAAAATGCAAAGCTCAAAGTTCAAGGAAAAACTTATTATCAAAATGTGCATATGTCACCATATATTACACTGAGATTCATTTTCCTAAAGATATTCACGGTAGAACAAATAAATAAATAAAATCAAAACTTCACACAAAAATTGACAAACAACCAATGTGAAAAATAAAACAAATTGGCAAATACAAAAAATAAATAAATAAAAAATGCTGAAAACATGAGTTGTAGAGTTCTTGAAAGTGAATGCAAAGGTGTGGCATCTTCATTCCTTCTCCACAGTAATCAATGAACAAAGCAAGACATAATCTGCACTTGAACATGTTGTACACTAAAGTACCTGAAAATTTTAACTTTAAAATTAAACATACTAGAAATAATCAGAAAACCAGGCAGCAGCTGTGGAGAGTGAAGCAGAATTTACATTTCAGATCAGTGACTTCTATTGAAACAACGCCACGGGAGATCTGTTGTGTGACGTATTCAGTCGATATTTTCATGATATATTGACCACAAAATGTACCTGTTCTTGGAAAAACAAAACTAGATTATTAATGACCTCCAGGACCCGGATTGACTGACAATTAACTAAAGTCCTAACAATATGGTTGACCCATAACTTATTTAGAAATGGCCAAGAACCTGTTTTGTTCAGGGTCTTTTAAGAGACTCCTGGATAGATATATGGAGCTTAGAAAAATAGAGAGCTATGGTAAGCCTAGGTAGTTCTAAGGTAAGGACATGTTCAGCACAGCTTTGTGGGACGAAGGACTTGTATTGTGCAGTAGGTTTTCTATGTTTCTATGTTTCTAATAAATGCAGTTCTAGCCAATGACACCCATAAAGAAAAATTAATGCTTCAAAGAACATCTGAGTTTAAAAACTAATCTGAAATTTAAATATTTTTGCATGAGTACTTCAAAATAGAAAAACGCATTTTCTTTAACAGTTCCTTGATGATATTTTAGCCTCTGTTTTAATCTTATGTATGTTTTAATCTTCTATTAATAATATGTAAATATTTAAAAGGTTAATGAATAAAAAATGTATGGCCCCATTAAAGATGGTGGAAGTTGCAGAGAATAACGTACAGGAAGCAGAGGCTCATGGGGCCGTAGCTCAGGACAAGAGGAACCTTACCCCCATTAAGGCAGCGGGAAGGTGGAGTGAGGATGGTTCACTGAGAGTTGGAAGAGATGTGGGTGAGGGCAGGATCAATGGTAGAGGAATAGTAATAATAGTAATGATCCTACCACCAAACACATCTTTACCTTTCCCCCCATACTCCGCTTTCTGCAGGGATCGCGCCCACTGTGACTCCCTTGTCCATTCGTCCCTCCCCACTGATAGCCGTCCCTGCGTTTATCCCTGCAAATGGAAGAAGTGCTACACCTGCCCATTCACCTCCTCGCTCACCACCATTCAGGGCCCCAAACAGTCCTTCCACATGAGGTAACACTTTACCTGTGAGTCTCCTGGAATCATCTACTGTGTCTGGTGCTCCAAGTGTGACTTCCAAGGGATAGCTTTGTTGAGTATCTTTGCTCCATCCACAACAAGGAGGATTTCTTGGTGAGCAACCATTTTCATTTCACCGCCCATTCCTATTCAGACACATCAGTCCATGATCTTCTCTGCTGCCATGATGAGGTCACTTCAATTTGGAGGAGAAACATCTCATTTGGTCTGGGTAGCCTCCAACTTGACGGCATGAACATTGATTACCGTAACATCACATAATTTCTCCCTCCTCCCTTTTTCCATTCCACATTCTAGTTCCACTCTTACCCCTTCTCTTCTCCTCACCTGCCTATCAACTACCCCTGGGTCCCCTCCTCCTTCCCTTTCTCCTATGGTCCACTTGCCTCTCCTATCAGATTACTTCTTCTTCAGCTTTCCACCTATCACATTCCAGCTTCTCACTTCATACCCCTCCTCCCACAGACTGATCTTCTCTCACCTGGTTTCACCTACCAGCTTCTAGCTTGTGCTCCTTTCCCTACCCTGCCTTCTTATTTTAGCTTCTTCCCCTTTCCTTTCCAATCCTGACGAAGTGTCTTGGCCTGAAATGTCAGCAGTTTATTCCTCTCTATAGATGTTGCCTGACCTGCTGAGTTCCTCTATCATTTAGTGTGTGGAGTGTGAACAATGAAGGGCAGACAAGTAACCGTGTAGGTGTATGGAACAACCAGCTAAAATCATTCTTCTGCTGTTCATCTCCATGAAAGATGATTGATTCTAACATATATATATTTTTCCAAAATGTGACATTGTCATCAAGACATTACCTTCTTTATTATCAGTATTATAGAATTGTGTAAGGTTGAATGTTACTGCATAGCTAATCAAAATATCAAATCCCCACCAATTAATCTAATCCCACTCTGCCTAATTCCCTGATTCAGACAGTATGCATTATTTCTTCCCAATTAAACAAATTTTTACTTCTTGTAATATTAGTCACGTTAAAACCCTTGAATGGACACTTGAAATATTATTCAACTGTCTTCCCTTGAATAAGACAATTCCAGGGGTGTCCTTTCATGGAAAAAGTAGATGCTTGCCTGCTGAGGTATTCTATGCATTAATAGGCTCTCTGATATGTAGCTTCCAAAGCTTATAGTAACTAATCACCCCTTATCTTATGGAAGCAAGTGCACCTACTCAGAATAATCTAAAAAAATTCTGATTATGAAAGCAAAATACTGCAGATGCTAGAAATATTAAAGGGGAACATATTGAAAAGAGCAGGTCTGATTAAAAACAAACAATATTTTACCTCAGCAACCCACACAAAATGCTGGAGGAACTCAGCAGGCCAGGCAGTACCTATGGAAAGGAGTAAATAGTTGATGTTTCGGGCCAAGACCTTTCTTCAGGACTGGTCTTTCCCATGGATGCCGTCTGGCCTGCTGAGTTCCTCCAGCATTTTGTGTTGTTGCTTTGAGTTTTCAGCATCTGCAGATTTTCTCATGTTTTACATCAGTAGCCTTTTATCAAAAAGGGAAGATACTATGGATAAAAAGTTTCAATGTGCTTAGAAAGGGCAAATGACATAAGTAGGTCAATTATTTCTATTTCTCCCTCTTGTTGCTCCAATTTAAAACATAATTACTTCAAAATCCCATCATGTAGAAGATCCAAAAGCCTGAAATCAGGTACCACCTGGCTCAAGGACAGCTTCTATCCTGCTGTTGTAGGACTATTAAATGTTTCTGAGTACAATAAAATGGGTTCTTGACCTCACAATCTACCTTGTTATGCACCTTATTTGTTTACCTGCATTGCACTTTCTCTGTAGCCGTTGCACTTCATTCGGCATTCTGTTATTGATTTACCTCGTACTGCTGTGATCCACTCTGCAGTGAATTGATCTGTATGTACAATATGCAGGACATGCTTTTCACTCTGCTTCAGTACCTGTGATAATAACAGAACATAGAACAGTACAGGGCAGGAGCAGGCACTTTGGTCCATAATGTTGTGTCGAACCAGTTAAATTAGTAATCAAATGGCCAACTAAAATAATCCTTTCTGCCTACAAAATGCCCATATCCAAGCATTTCCCTAACATTCACGTGCCTATCTAAATGTCTCTTGAAAATCCCTGATGTATCTGCCTCTACCACCATCCCAGACTGTGCATTCTGGGCATCCCCACTCTCTGTGCCAAAAGCTTGTCTTTCGCATCTCCTTTGAAATGATCTCCTCTCACCTTAAATACATACCCTTTGGTATTGGACATTGCAACACTGGACAAAAGGTACTGTCTGTCTACTCTATCTATGACTCTCATAATCTTATAACTTTATAAACCTTATAATCTTATAATCTCATAAACCTCTATCAGATCTCCCCTCAGCCTCTGATATAATCTCCTGGTAAACCTCTTTGGCACCCTCTCCAAAGCCTCAATGTCCTTCCTATAATGGGGCAACCAGAACTGTTTGTAATACTCCAGATGTGGGCTAACTTTATAAAGCAGCAACATGACTTCCTAACTTTTGAACTCAATGTCTTGGATAATAAAGGCCAGAATGTCAAATGCCTTCTTAGCCACCCTATCAACCTGTGTAGCCACTTTCAAGGAGCTATGAGCTTGGACCATAAGATCCCTCTGCTCACCAATGCTCTGTTAATGGCCTTGCCCTTAACAGAGCACTGTCCCTTTACACTTCTTAATAAGCCGATGACAATTCCAAAACTCTTTTGGGTGCCAGTGAAAGTTCATTGACCTGAAACTTTAATTCAAGATTAAAGATAGTTTTTTTAGATTATGAAGACACGTAGTCCTCTTTTATTGTCATTTAGTAATGCATGCATTAAGAAATGATACATTATTTCCTCCAGTGTGATAGCACAAAACACAGGACAGATCAAGACTGAAAAAACTGACAAAACCACATAATTATAACATATAGTTACAGACAGTGTAACAATACCATAACTTGATGAAGAAGTCCATGAGCACAGTAAAGTTCAAAGTTTCTCAAATGTCCCACATCTCACGCAGACGGGAGAAGGAAGAAAAACTCTCCCTGCCATGCCGACCACAATCCGACTCTGAGTCATCCGAAAACTTCGAGCTCTGATCAGCTCTCCGACACTGAGTACTGAGCGCCATCTCTGTCCGAACGATTTGACCTCCTTCTCAGTTGCCAAAAGCAGGCAAGGCCGGGGATTTTGAGGCCTACCCTCCGAAAGATTCCCGACCACACAGTAACGACAGCAGCAAACGGGCGTTTCAGAAATTTCTCCAGATGTTCCTCTGTGCTTTCACGTCCATTCTCCATCAAATCAGAAATTGTCCACGGCCCCTATTTAACAGATACGATATCATTTTTCACCGGAGGGCTGCGCACACGCAGGTGCGCCGCCATCTTCTCCTCTCGCCTTTTTGTTTATTGCCATTCTTCACGTGGTTAGCACAATGCTTTACAGTACAGGCGTCCCGGGGTTCAATCTCCATCGCTGCCAGTAAGGAGTTTGTACGTTCTCCCTGTGACCGTGTGGGTTTCCTCCGGGTGCTCCGGTTTCCTCCCACAGTCCAAAGACATGCCGGTTGGTAGGTTAGTTGGTTGTTGTAACTTGTCCCATGATTAGGCTTGGAAGAAATTAGGGGATTGTTGGGTGGTGTGGCTTGACGGGCAGGAAGGGTATATTCCACACTGTATCTCAATAAGTACATAAAGTGACTTGGCAAAACAGACTCTTCTGGGTTGCAGCAGGGTAGAAGAAAACAGAGTCGGATGGTGACTGTGCATGAGGTGTGGAGTGCAAGAGTAAAATGGTGGGATGAAGGACGCTGAGGAGTAACTGATGTGGATGTAATGGTGGTGCAGTGCGTTAATGGGTGGAGGTGTTAGTTGATCAGCCTGGCAGGTTGCGGGAAGTAACTGTTCTTGAGCCTGGTGGTCCTGCCCTGGTTGCTGCGTAGCCTCTTCCCTGAGGGTAGCTGGGACCCTTCTTGATACTACAGGCCTTTTTCCGGCAGCTTCTATTGCATACACTCAGTGGCCACTTTATTAGACTCCTCCTGTACAACCACAGAGTGTATGTTCATGGTCGTCTGCTGCTGTAGCCTATCCACTTGAAGGTTTGATGTGTTGAGCATTCAGAGATGCTTCTCTACACACCACTCTTGTAATGCATCTTTATCTGAGTTACTACCGCTTCCCTCTCAGCTTGAAGCAATCTGACTATTCTCCTCTGACGAGCCATTTTCGTCCACAGGACTGCTCACTGTATTTCTGTCTTGTTGTTGTTTATTTTGCACCATTTGCTGTAAACTCTAGAGACTGTTGTGCCTGAAAATCCCAGGAGATCAGCTGTTTCTGAGGTACTCAGCCCACCCCTTCTGGCACAAACACTTATTCCACTGTCAAAGTCACTTTGACCACATTTTTCCCCCATTTTGATGCTTGGTCTGAACAATGACTGAACTGTTTGCCATGTCTGCATGATTTTGTGCATGGTGTTCCTGCTACATGATTGGCTGATTGGATATTTGCATTAACGAGCAGGTGTACATAATAAAGTGGCCACTGAGTTGTTTGTCCTCTCCACAGGTGCTGCCTGACCTGCTGAGAAGCATGTGATATTATTAATGAAGTGTTCTGGCAATCAAATGTTTGGGTTCTTATTAAGTTATTTAGTGGAAGATCATTTCAGTTTCTCAAACTTACAAACTCTCCATTATCCTCAGTGCTGGGACGAGTATTTGACAAGCATTAATTTGTGCTGCTGGTGGGAGGTTTGAAAGAAGTTGTGTGGCTGCACAAGAAGCTGAAAAATGAGGCAAGACTTTTGCAAAAACAAAGCAGTAAACGATGCACAAAACAAACCCCAGCACTTGTCAAAGGAGTATATAAAATCACTGCAATAACACAGAAATGTATTAGAAGCAAACACAGCATGTTTATGGAAATCCTATGCTATGTCTGACAACAGCAAGGGCTGAAAGCTCAGGCGTATAAGCCAAATTATCTCATATCAACCCACAGTACTCTTTGAAGGCAAACCTCAGACTTCAAACAAGCGCAGTGAGTGTTTCCCATCTGTTGAAACCTCCTACACAATCTGAGGAGAGATCATTACATCTGCTCAACAAGAATGTTCTGGAAGACCCTGATGCAAACAGATGTTCAGGGGCAGTGCGAATCATCCGGCTTGTGGCCAATTAATATCTTCTATCACATGTACAATGATGGGTCCATATTGCATCGGAAGTGCGTGTAATGATGGTCCGCTGGCCCAATGGATAAATACTCACGTATGCTGCTAAAGGCTCTCTGTTTTCTTACGGAACAAAGTAAAGGCAGTGATTTGCAGTTGATGAAGGAAGAGCGCACATACCGTGCACTGACAATCACCGCCCACACTTGAACCAAATGCAAGCATAAATAGAAGTGCTTGTAAGAATTAGATCATGTTCTGCAGGGGTTAATGCTATTATGTTAATGACCCTCATTCCAAAGCCAATGCAAGACGGCTGGATTTGCATATCGTGCTCAAATAGGCGGGGGAGTAAAAGCTGAGGTTTGTGGCTTGTGGATTTGCAGAGGGTTTGTTAATGTGAGCAGTTACAACAGCTGGATAGACTCAAGTTGACCCGAATCATTGCAGTAGTGAATATCTTCTGATCACACACCAGCTCAGATACCAATTTTCCTTAAAAATGTGCTGAATTAGCAGAAGCTTGGTGATCATAGAGGTGAGCAGGCAAACAGAGAGACGGGGCAGCTCAGTAGCATCGTGGCTAATGTAACACTTTACAGTGCCAGTGATCAGCGAGCGGGGTTCAATTCCTGCCACTGTAAGGAGTTTGTACATTCTCCCCATGACCGCGTGGGTTTCCTCTGAATGCTCTGGGATCCCTCCCACATTCCAAAGACATACAGGTTAGGGATAGTAAGTTGTAGGCATGTTAGATTATTGCCAGCAGCATAGCCACACTCACAGGCTGCTCCTGCACACATTATGATTGTGTTGGTTGTTGACGCAAACAATGCATTTCACTGTATGTTTTGATGTTTCGATGTACATGTGACAAATAAAACTGATCTTTTAAAAAAACCTTTTCTTTTGAGTAAAAGATTTACTAAGTTTGTATTCATGCCAGTGGAAATTCTTTTGGGTCACACCTAATGAAAAAAGATTTTATTTTCATATTTGCCATATGGACACACATAGTTTGCACCTGTGAAATTGTACTTGGGAAGAAAATGGGGAAATGCTTTCTTGAATTCCTGAAGACCAAAGTCAAAGTCAAATATATTATCAAAGTACATACAGTATATGTACCATATACTACCCTGACTTTCATTTTCTTGC
Organism: Mobula birostris; assembly: GCF_030028105.1. NCBI lineage: Eukaryota > Metazoa > Chordata > Chondrichthyes > Myliobatiformes > Myliobatidae > Mobula > Mobula birostris. Next base: position 212,558,261 of record NC_092372.1, on the reverse strand, counting down.
AGGCATACACAGGAAAATAAAGGAATACCTTAGAATTTATGACAAAATATACATAAACAAAGACTAACCATAGAAACCATAGAAACTACAGCACAGAAACAGGCCTTTTGTCCCTCCTTGGCTGTGCCGAACCATTTTCTGCCTAGTCCCACTGACCTGCACACCGACCATATCCCTCCATACACCTCCCATCCTTGTATCTGTCCAATTTATTCTTAAATGTTAAAAAAGAACCCGCATTTACCACCTCGTCTGGCAGCTCATTCCATACTCCCACCACTCTCTGTGTGAAGAAGCCCCCCCTAATGTTCGCTTTAAACTTTTCCCCCCTCACCCTTAACCCATGTCCTCTGGTTTTTTTCTCCCCTTGCCTCAGTGGAAAAAGCCTGCTTGCATTCACTCTATCTATACCCATCATAATTTTATATACCTCTATCAAATCTCCCCTCATTCTTCTACGCTCCAGGGAATAAAGTCCTAACCTATTCAACCTTTCTCTGTAACTGAGTTTCTCAAGTCCCGACAACATCCTTGTAAACCTTCTCTGCACTCTTTCAACCTTATTTATATCCTTCCGGTAATTTGGTGACCAAAACTGAACACAACACTCCAGATTCGGCCTCAACAATGCCTTGTACAACCTCATCATAACATTCCAGCTCTTATACTCAATACTTTGATTAATAAAGGCCAATGTACCAAAAGCTCTCTTTACGACCCTATCTACCTGTGACGACACTTTTAGGGAATTTTGTATCTGTATTCCCAGATACCTCTGTTCCACTGCACTCCTCAGTGCCTTACCATTAACCCTGTATGTTCTACGTTGGTTTGTCCTTCCAACGTGCAATACCTCACACTTGTCAGTATTAAACTCTATCTGCCATTTTTCAGCCCATTTTTCCAGCTGGTCCAAGTCCCTCTGCAGGCTCTGAAAACCTTCCTCACTGTTTACTACACCTCCAATCTTTGTATCATCAGCAAACTTGCTGATCCAATTTACCACATTATCATCCAGATCATTGATATAGATGACAAATAACAATGGACCCAGCACTGATCCCTGTGGCACACCACTAGTCACAGGCCTCCACTCAGAGAAGCAATTCTCCACCACCACTCTCTGGCTTCTTCCATCGAGCCAATGTCTAATCCAATTTACCACCTCTCCATGTATACCTAGCGACTGAATTTTCCTAACTAACCTCCCATGCGGGACCTTGTCAAAGGCCTTACTGAGGTCCATGTAGACAATATCCACCGCCTTCCCTTCATCCACTTTCCTGGTAACCTCCTCGAAAAACTCCAATAGATTGGTCAAACATGACCTACCACGCATAAAGCCATGTTGACTCTCCCTAATAAGTCCCTGTCTATCCAAATGCTTGTAGATTCTGTCTCTTAGTACTCCCTCCAATAACTTACCTACTACTGACGTTAAACTCACCGGCCTATAATTTTCCGGATTACTTTTCGATCCTTTTTTAAACAACGGAACAACATGAGCCACTCTCCAATCCTCCGGCACTTCACCCATAGACAGCGACATTTTAAATATTTCTGCCAGGGCCCCCGCAATCTCAACACTAGTCTCCTTCAAGGTCTGAGGGAACACTCTGTCAGGTCCCGGGGATTTATCCACTTTAATTTTCCTCAAGACAGCAAGCACCTCCTCCTTTTCAATCTGTACAGTTTCCATGATCTCACTACTTGATTCCCTCAATTCCATAGACTTCATGCCAGTTTCCTTAGTAAATACAGACACAAAAAACCTATTTAAGATCTCCCCCATTTCCTTTGGTTCCGCACATAGCGGACCACTCTGATCTTCAAGAGGACCAATTTTAGCCCTTACAATCCTTTTGCTCTTAATATACTTGTAAAAGCTCCTTGGATTATCCTTCACTTTGACTGCCAAGGCAACCTCATGTCTTCTTTTAGCCCTCCTGATTTCTTTCTTAAGTATTTTCTTGCACTTCTTATACTCCTCAAGCACCTGAATTACCCCCTGTTTCCTATACATTTCATACAACTCCCTCTTCTTCTTTATCAGAGTTGCAATATCCCTTGAGAACCAAGGTTCCTTATTCCTATTCAATTTGCCTTTAATCCTGACAGGAACATACAAACTCTGCACTCTCAAAATTTCCCCTTTGAAGGCTTCCCACCTACCAATCACATCTTTGCCAGAGAACAACCTGTCCCAATCCACGCTTTTTAGATCCTTTCTCATTTCTTCAAATTTGGCCTTCTTCCAGTTCAGAACCTCAACCCTAGGACCAGATCTATCCTTGTCCATAATCAAATTGAAACTAATGGTGTTATGATCACTGGAACCAAAGTGCTCCCCTACACAGTCTTCTGTCACTTGCCCTAATTCGTTTCCTAACAGGAGATCCAATATTGCATCCCCTCTAGTTGGTCCCTCTATATATTGATTTAGAAAACTTCCCTGAACACATTTTACAAACTCTAAACCATCTAGACCCCTAACAGTATGTGAGTCCCAATCAATGTATGGAAAATTAAAATCCCCTACCACCACAACTTTATGTTTCCTGCAGTTGCCTGCTATCTCTCTGCAGATTTGCTCTTCCAAGTCTCGTTGACTATTGGGTGGTCTGTAATACAATCCCACTAATGTGGCCATACCTTTCCTGTTTCTCAGCTCCACCCGTAAGGACTCAGTAGACAAGCCCTCTAATCTGTCCTGCCTGAGCACTGCTGTAATATTTTCCCTAACAAGCAATGCTACTCCCCCACCTTACATTCCTCTGCCTCGATCACATCTGAAACATCGGAACCCTGGAATATTAAGCTGCCAGTCCTGCCCCTCCTGTAGCCAAGTTTCACTAATTGCTATAACATCATAATTCCACATGTCAATCCACGCCCTCAACTCATCCGCCTTCCCCGCAATACTCCTAGCATTGAAATATATACACCTCAGAAGATTTTTACCACCACTCACAACCTTTCTATCAGCGGATTTGCTTAAACTTTCAAATCATTTATTTTCACTAATGACAAACAACCAATGTGTAAAAGAAGGCAATTTGTGCAAATAAAAATATAATTAAGTAATACTGAGACTATAAATTGCAAAGTCCTCCAAAGTGAGTCTGTAGGTTATAGACTCACTTCAGTGTGGTCAGTGAAGACATCTATGTTGGTTCAGGGGCTCAATGGTTAATGGGGTCAGAAGTGTTCCTGAACCTAGTGCTGTTGGACCTCAGGTTCCTGTACAATCTGCCTGGTGGTGGTAGTGAGAAAAGAGCATGGCATGGATGGGAGAAGCTTTTGATGATGGATGCTGCTTTCTTGTGACAATGCTCCTTGTACATGTACTCAATGGTAGAGAGGGCTTTAACTATGCCGGTCTGGGCTGTATCCATCAGTTTCAGTAGCCTTTGCTGTTCTCAGGCTTTGACGTGGACTTTACTCTCTCAGTGCATGTTTATCCAGAAACAGTGATGGAATGATACCATAAACTCAAGTCAGGCTCAGGGGCCTGCCACCATTAGTGTTAGAATTGCCTGCTCCCTTTGTTCTTCGTGCTGCAGAACTGCGAGTTGAATCAGCCTCAGCAAGTAACAGCAACACAGTTGCTATATGGCACACACTAGGACTGCCCAAGCTGATGATGGAAGCAGTGATTCTTCAGAGGGGTGAAAACTCTGTTGGGACCAGAGGCAAGAGTTGGTCTGGTTCTACTCACTGCTCCATGGAGTTTACTCTGCTCTGCACTGAACTGATGCTGAAGCTGTGGCCTGCTCTGGCAGCTCAGGGCTTCATGTCTGTGGACTCAATTCCATTCTGAATGCCATTTGCTTACTTTTGTTTGCATGATTTGTTTTTTTTTTTTTGCCCTTATTGGTTGTTTGACTGTTTCCTTTTTTAATGGGTTCTTTTGTGTTTCATTGTTTTGTGGCTGCCTGTAAGGAGACAATTTCCAAAGGTTGTGCAATGTATACGTACTGTGATAATAAAGGTACTTTATTTCTGTAGTATGGTGGAGAGATAGAAATTAACTTTATTAATCACATGCACATTGATACAGTGAAATGCATTGTTTGCGTCAAATCAAATCGGCCAGGATTGTGCTGGGGGCAGCCCGCAAGTGTTGCTGGGCTTACCGCGCCAGCATAGCTTGCCCAAAACTCACTCAACCTAACCGTATGTCCTGGATTGTGGGATTGCAGAGCACCTAGAGGAAGCCCACAGCCAGGGGAGGTTAGTACAAAATCCTTACAGCGGCTGGCGGGAACCAAACCTTCGTCTTACATTTGGCTGCTGTAATGCATTGAGCTAACTGCTATGTTACTGTGGTGTCACTGAGTGAACTGGTGTAAAGTTTATTGACTGCTGTGGGAGCTGCACTCATCCAGGCGATTGAAGAGTACACCCACCTCCCCCCAGACACTCTACAGTTAGGTGGCAGAATGGTGACCTTTTGTCTGTCTGGCCAGCCATACAAGACTTCAAATCAGCTCATATATAAGACAAAAAGTTTTTTTGTGTAATGCCGCACTCACCCGGTGCTGCACTAAATTCACAGTCCGCTTGTGCACTCAAGTCTCAGTGGGCCCTGAATGGCTATTTTGAACAATTGCATGCATTGGAAGATTGAAGAGTCTTGACATTCGAACAGCCGTTCAGGCAGCGGCAGTCACTCACAAATACATGTCAGGGAGTAAGTGTGAATTTCATGTTTGCAAATTAAAATGGATCTTCTGTGACACGTAGGCCGGCTGGTGGCGTAGTGGCATCAGCGCCGGACTTCGGAGCGAAGGATCCCGAGTTCGAATCCAGCCGGCTCCCTTGCACGCTTTCCATCCGTGCTGGGTTGAGTGTCGAGCTAGCAACTCGGCCTCGTAAGAATAAGAAAGCCTGCTAAAAAAAGCCGCCATGATGGTGTCCTGATGACTGCACTCAGGGTTAAGGGCTTTCTTCTTCTTCTGTAACATGTCGACTGGCGCTAAAATTTCGGATCTTGCCCCAGACAACAACCTTATTACTCCGGATTCAGTCTCATGTCCTGACTGTGTGACCATAAGATATAAGAACATAATTAGGCATTTGTCCCATTGAGTCCACTATGTCATTCAATCCTCAACACTAAAATTCTGCAGATGCTGGAAATCTTGAGCAATGCACACATCCAGTGCTGAAAGAACCCAGCAGGTCAGGCAGCATCTATGGAAGAGAATAAATAGTCAAGATTTCGAGCCAAGACCCTTCATTGGGACTTCAGTCATGGCTTATGTTTTATTTAACACCATTCTCCTGCCTTCTCCTCATAACCCCTTTACCAATCAGTGAATGCAGTTGAGGAAAACACTTTTTATATTATTCAGCCCAAAGCTTTTTTTTCCACTCCATACTTCTTCCATGAAAGCCTACATCTTCCTCCTGGTAACAGCAACACACACAAAAAATGCTGGTGAACGCAGCAGGCCAAGCAGCATCTATAGGAAGAGGTACAGTCGACGTTTCCAGCCAAGACCCTTCTGTGCATCTGGTTCAACTTATCTACTACTGAACGCTTCATTCTCTGATTTCCCACCGACTCCACAGTTCTGGTGTTCTGCTCAGCTTTCTGCCATCACCGACCTCAGCCTAAAATCTGATCCTATACTCTACCCCTGGACAATTCGGGGTGGGACGGTAGCATAGCGGTTAACATAACACTATTACGGCAACAGCGACCCAGGTTCAATTCCCACCGCCGTCTATAAAGAGTTTGTAAAGTTCTACCCAGTGACATCGTGGGATTCTTCCGGTTTCCCCTGACATTCCAAAGACGTACGTATGGGTTAGTGGGTTAACTGGACACTTGAGTCTAATTGAGTGGCGTGGTCTCATTGGGCTGGAAGTGCCTTTTAACGTGTTGTATCTCTAAACTAAATGTAGAAAAAAAATCCCTTCCAGGCAACGCACCATCTATTATAAGTTCTCATTCTCCTCACCCAATCACAGGTTTCACCCCTGCCAATCAAAGTAACCCTGTACTTCCACTCTCCTAGCTCCTTGTTCCCATTGCCGTTTCACTTAGTCCAACATTGACAGGTAGCTTTCAGCCCCCACGATATCTTTTTCCATCTCTCCCTTAGAAGGTGGTGATTCTGTGGAATTCATTGCCACGGACCCCGGTGGAAGCCAAGACATTGAGTATGCTTCAAACAGAGGTTGATAGGGATATCCCTGTAAGCGCAAGTGCTACACCTGTCCCTACACCTCCTCTCTTGCCACCATTCAGGGCCCCAAACAGACCTTCCAGGTGAGGCAACACTTCACTGTGAGTCTGTTGGGGTCATCTATTGCATCCGGTGCTCCCAGTGCGGCCTCCTCTACATCGGTGAAACTCGACGCAGATTGGGGGACCGCTTCGTCGAGCACCTCCGCTCCATCCACCAAAACAGACAGGATCTCCCGGTAGCCACCCACTTCAACTCTGCTTCCCACTCCCATTCAGATATGTCCATACATGGCCTCCTCTACTGCCATGATGAGGCTAAACTCAGGTTGAAGGACCAACAACTCATATACCATCTAGGTAGTCTCCAGCCCCTTGGCATGAACATAGAATTCTCCAACTTCCGGTGATTCCCTCCCCCTCCCTTCCTCTATCCCTATGTAACTCTGACCCTCCCCCAGCTGCCTACCACCTCCCTCATGGTTTCGCCTCCTTCTACTACCCATTGTGTATTCCCCTATTCCTTCTTCACCTTTCCTGCTTATCCCCTCCCCCACCCCTTTATCTTTCCCCTTACTGGTTTTTCACCTGGAACCTACCAGCCTTCTCCTTCCCACCCTCCCCCCACCTTCTTTATAGGGCCTCTACCCCTTCCCTCTTCAGTCCTGACGAAGGGTTCCGGCCCGAAACGTTGACCGATCTTTTCCACGGATACTGCTCGACCTGCTGAGTTCCTCCAGCGTGTTGTGAGGTTGATAGGTTGTTGCCTCGTCGGGACGTCAAAGGTTACAGGAGAATGGTTTGAGAGGGATAATAAATCAGCCACGATGCAATGGCGGAGCAGACTCGACGGGCCGATTGGCCTAATTCTGCTCCAATGTCTTATGTTCCAGAACCCACCCCTTGAGCCCGAGTGTTTTACGAGATTCCTCTCCGTCCAAGTGCTTGGTTGAACCCAGAACACTTGCTTTAACCAGTATAAATTCTTATTTGTGAATCATATTGGGGCGTTTTTACAGCGTTAAATAAGCAATATAAATGCAAGTTCTGTTGCGGGTGCGGACACTGCCGCGGTGATTTTCTCGTTAACACCGTGCAGTCTATCTTCTGCGTTCGGTAGTATTCGCCCCTCTCGTGTTCCCGAGCCCGGGAGATTGGATAATTTACGACTCGTGGATTAGGCGGAATAAATAAAATCAGTGATGTACGGCTGCACTGTATGAAAGCTGATTAATGAAACGTCCACAGCACGTCCGTGAAATAACAGCCAGGAATGGGAATTTCATATCGCACTCTCTCACACACACACAAACACACCCTCACAGTAACCGATCAGGATCGCGAGTGCAAAAGAAAAAAAATTGCAACTTTTCCTTTATTCCACTCCAGAGGAGAATACCTCCCCTCGAGTTTCGATTATACTCGTTGCTGTTAGACAACTGAGCTAGCCGCACCTCCCGAGAACAGGGAACCAGTGGAGAATTGAATCATTGCATAATTCCACACGTGCTAATGAAACTGAAAGAGCTGGGATCGTGCCGCTGACAGGATACCCATGGTCGTCCGCCCCAGGGTTCCGCTGAGTGAGCGGTATGATCCAGTGCAGCGGGCTTCCCTAGTCCAGGAGAAGCCCTCTCCGTCTCTGCACCAGTGATGTTAGCGACACACCAGAAGGTGATCACAAAGGCCAGCACCCCGGTGAGCAGAATTGTACGTATCGTTCCCAGAAGGTAATTTTTTTTACCCCCCTTCGTCTTTCTTGGATGAGAATCAACTTTGATGAATTTGATCTTGGGGCATTTTTTAGGTGAAGCTCGCAAACTCTCTTTCCGGCATAGACACTAGAAATGTACTCGGGTAAAACTCGGTCATTTCCTCCCCCCCCCCCCCCCCACACACACACCGTTAGCTGCACGAGAGAACGGCTGTGAACTGTAATCACTATTAGTGTATTTTGATAAAGCGGAAGACTGGATCGTCAAGTATTTTTTCTCTCTCTGTGCTAGAGACCACCTTTTGGGCGTGTGTGGAAGATGGGACAATCTAATGTTCAATTGGAGCTAGAGAACAGTGTAAAATCGTAACCCGCAGCATTGGCCAGAATATGGAACTCACTACCACGTGAAGTCCGAAAGATAAATGACTTGGAGGATATAGTTGGATTAAAATAGGCGGCAGTAGTCTTCCGGTGTGTAAGCATGGACAGACACCAGTTGAAGGCTGAATTTGTCCACGTCAGACTTGGAGAGGTTCTTTTTTGTTCTGGAAGTTGTGGTATTCTGAAAACAATTTTTTTGTCAGTTGACCTTTAGCGGTGATCAGTGCGAACAACTGCTCTGCTCGGCCAATGAACTGAACGATTCATTTGCCCGGATTCATTGGGAGAAATACTATTCATTGGATCGTAAGAAACAGATAGAAACTTTGGTGGGGGTGGGGGGGGAGTCTGTCCAGCAATAATTGAAACCCGAGTCCATTCAGTACTAGAAGTTAGTTTGGCAGTAATGTGGATAAAATATCTTTATAACACCATTGTTTATTTGTTTCCGCATTTGATGGCTATTTGGTGGGCAAGCCTAGCGGTTTTCGGTACGTTTCTTCGTGAGCTGCTGGTGTAGAAACGCTTAGAATGACGCAGAGTAGCTTGGACAATAAAGCACCGGTCTCCTCGTCCACTGAGAGAGACGAGGGGGTCGGGAGAGAAGGGGGATTATTGAATTCAGTGCAAGTGCAGTCTGTCCTCAGCGATTAGTTTTTAAATGATAAAATTACTAAGTATGTGTGTGTAGGCTGAAACATCTATGCAATATATAATGGAGTTAGGACTTGTGTGAGATCTGCCTTCGCAAGGTTGGTATTTCTACCAATGAATCAAGGCCCGTGTTCGTAAACGTCCATGCAGGGATCACTGTCGCCTTTCATTATGGTCAGTCTTGTAAATTAAAGGCAATGCTAGCCCACCTTTCAGCCCCTCTGTGTAAGCGTTTTCGAATCGTGCTCCTCCTTGGTCTCCTCTCCCTTCCCAATATCTCTGCCACGCATTTGTCCCCGGGTTTTACCCAATTCTGTTTTGAAAATCGCCGTTAAACCTTCCACTCCCCCCCCCCCACTAACCTCTGTTTCACCCGTGCCATTCAGCTCTGTAAAACAGCATCCTCACTCCACCCCCGCCACACATTATTTTCAATTTAGCCTGAAATTATCCGTGAGATTTTGTGTGTACTGAAGAGCACTTCCATTATATTGCTGAAGTATTTGATGTCCTGTTTGCTTAGCTGTCCTTGTAAATCGTATTAGAAACTCCAAGATGAAGTATGTTTTTTTTGCCGATTAAACACTTTCAACTTTATATGCAATTTTTAAAAAATGGTAGTGTGCAGTTTCTGCCTTGCGAGATTCATTAGTGAACATTTTTTTTTGGTTTTATGCTTGAAAACAACACTTACCTACCCAATTTATTTAACCGTAACAAGTTTTGCAAGGCTGGGCATTTGATTGCTTCAGACGATCCTTTGACTGTCGATTAAGGGTGAGGACTGGTTTTTGCGCTGAGGTATCTGCTATTGGGGGTTATCAGCTCATGTGAAGGGATGGACTTCCCATTTGGGATGACCGTCTCTCATATGTGTCAGGGGAGCTTCGTCAGCTTTGTACATTCGTGGGGGGAAAAAGAGAGCGGGTATCTGCCTTCCCCAAGGTGTGAAGGGTGAAGGTGAACAATTTATCAACAACGCGGAAAACACTACCTGCAGTTTGTTCTTCTTCTGACAGCGTTAATTACCTGGGAGATGGAAGGGGGTTGGGAGAGAAGGGGGAATTATTGAACTCAATGGAAGTTCAGCCCATCCTCAACGATTAGTTTTAAATGATAATTAAACATAGTCTCGGAGCCCTGTGAACGTTTTATCCAAGGTTGGTTTACCTCTGTTTTCATCATCTTCCATATAATTAGTTGCAATTCAATTTTGAATGACCTCAGCTCCATTCACTCTGAAAGAAAATGATTTACCTTCGGGCTCATTCTACCTACTATGATGAGGGCTTTAACCTCCAATAGGATCATTGAAAATGTTCCTGCCATTTCTACACCAATATCGGAGACAGCCGACATTTTCGCTGTTATTCTCTATCTCCCAGTCTCTCTCTTCTCGCTATGCAAATAAGACATCAACTGCCCTTATTGATTTCAGATGCGTCTCGTTCAAATGAACTGCGATCGATATTGCTGCCAGTAGTGAATCCACTGCAGAATTAAAAAAATTCAGGTTGAAGCACGCCTGCATTGTTGCTGCGCTCTTTTACACGCCACTTGTAACGCGTGGTTAGTTGAGTTACTGTTGCCTCCTGCCAGCTTGAACCACTCTGGCCATTCTCCTCTGCTCTGTCATTGACTAGGCGTTTTCGCCCAACTGGTGCTCAATGGATGTTTTTTTTTTTGTTTTTATGTTGTCTTTTGCACATAGGTTGTTTGTCCTATTGGATTATGTTTCTGGGATTTACTGTGTATGCCTGCAAGTAAACGAATCTGACAGTTGTATCTGGTGACATAAATGTGCCCTGATAATTAATTTATCTTTGATCTTTGAACTTTGAAACTTGAGACTGTTGTGTGTGGAAATTCCATGAGATCAGCAGTTTCTGAGATACTCAAACCACCCAGTCTGGCACCAACAATTCATTCCATGCTCAAAGTTACTTTGATTACAGTTTTCCCCATTCTGATGTTTTGGGTCAATTGGGTATGCAATCCCCATGAATAATAAAACGTCTCCTACGGGTGGGGGAGGGTGTAGCATGGAAAGAGTGTTTGAAAATGATAGGATGGAAATGGTGGTTGGGATAAATTGTCACCCTGCAATTTTGTCAGAGATCAGGGGGAGAAGTTAGTTGGAAATCTGAATTAAAATGTGGAAATGCTGCAAACATTCAATGGATCAGGCAATGTCTGTGGAGAGAGAAAAACAGAATTATTATTTCATTGCAGAAGGCAATACTACTGTTGTTTTATTATGAGATTAAGAATGTATGCAGATAAGCATTAATGTCCACTTTAACTTTTAAGAAAAGAATCAAGAAGTGAACAATAGTTAATCCAATGCCATTTGTGACAAATATTTATCATTTGCTTATGCATATGGAGTTTAGCCATTTATTTATTGAGATACAGTACGGAGTAGGCTCTTCGAGCCCTTCCAGCCACACCACTCAGCAACCCTTAGATTTAATCCTAGCCTATTCACGGGACAATTTACAATGACCTATTAACCTACCAACCAGTACATCTTTGGACTGTAGGAGGAAACTGGAGCACCTGGAGGAAATCCATGTGGCCATAGAGAGAACGTACAAACTCTTCACAGGCAGTGGAGTGAATTGAACCCAGGTTGCTGATACTGTAAAGCATTGTGCTAACCACTGCACTGCTGTGCTGAACCATCTTCCTGGTAAGACCAGTGTTTATTGTCCATTCCGAACTGCTCTTGAGACAATATTAACAACGACCCCTCTTGAATTGCTCTAGTCTGCCTGCTCTGGATCTTTTCATTGCTGACTAGACATCAACCATCTCGACTTCACCACTCCTCTCTAATTCAAACCTCACTCCTTCCTAACATCTGCTCTCCACTCTCTCTACACCAACTCTGACCTTACTATCAAACCTGCAGATAAGGTGGGGGGGGGGTTCTGTATTGGCTGGTAGACTGACCTCTACTTTACTGAGGCCAGACCACAACTGTCAGACACAGGACCCCACCAAGGAGCACCAAGCCATTGTCTCCCACACCATCACCAATCTTATTTTCTCTGGAGATCTCCCATGCAGCATCCTGAACCTCATAGTTCCCTCACCGCACACTCACATGTCTATCTCCTACCAAAATCCACATGCCTGCCTGTCCAGGTAGACCCATAGCTGCTTCTTGTTCCTGCACCACTGAACGTATGTCTGCATACTTCAACTCAGTTTTATCCTCCGGGTTCAGTCCTTTCCTACCTACATCTTTGTCACTTCACACACTCTTGACCTTTTCAATGATTTCAAGTTCCCTGGCCCCGATCATCTTACTATGAATGTCCAGTCCCTATACACCTCCATCCCCCACCAGGAGGGCTTTAAAGCTCTCTGATTCTTTCTGGACACGAGACCCAACTAGTTCCCCTCCACCACCACTCTCTTCCATCTGGCAGGACTTGTCCTCACTCTCACTAATTTCTCCTTCAGCTCCTCCCACTTCCTTCAAACAAAAGGTGTCTCTGTAGGCACTCGTGTGGGTTCCAGCTATGCCTGTTTTTTTTGTTGGCTACATGGAATGGTCTACGTTCCAAAACGACACAGGTATCACTTCCCAACTTTTCCTACACTACATCGATGACGGCATTGGTGCTGCTTCCTGCATGCATGCAGAGCTCATCAATTTCATTAACTTTGCCTCCATCTTCCTGCCTGTCCTCAAATTTACCTGGTCCATTTCTGACATCTCCCTCCCCTTTCTTCTTGATCTCGCCATCTCTATCTCTGGAAACAGCTTATCTACTGATGTCTATTATAAACCCACAAACTTTCACAGTTACCTGGACTACATCTGTTCCCACCCTGTTTCTTGTAAAAGTGCCATCCACTTCTCTCAATCTCTCAATTCCTCTGTCTTCCCTGCATCTGCTCTCATAATGAAGGTTTTCATTCCAGGACTAAGGAGATGTCCTCCTTCTTCAATGAAAGAAGCTTTCCTTCCTCCACCACCAATGCTGCCCTCAACCACATACATTTTGCGCATGTCTGCCCTTACCCCATCCTTCAGCCACCCTTCTAGGGTTAGGGTTCCTCTTGTCCTCACCTACCACCCAACCAGCCTCCGCATCCAGCACATAATTCTCTGTAACTTCTGCCATCTCCAACGGGATCCCACCACCAAGCACATCTTTCCCTCCCCACCCCCCACTTTTGCTTTCCGCAGGGATTACTCCCTAAACAACTCCCTTGTCCATTCATCCCTCACCGCTGATCTCCATCCTGGCACATCCTTGCAAGTGGAACAAGTGCTATACCTGCCCCTCATCCCTCATTACCATTCAGGGCCCCAAACAGTCATTCAGGTGAGGTGACACTTCACCTGTGAGTCTGCTGGGATCATATACTGTATGCAGTGCTCCCGGTGTGGCCTCCTGTACGTCAGTGAAACCCGACATAGATTGGGAGACAGCTTTGCCGAGCACCTACACTCCATCCGTCAGAAAAAGCGGGATCGCCAAGTGGCCACCCATTTTAATTCCATTTCCTATTCTCATTCCGACATGTCAGTCCATGGCCTCCTCTACTGCTGCGATGAGGCCACACTCAGGTTGGAGGAGCAACACCTTATATTCCGTCTGGGTAGCCTCCAACCTGATGGCATGAACATCGACTTCTCAAACTTCCGGTAATATCTCCTCCCCGCCCCCCCCCCCCCACCATTCCCCATTCCCATTTCCCTTCCTTTCCTTATCTCTTTGCCTGTCCATCATCTTCCTCTGGTGCTCCTCCCCCTTCCCTTTCTTCCATGTCCTTCTGCCTTTTCCTATCAGATTTCTCCTTTTCCCCCATCCCCCTTATTCACTGTTTATTACTCCCTAAGATGCTGTCCGACCTGCTGACTTCCTCTAGTGTTATCCCAGATCTTTTTCTCCAATCACCTTCCCAGCTCTTTATTTCTCCCCTCCCCTCCCAGTTTCACTTATCATCTTGTATTTCTTCCTCCACTCCCCCACTTTCTTACTCTGACCTCATTTTTTTTTTCTCCAGTCCTGATGAAGGGTCTCAGCCCGAAACATCAACTGTTTACTCTTTTCCACAGATGCTGCCTGGCCTGCTGAGTTCCTCCAGCATTTTGTGTGTGTGTTGATTGAATTGGTGGCAGCTGTCTTTGGGTAAAGAGCAGTATCGTAACTACATTGAAGAGCTGGGCTAGAATACTTCAGGTATCATGGTGTCATAGATTCATACAGCACCCTAACAGGGCCCTCAGTCAACTTGTCCAGCCGACCAAGACACAACTTCAAGTTAGTCCCACTTGCCTGTGTTTGGCCTATATTCCTCTTTCCTGTTTGATGTCCCAATCCAAATGTCTTTTGTGGTTGTACCAACTTCAAACACGTTCTCTGGCAGCTCATTCAATGTACACTCGGCGGTCATTTTGTAAGGTGCAGGAGTGGGACCCAGTGAGGTCTTCCACTGCTGTAGCCCATCCTCTTCAAGCTTTGATGTGCTGTGCGTTCAGAAACGGCGACTGTTTATTCCCCTCCATGGATGTTGCCTGACCTGCTGTTTTCCTCCAGTGTTACCCCAGGGCTTTCTGCTCACTTGAGTGCCCTTAGTCCTGTCTTGAGATCAAGTACAGTGAATTCAAATGGCAGAAGATTGACGTCTGTAATGTTGGAGTCTCGGGAGGAAGTTGAGATGGATCATTCACGTGGTGTGCTGCTGCTGAGTATGGCCATGCAGGGCTTCAATGTGAACTTGAGCACGCACTCCCTTCCCCTTCCTCATTTTTAAGAAACACAAGTGAAAAATAAAAGTAGATAGGGGTACCGCTAGACATCAGGATGGTATTACAAAAGCGTTTTGTTTTTGCAGACCATGGTATAAATACAAATCAATTTGGATGGAATAACAACTGTGGGTGTTGTTTATGGTCCTCCAAGCATGAGTTGTATGGGTTAGAATAAGGCTGTTTGCAACAGGTGTAAAGGGAGATTTTTAACTGACATGTAGATTGGGCAAACACAATTAGTAACAACATGAGGGAACGTGAAGAGTAATTTTTCACCAAGAGGAGAGATCAGTATTTGGATCGAGCTGTCAGGGAAAGTGACTGAGGAAGGCACATTACTAGAATGTTACCTGGGTTTCATCTCCTAAGTTAGGGAAAGGTTGAACAAGTTGGGTCTTTATTCTTTGGAGCGTAGAAGGTTGAGGTGGGGACTTGATAGAGGTATTTAAAATTATGAGGGGGATAGATAGAGTTGACGTGGATAGGCTTTTTCCATTGAGAGTGGGGGAGATTCAAACAACAGGATGTGAGTTGAGAGTTAAAGGACAAAAGTTCAGGGGTAACAGGAGGGGGAACTTCTTTACTCAGAGAGTGGCAGCTGTGTGGAATAAGCTTCCAGCAGAAGTGGTAGAGGCAGGTTCGATGTTGTCATTTAAAGTTAAATTGGATAGATATATGGACAGGAAAGGAATGGAGGGTTATGGGCTGAGTGCAGGTCGGTGGGACTAGTAAGAGTTCAGCATGGACTAGAAGGGCTGAGATGGCCTGTTTACATGCTGTAATTGTTATATGGTTATAAGGCACAGTGCTGTGCAAAACTCTTATATATCTAGTGTGCCTAAGGCTTTTGCCCAGAACTGTAGCAATTTTATGTATTGCACTGTACTGCTGTAAAAAAAAAATGCTAATTACTGTGCTACCGTGGGCAGAGTGGTAGTGTAGTGGCTAGCATAATGCTTTTTAATACAGTCGACCCAGTTACGTTTCCCGTTGCTGCCTGTAAGGAGTTTGTACGTTCTCTCCCCACATTCCAAAGACGTACTAGCTTATAGATTAATTGGACATTGAATAATTGTCCCGTGATTAGGCTCAGATTAGATTGGGGGATTGCTGTGTGGCGTGGAGGGCTTATTCTGCACTGTATCTCAATACATAAATTTAAAAAAAACAAATTTCATGATATAGTTGAGCAATGATAAACCTGATTCTGATATTGGTCTCTATTGTGGACTAAGAGTGGGAAGGGGGCAGGGAGAGGGAAATCGTGGCTGGGAAAAGGGGAGAGAGCGGGAAGCACCAGAGATACATCCTGTAATGATCAATAAACCAATTGTTTGGAATCAAATGTCCTTGCCTGGTGTCTCAGGGCTGGGTGTGTCTGCACCCGTGCCAACCACCCTGTCTCTCCTTCTCTGTCACCTGTTCCACAATCCTCCCATGCTGCTCCACCCCAATATCCTTTGCTCCCACCAGATTTACAAACTCACTCTTTGCTCCACTTTGGCATATTCAGCTCTGTGCAAATGTCTTAAGCACTCTAGCTATATATGTGCCTAAGACTTTTGCACAGTACGGTACATTAACAACATGTAAAAGGCACTTGGACAGGTAAGTGGAGATAGGTAAAGTTTAAAGAAACATGGTCCAAACAGATGCAAATGGTACTACCTTAGATGGGAATCTTGGTCAACAAGAACCAGTTAGGCTGATGGACCTGTATGACTGTATAACTCTACCAGGGATGAATTCTTAGAATGTTGTCAACATATCCTAAATTTCCTCATCGTGTGCATCATCCCTATCCCTCCATTCCCTTCATCTTCACATACATTATCAATCTAAAAGCCTCTTAAACCCCTCCCCAATTAAGAAATTTGGGCGCCATGGTAGTGTAGTGGTTAACACAATGCTATTACAGCTTAGGGTGTTCTGGAATTCAGAATTCAATTCCGGTGCCTTCTGTAAGGAGACTGTATGTTCTCCCAGTGACTGTGTGGGTTTCCTCTGGGCTTATAGTCCCTAGTAGAACACATGACTGAAATGAGTGGAAACTTAAGATTTAATATTGCTACACGTACCAAGGTGCAGCCTTCCTCCACCATCAACTCTGCTCTCAAATGCATCTCCCCCATTTCACGCACATCTGCTCTCACTCCATCCTCCCGCCACCCCACTAGGAATAGGGTTCCCCTGGTCCTCACCTACCACCCCACCAGCCTCCGGGTCCAACATATTATTCTCCGTAACTTCTGCCACCTCCAACGGGATCCCACCAATAAGCACATCTCCCCCCCCCCCCCGCTTTCCGCAGGGATCGCTCCCTACGCAACTCCCTTGTCCATTCGTCGTCCCCCCCATCCCTCCCCACTGATCTCCCTCCTGGCACTTATCCTTGTAAGCGGAACAAGTGCCACACATGCCCTCACACTTCCTCCCTTACCACCATTCAGGGCCCCAGACAGTCCTTCCAGGTGAGGCGACACTTCACCTGTGAGTCGACTGGGGTGATATACTGCGTCCGGTGCTCCCGATGTGGCCTTCTATATATTGGCGACACCTGACGCAGACTGAGAGACCGTTTTGCTGAACACCTACGCTCTGTCCGCCAGAGAAAGCAGGATCTCCCAGTGGCCACACATTTTAATTCCACATCCCATTCCCATTCTGACATGTCGATCCACGGCCTCCTCTGCTGTCAAGATGAAGCCACACTCAGGTTGGAGGAACAACACCTTATATTCCGTCTGGGTAGCCTCCAACCTGATGGCATGAACATTGACTTTTCTAACTTCCGCTAATGCCCCACCTCCCCCTCGTACCCCATCCGTTATTTATTTATATACACACATTCTTTCTCTCACTCTCCTTTTCCTCCCTCTGTCCCTCTGACTATACTCCTTGCCCATCCTCTGGTTCCCCCCTCCCTTGTCTTTCTCCCTGGTCCTCCTGTCCCATGATCCTCTCGTATCCCCTTTGCCAATCACCTGTCCAACTCTTGGCTCCTTTCCTCCCCCTCTTGTCTTCTCCTGTCATTTTGGATCTCTCCCTCCCCCTCCCACTTTCAAATCCCTTACTAGCTCTTCTTTCAGTTAGTCCTGACGAAGGGTCTCAGCCTGAAACGTCGACTGTACCTCTTCCTAGAGAAGCTGCCTGGCCTGCTGCGTTCACCAGCAACTTTGATGTGTGTTGCTTGAATTTCCAGCATCTGCAGAATTCCTGTTTGTCTTGAATACTTTTTATACAGATCAATTCATTACAACAGTGCATTGAGGTAGTACAAGATAAAACAATACTGTAACTGAGTGCAGGATAAAGTGTTACAGCTACAGAGAAAGTGCATTACTGGTAGACAATAAAGTGCAAGTTCATAATGAGGTAGGTTTTGAGGTCAAGAATCCATCTTACCAAATAATTATCTTATAACAGTAGGGAAGAAGCTGCCCTTGAACCTGTCAATACATGTTTTCAGGTTTTTGTATCTTCTACCTGATTTGGGTGGGTGGGGGGGGGGAGAGAATGGCTGTAAGAATTATAGAAGGTTAGTTTCTATGACAAGATGAGCTGTTTCCTGTGAGGGCAGTGAATAGATGGAGGATTGTGTTAGCTCAGTTACTGATCGCATTCAAAACAAGAGATTAATACATTTCTAGATGTTCGAAGGATTTGGAGATGGGGCAGGAAGATGGTGTTGAGACAGAGCTTGTTGAATAGCAGTTCAGTTCCAAGAGGCCAAATGGCCTACTCTGTTTTAATTTTGTGCGCTTGTAGCTCTCATCTGTATAACCGTGCCCCAGCAGTTACAATGAGACGGGGCTGGTTTGCAAAGCTCAGATCTGCTGATCTGTTGGGTGTGAGATTACTGAGCTCTGTTTATTGCGTGCTGTTTAACTTGTACTTCTGTATGCACCAGGTTCAGCAGGGCTTGACAAGTTATAATATATATGTCAGGGAGACCATGTGCTGCTGGAAGTATTAACGTCCCTTTAATGACTCAGTTAAAATTTATTGGCACAGTTACAGCATGGAGGAGAGTTAGAAAACTAAATGTTGCTGACACTTTCTTTGCTGTTGCATACACTGCAGAGCTGAATAGTCCAGGTTCAATATTTATTCACTCAGTGGCCACTTTATTAGGGACACCTGTACTGCAAATCTAATCAGCCGATCATGTGGCAGAAACTCAACGCATAAAAGCATGCAGACATGGTCAAGAGCTTCAGTGGCTTTTCAGACCAAGCATCAGAATGGGAAAGAAGTGTAATTAAGTGACTTTGACCACGGAGTGATCGCTGGTGCCAGACAGGGCGATTTCAGTATATCCGAAACTGATCTGCGATTTTCATGCACAACAGTCTCTAGAGTTTACAGAGAGTGGTGCGAGAAACAAAAAATACTCAAATGAGCGGCAGTTTGGAGGGTGAAAATGCTGCATTAATGATGGATCCCAGAGGAGAATGGCCAGACTGGTTCAAGCTGACAGGAAGGTGACAGTAACTCGAATAACCATGCGTTACAACAGTGGTGTGCAGATGGCCATCTCTGAATGTACAACACGTCAAACGTTGAAGTAGATGGGTTACAGCAGTAGAAGATCATGAACCTGCTATAAATGAGCTTTATTTTTACTGACATGTACTGTGAAATTTGTTGTTTTGTGGCAACAGTACAGTGTGGTACATAAAATATACTATAAATTACAGAAGAAATGTATAGTATAAAAATAGTGAGGTGGTGTTCATGGGCTTATTATTCATGGGGAAGAAGCTGTTCCTAACACATTGAATTGTTAATATGGGTAATATTACATGTTCTTAATTGTGTATTGAAATTCCTTCATTAAGATAATTTAAGTTTTGTGAGGGAGCTAAGCAAGATTTGTAGGAAAGCTGTACCAGCATAAGGTTTGTATTGCTCTGAGCTAAGAACTGAATGTCTCTGTGATAGTGTACCATTTGTTAATATATATCAGGTGCTGCGTCAGATACAGGGGCAAAGTATAAGTGAACTGGCTGAAGTCAGTACTGTGACAGACCCAGTCACTTTATAAGTTGTAGAAGAATTGTATTCATCAACAGAATTTGTAGCACAGTTTCATTAAGTCCATAAAGCAATTTTTAAGTGCCTGCTGTAAATATATTCCATGGGGTGTCGTGTATTTCTGAGACTCCAACTAAAAAGGAGTACAGATTCTATTGCAGCTGCTGAGAACTTGAACTCCAGTAAATAAATAAAATAAAATCTACTCTCAGCATTAGTGACAGTGAAGCCATAAGCATTGCTGTATGATACACACTGGTTCAGTCATATCCTTCGGGGAATGGAGATGCCCAACATTACCTGGTCTGCTTTAGTAGGTGACATCAAGCTCAGAGCTGCTGCTTCTCCTTACAGCCCGTAATGCCATTGGCGTTTAGGGCAGCAATGAAGGTCCTCTATCTCCCTCTGTCCTTGGTCACACACTGATATGGAAGGATTCTTCATTACTGTTTCTGTAAATGTTTTTGACCATTCCGGGTTGTTAGCTCTCAGCTGAACCCTTGAACCTGGAGAACTGGCAGACCACTCTTAGCCTGGCCTCTACACTTTGATCTGTTTGACATGGGATACCCTACCAAGAGCTGAAGCCAAAAGCCCTAACACCAGCCAGTGTAGCTCTCTGGGTCATTGAGGCACTCGAACTTCCAAACTCTCTTGACAAGGTTGTGGTTCTCTTGAAGAAAGCTGAGAGCTATGTGATGCGTAATTAGCTATCCCCTGAGGTAGCCTCACAAGCTTCGTCATTCGAAGTTGGGGGTAGTACAAATAGAATCAAGCATTAAGTGCTACTCTTGCAAACAATACCCACATCCTTCGAATACACACAGACAGCCAAATGTTGATGAAAGAATTAAAGTTTAAGGAGCATGTTGGATCTGATGGTATTGATCAAGAGGTTCTTCAGAAGTCAAGATTTGATTAGTTTCTTATGTACACCAGGGTGCAATGAAATTCCTTGATTCCATGAAACTCTGGAAGACTAGGTCATGTGGGATTCGAGGGAGGTGGATTCAGAACTGACTTGACAGGAAGCAGCAGAGAGTGATGGTTGAAAGTTGACTCTCTGACTGGAGGACTGTGACTAGTGGCCACCAGGAGGAAGTGTTGGGACCCTTGTTCTTAATTATTTATGTATTGGTATTAGTATTTGTTATTTTTGTTACTTGTACCAATATACAGTGAAAAGCTTGTCTTGCGTACTGTTTATGCAGATCGATTCATTACGCAGTGTATTGAGCTAGGAAGAAGTAAAAAAAAAATGCGGAATAAAATGTAAAAACTGCCTTATCGATGCAGTACAGGTAAATGACAAAATGCAAGATGATATCAAGGTAGATTGTGAGGCCAGGAAAATGATTCGAATGTTAAGATACATGGAGTGATTAGCAAATTGGCTAATAAGGGGTCTTGTTCATAGTTAAGAGGAATTACAAAGAGAAATTGTTCGATGACTGTGCAACAACAGCAGTTGGTTTTCAACTTGGATAATATGATTCAATGGGTAAGATGGCACCAGAAAGCACGCAACTAAGGGTGACATCCTTCAGATGGTTCACAAAAATACCTCCTTCTCTTACTTTTCTTTCAAATGTGGTCCTGCTATAGTTGGAGCCTGTGAACTACATTTTGGTGGTGTGGAAGGTGAGTGGCTGATCTACCAGTGGGTGACCGGTCTCTCTTCCTCTCATCCGCTGCTCCCGAAGGAAGGTTCCTGCGTTCGAATGGTCTCGGTCCCTCTCCCCCCGTCCCCCTCTTTCCCCCCTCCCCCACTCAGTGTTGCAGAAGGATGACCAGAGTCCTGTGTCCTGGGGAAGGATCGATGAATGTGGTTTGTGGATTGAACTCTGTAGATCACGTTATGATGTGTTTCCGTTTTCTGGCTGAGTTGCTTTTTTTTATTTTTGTGCGATTTTGAGCGGTCCGAAGTTAATGAAAATCACAGAGTCATATTGAACTGAGCTGAATATGCCTGGACTGGTTTGATATTTTGTGGTTTGATGTTTTATATTTCGTGGTTTTTTGCTTGTTTTTTGTTTGTTTTTGCCGTTTGTGCGATTTGTTCATTTTTTTTGCACCTTGGGGGGTTTCATGTTTTTCTCTGAGCAGGTTCCTTCTGTGGGAAGATGAATCTCAGGGTTGTATACTGCATACGTATTTCGATAATATATGTACTTTGTATCTTGAATCTTTGAGGCTTTGGACAGTCAAACCAGAGTAGGACCTATAAAATGAATGTCAGGGTACTGACACGTATTGTGGAACACAGGGACCTAAGAGTCCAAGCAAGGGGTACCGGTGGGTGGTGAGTCTGTGCAATTCATTGCCACAGATGGCTATGGAGGCCCGGTCATCGGGTATATTTAAAGCAGATGTTGATAGGTTCTTGATTTGATGCTTGGACTGAGAGGGACGATAATCAGCTGTGATGGAATGGTAGAGCAGACTCTGGACCAAATGGCCTAATTCTGCTTCTATAAGCCCATAGACATAAGAGAAGAACAAGTTCTGTCTTATGGTTTATTCCTAGAAAAGAGATTATCTTTATTTTTTCACATGTACACCAAAGCATACAGTGAAATGCAATATTTGCTTCAATGACCGACGCAGTCTGGGGATATGTTGGGGGCAGCCTGCAAGTATCGCCATGCTTCCTGTGCCAACATATTAAACATACTGGTGCAGGCTCAAAGGGCCGAATGGCCTACTCCTGCACCTATTTTCTATGTTTCTATGTTTAACCCTAACCCACCCGTCTTGGGAACGTGGGAGCAAACCAGAACACCTGGAGGAAACCCATGCGGTCATGGGGAAGTAGAGGAGACCATGGATGCAAGAATACGAATAGGGGTTCCTCCTCTACTGCCATGATGAGGTCACTCTCAATTAAGAGGAACAACATCTCATATTCTATCTGGGTAGCCTCTAAACTGACAGTGTGAACACCAATTTCTCTAATTTTCAGTAATACTTCCCCTTCCCTGTTCTTTCTTTCACCATTCCCTATTTTGCCTTCTCTCTTACCCCTTCTTTTCTCCTCACCTATCTATCACCTTCCCTTTCTCCCAAGCCCTACTCCCCTCTCCTATCTGATTGCTTTTTCTTTGGTCCTTTACTGTTTCCACCTATCACCTCCCAACTTCTTACTTCATCACCCACCTCGCCCACTTTCCTTCACCCTTACATGGCAGTAGAGGAGGCCATGGAACGACCAACTGGAATGGGAATGGGGGTTGGATTTGAAATGGTTGGCCACTCTGAAATCCTGCTTTTATCAGACGGAGCAAAGGTGTTCAACAAAACGGACGCCCAATCTATGTTGGGTTTCAACAATGTAGTGGAGGCCACATCAGGAGCACAGGATACAGTAGGCGCCCCCCCCCCCCCCAGAGATTCATAGGTGCTGTGTTGCCTCATTTGAAAGGACTGTTTGGTAGGTGAGGAGGTGAATGGGCAGGTGTAGCACTTCTGCCTCTTGCCAGGATGAGTGTCAGGAGGGAGATTAGTGCACAGGGAGAAATGGTCAAAGAAAAAAGGTTTGGAGATGTATGCCACAGTGTGCTCTTGGAGGACTGGACCCAGGTGTGGAGGAAAGGCAGGTTTTTTCTTTCAGAGGTTGCTGACGCTGACTCAACCTAAGAGCTGTGGATAGCAGACTCATGACTCCACCCAGGAATGGGGGAACGGCAGGATGCCCAGTCGGAGATCAAAACAGAAGGTCTGGCACATACCAATAAAGACTCGAAGGAGTGACTGAGCGACACTGCATGATAATTCATTCTCTCCAATGCAATGACTCTGCTAAGGCATTGAATAAGAGTCCTGTTTAAATAATCATAGAATGTGGGAAATGTGTGCCAATCGCAATTACCTTGACCAGATTAAACCGAAAGCACAAGTGTTTAACGGCTTTTGTTAAAATAATGGTTAGTAAATACAGGTGCTTAAGAACCTTAGAAACTCAATGCTCTATGGCAAGCCACAGAATTCATGACAGTGTATGGGTCAAATGCAAGCAAATGGGATGAGCTTAGATGGAAATCTTGTTCAGCAAGAACTGGTTGGGCCAAAGCGCCTACTTCTGTGCCTCATGACTCCGTAAAGATAGATTAACTGGGAACCAACAATGAGTTCAAGGATAATGGTAAATAGAACTGGGCATAAGTTTGCACACAGGCAGAGATGCAGATGGCCTTGTTTACACATTGATATTTTATTAGTGCTTCATTGAGCAACCCACGACTATATGACACTGGATATTAACCACGTGTTTGATATCTGGAGTGTGCTGCCAGAGAAGGTGGCGGAATTAGATACAGTTTCTACGCTATTGAAGAGGGATTTAGAGAACACTTAAGTAGATGAGGCACAGAAGGATACGGTCCTGATGCAGGCAAATGGGATTAGTGTAGACGGGCAGAAAGAATGGCATCAACGTGATGGTCTGAAGGACTCATTTCTGTGCTGTACAACTCTAGGATTCTGACCCTCTAACAAGGTTTAAAGGGCAATCAAGACATCTTGTTTGGAAAAAGTATAAATTGCAATGGTTGTACTGTCCTCCCTCATACTCACCAGTAATTCCCGGAGATAAACAGCTGAGAGGCAGGAATCTGGAGCATGGCAGACGATAGAATGATCTGTGGACAAAAGCAAGAAATCAGTCTCAAAAATATTGGTGCCCACAAATGTGCACTATGAGGGGTTTACACTCAGTGCTATTTAATTAGGTACATTTGTACACCTGCTCTAATCAGCCAATCAGGAGGCAGCAACTCAATGCATAAAAGCATACAGACATGGTCAAGAGGTTCACTTGTTGTTCAGGCCAAAAATCGGAATGGGGGGAAAAATGTGATCTAAGTGATTGACCGTGGAATAATTGCTGATGCCAGGCAGGGTGGTTTGAATATCTTGGAAAGTGCTGATCTTCTGAGGTTCTCATCCAGAAATAGTCTTTACAGGTTGCAGAGAATGGTGTAAAAAATCCAGTGAGTGGCAGTTCTGTGGGTGAAAACACCTTGTTAATGAGGGAGGTAGAGGCCAGACTGGTTCAAGCTGACAGGTAGGCGACAGTAACTCAAATGAACATGCATCGGGAGCACCAGACACAATAGGTGACCCCAGCAGATTCACAGGGGAAGTGTTGCCTCACCTGGAAGGACTGTTTGAGGCCCTGAATGCAGGTGAGGGAGGAGGTGAGTGGGCAGTGTCACACTTAGACCATTTGCAGAAAATACAATGAGTCTCAAAACCGAATGCAGGGTACGGTGTTACAGTTACAGAGAAAGTGCAGTGCAGGGAGGCAGGAAGGTGCGTGACAGATAGATTGTAAGGTCAAGAGTCCATCTTATCGTACAAGAAGTTCTTCTGATTTCAAGAAAGGTTACTGCGAAACAAAACCCTCAGAATGAAATTTCTTACTACTGACATATGTCATGAAATTAATTTTATTATTTAACAGCTGGGAAGGAATTCATTCCTGTTTGGACTAAATACGGACTCCCAAAGCTTGTTAAAATAGTCTATAGGAGAACAGAATTGGCAGGTGCACAACTCTTAACAGAAAAAGAAGACTCAAGTCTTGATATTGTAGCATAATAAAGTGATAGGTCAGGAGGTAGTTCCAGTCCGACTACAGCTTTCTCTCCTTGCACTTCTCCTGCTCTGAGATTAATCTATTTAACCTCTATGACGAAAATGGTAAAGGCCTCAATCATCCATCCTCTAGAGAAATGGTCATTGATCAATTGATAGTCTCCGATCCAAACTCCATGAGACAGATGACCATATCTCTATGACTGAACTGAATAGGCACAAAAAAGCAAACAAGTGCAAACATCTGTCAGTTCTTCTATCCTCCCCTGTGGATTGATTCATAAATTATGTACATGGCCCTATCACAAAGCTTTATTCTTGATCAAAAGGAAAATACTTATTTCTTTCATTCGCAGACGCTGCCTGATCAACTGTGCATTTTCTCTCTCCAGGCCTGGACATTCTTCAATCCCGCAGACTTAATTCTCACTCATCCTCTAGATATATAAAGATCAATTTGCCAGATTGATTGCTTCAGCTGGTGCATGCCCCACAATAGCATTCTTTGTATTCAAAACCAAAACTCACTGTAGGGAATTCTCTAATTTAGCAGTCTGCATTTTTGCTCACACTGCATTCTCCTCCAAGCAAGAAATCAAACTAGGGCTAGCTTAATGTTTCACAGTACATTTCTATTCTGTCTACACAGGCAGTCCCAACTACTTGAGCCTTTTTACCGTCACTGTACCAATATTCCCCGCTTAATCCATTGGCTTTAGTCACTCACACTGTGCAAGCTACAAGTAAAAGATCTCTTCTTTCTGTGGAACGTTTCTGTTGAAACGATACCACAGATGTTGGAAATCCAGAGTAACACAAGCGAAATGCTGGAGAAACTCAGCAGGTCAGGCAGCATCTATGGAGAGGAATAAGCCGTCAATATTTCGGGCTGAGGCCCTTCTTATCAGGGCTTTGTCACACTGTTAAGATCAAAGTTCAAAGTAAATTTTATTATCAAAGTACTGTACACATATATCACCAGATGCAAACCTGAGATTCATTTTCTTGTGCGCGTACTTGGCAAATCTATAGAGGAATAACTATTACAGGATCGATGACAGATCAATCATAGTGTAGAAGAAAACATAGTGCAAATGCAAATATAAATAAATAACAAGAACACGAGATAGCATCCTTGAAGTGAGAGCATTGGTTGTAGGAACATTTCAATGATAGGGCAGGCGAGTGTATTTATTCCCTTTTATTCGGAAGTCTGATGGTTGAGGGGTAGTAAATACTTGAACATGGTGGTGCAAGTCCTGAGGCTGTTGTACTTTTTACCAGATGGCAGCAGCGGGAAGAGAGCATGGGCTGGGTGGTGGGGATCTCTGATGATGGATGCTGCTTTCCTATGACAGTGTTTCATGTAGATGTGCTCAATAGTTTGGAGGGCTTGAGACACTAGGTTGAATGCATTACCTTCTGTAGGATTTTCCATTCAAAGGCATTGGTGTTTCCATACCTGGCTGTGATGCAGCCAGTCAATATGCTCTTCACTGCTCGCGATTTTTCTGAGTGTGTCCACAGTATCCTGAAATGGGAGGGTGAGCAGCCAGGAGTTGTGGTACATATTGGTACCTACAACATAGGTAGAAAAAGCGTGGAGGTCCTGAAAGCAGAATATAGGGGAGTTAGGAAGGAAGCTGGAAAAGCAGGACCTCAAAGGTAGTAATCTCGAGATGACTGCCTGCGCCACGTGACAGTGAGTATAGGAATAGAATGAGGTAGAGGATAAATGCATGGGTGAAGGATTGGAGCAGGGGGCAGGGATTCAGATTTTTGGATCACTGGGTCCTCTTCCGGGGCAGGTGCGACCTGTACAAAAAGGACAGGTTACACTTGAATCCGAAGGGGACCAAAATCCTTGTGGGGAGGTTTGCTAATGCTGTTGGGGAGGTTTTAAACTAGATTTGCAGGGGGTTGGGAACTGAAGTGAAGAGGTAGAGGATGGGTAGGTTGGAGCACAAGTAGAGACAGCTTGTAGGGAGTTTGTGAGGAAGGATAGGCAGATGTTAGAGCAAAGATGCACTCCGCCTGATGGTTTGAGATGTGTCTATTTTAATGCAAGGAGTATCATAAACAAGGTAGATGAACTTAGAGCGTGGATCAATACGTGGAACTATAGCGTTGTGGCCATTACAGAGACTTGGATGTCTCAGGAGCAAGAATGGCTGCTGAGTGTGCCAGGCTTTAGATGTTTCAAAATGAACAGAGAGGGAGGCAAAAGAGGTGGGGGCGTGGCATTGCTAATTAGGGATATTGTCATGGCTACAGAAAAGGAGGAAGTCATGGAGGGATGGCCTACTGAGTCAGTGTGGGTGGAAGTCAGAAACAGGAAGGGGGTAATAACTCTGCTGGGCGTTTTTATAGACCCTCAATAGTAACAAGGATAATGAGGAGCAGATAGGAAGGCAGATTCTGGACTGGTGTAATAATAATAGGGTTGTTGTGATGGGAGATTTTAACTTTCCTAATATTGATTGGCATCTCCTTAGCGCAAGGGGTTTAGATGGGTTGGAGTTTGGTAGGTATGTTCAGGAATGTTTCCTGATGCAATATGTAAATATCCAACTAGAGGAGAGGCTGTACTTGATCTGGTAGTAGGAAATGAACCTGGTCAGCTGTCAGATCTCTCAGTGGGAGAGCATTCTGGACGTAGTGACTATAACTCTATCTCCTTCACATAGCGCTGAAGAAGGATAGGAGAAGACAATTTGGGAAAACATTTAATTGGGGTAGGGAGAAATATGATGCTATTAGGCAGGAACTTGGGAGCATAAATTGGAAGCAGATGCTCTCAGGGAAATGCATGGTTGAAATATGGCAAATGTTCAGGGAACGTTTGCATGGAGTTTTGCATAGGTATGTTCCATTGAGTCAGGGAAAGGATGGTAGAGTTAAAGAACCATAGTATACAAAGTATGTAGAAAATCTAGTTGAGAAGAAAAAACCTGACAAAAGATTCAAGAAACTAGGTATTCTTAGAGCTCTAGAAAATTACAAGGTTGCTCGGAAGAAGCTTAAGAATGGAATTAGAGCCTGAAGGGGCCATGAGAAGGCCTTGGTGAGCAGGATTAAGGAAAGCCACAAGAATGTGAAGAGCAAGAGGACGAGCCGTGTGAGAATAGGACCAATCAGAGCGATAGTGGAAACATGTGCATGGAGTCGGAGGAGGTAGCGGAGGTACGTAATGAAAACCTTGCTTCGGTATTCACCAGGGAAAAAGGCCTTGGCAATTGTGGTGATGACTTGCAGCGGATTGAAATGTTTGAGTATATAGACATTAGGAAAGAGGATGTGCTGGAGCTCTTGAAAAGCATTAAGTTAGGTAAGTCACTGGGACCGGATGAGATGTACTCCAGGCTCTACAGGTAGAGGAGATTGCTGAGCCTCTTATGATGATCTTTGCGTCATCAATAGAGACAGGAGAAGTACCAGATGACTGGAGGG
Organism: Mobula birostris; assembly: GCF_030028105.1. NCBI lineage: Eukaryota > Metazoa > Chordata > Chondrichthyes > Myliobatiformes > Myliobatidae > Mobula > Mobula birostris. Next base: position 212,529,455 of record NC_092372.1, on the reverse strand, counting down.
TTGCAAATGTTGTTTTCTTGTTCAAGAAAGGGAGTAGAGATAACCCAGGAAATTATAGACCAGTGAGTCTGACTTCAGTGGTGGGCAAGTTGTTAGAGAAGATTGTGACTGGCAGGATTGATGAGCATTTGGAGAGACACGATCTGATTAGGGATAGTCAGCATGGCTTTGTCAAGGGTAGGTTGTGCCTTATGAGCCTGATTGAATTCTTTGAGGAAGTAACAAAACTCAATGATGAAGGTTAGAGTAGTGGATGTAGTGTATATGGATTTCAGCAAGGCATATGAAAAGGTTCCCCATGCAAGGCTCCTTCAGAAAGTAAGGAGGCTTGGGATCCAAAGAGATCTTGCTTTGTGGATCCAGAATTGGCTTGCAGAAGGCAAAGGCTGGTTGTGGGTGATTTGTATTCTGCATGGAGGTCAGTGACCAGTGGTGTTCCACAGAGATCTGTACTGGGACCCTTCTTCTTTGTGATTTTTTTATAAATGACCTGGATGAAGAAGTAGACAGGTGGGTTAGTAAGGTTACTGATGACACAAAGCTTGGGATGTTGTGGGTAGTCTGGATGGTTGTTAGAGGTTACAGCGGGACATCGATAGGATGCAGAACTGGACTGAGAAGTGGTAGATAGACTTCAACCCAGATATGTGTGAAGTGGTTCATTTTGATAGGTCCAATTTGAAGACAGAATATAATATAAATGGTAAGACTGTCGCAATGTGGAGGTTCTGAGAGATCTTGGGGTCTGTGTCGATAGGACCCTCAACGCAGGTTGACAGTGTTGTTCCCAGGGCTGAATTAGCTAAGATGAGGGGACATAGTTTTAATGTGCTTGGAAATAGGTACCAAGGGGATGACAGGGGTAAGTTTTACACACAGAGTGGTGGGTGCATGGAATGTGCTGCTGGCGACGACAGTAGAAGCGATACAATAGGATGTTTTAAGAGTCTCTTAGATAGGTACATGGAGCTTAGAAAAGATAGGGGGCCATGTGCTAGGGAAATTCTAGGCAGTCTCTAGAGTAGGTTACATGGTCAGTACAACATTATGGGCTGAAGGGCCTGTAATGTGCTGTAAATTTATATGTTCTATGTTCTACACATCTAAAACCTGGACAGACTTCTATAGAAATCATGCTGAATCTCCACAGACTCCTAAGGAAGTAGAGGTGCTGCTATGCTTTCTTTGCAATTGCACTTAGATGAATCGTGATGAAGATTTTCACCCAAAATGTCTACTGCTTATTCCTCACCACCAGCAATCTGGGTGTGCTTCCCCTTCTTTCCATCCCCACCTTTTGTCCTGTATCTCAGAATCGACTTTACAATTCCAATAAAATCATTGACCTGAACTGTTAACTCCATTTCTTCCGACAATGATGCTGACTGACCTGCTGAGGATTTCCAGAATTTCTTTTTAACTGCCCTGAAGTACTTACGTATGTGATGATGGCATGCAGACAAAAGCATTTTCACTCTATTTCAGTACCCCTGACAATAATAAACCAATTCCAATTGTTTTTTATTTATCTCTTTGCTCTTAAACTCATTGCAGATTTAACTTGCTGTGTTATGTGTGTTCACTATTCCCCTCCCTTGAGTTTCTTTGTCTATTTCACATTAGAAGACCTCCCCACTTATCTTTTAACATTTCACTCTGATGATGCCTAAATGTCTAAAGTGATTTAGCCTGTCTTTTGTCTTCACTGCTGCTGACTCTGTGTTTCCATCTTTATAAACAATGCATATATAATTTTGACTTCCAGCTTTTCCTTACATAATTTGATCATTTGCTGATCTGGCAGTATAAAGAAAAAAATCTTATCAATTTCTCAGGTTTGTTTTGTCACACCTAGCGGAATCTTGTAAAATTACTTCCAACTAAGCCACAGAAAATGTGCTGTAAGAAGAATTGTAAAATAATCATGTAAGAACACTATGGTGTGTAGGAGGCAGTCATTTAGTTGTTCAAGCTGAACAGTAGTCAGTAAGATCAAAACCAATATGTGACCTCTCATATGTCCATCTGGCCCAAGTACCTTCATTTGAATAAAAAAAGTAATCAGTCTCAGAATCAAAGTTAAAATTCACCTGCCCGCTTTAGATAATGAGTTTCAAGTTTCTACACACCACATGCCTTCCTAACCACCTTATCTACATGCACAGCAACTTTGAGGGATCTCTGGAGATCTATAACCCAATGTCCTTCTGTTCCTCCACACCGCAAAGTATCCTGCCTTTAACCTTGTACTCTGCCTTTAGGTTCAACCTTCCAATCTGCATCGCTTTACGCTTTTCAGGAACGGTCTCTGAGTTCCATTCCTAATGGACTTGTTTCAAATGTTTTAGGCTTTGAGTCTGAATGCTACATTCATCACAATCACCTCTAAATCACAGTCAAGGTAATCCTAATCTCTGCAGTCACTATGAGCTTTTATAGTAGTGCTGGAAGGTTTGAGTCATACAGCACAGAAACAGCCCCTTTGTCCCACCTTCCCATGTTGGGCCAAAGCCCTGCAAACCTCTTCTATCCATGTACGTGTTTAGGTAACTGTTGAATTTGCTAATGTGCCCGCTTCAGTCACTACTTCTAGCAGTTCATTCCAAATGCACACCACTTGTTGCATGCAGCAGATGTCCCAATTCTTCTAGGGGCCCTCAGCTCCCAGTGGAGCATATGCCTTCGATGACCTCCTGTCTCCATTGTCCAAAGTTGATGGTATGGTTGGAGTTTGATGGGATGGCTCAAGTTTGTCAATGTTTCTATAACGCATTGCATGCAGTGTATAGGAGATTGGCTTATACAGCTTCACCAGAGGTCTGTTGGCTGGCCTTGCCTATTTTCACGTCTCACTACAGGGACGTAGTGTTGGAGTTTGAGAGGCAAGATGCCCCAATCTTTAGATCTTTCACTTCTGATCTTAAACCTATGGCCTTCTAGTTTTTAGCACCCCTCTTCCTTGGGGAAATAGGCTATCCGCCTTCACACCATATTATATACCTCAAACAAGTTACCCCTTAATCTCTTACAACTCTGCCGTGTAACTCTGGCCTCCAAGTCCAAGTTTGAGGAGACTTTGTTACAAAAGACCCTCAGAAATTTCTGAAACACCCTGGTTTCCTTGGCTGCATACGTCTAGGGAAAACCCTCTCAAGTCCTACCAAACTCCTGAGATTGAGGTGGCTCGACTCCACCCCAAACTCCGGTTTGTGTGGATGCTGTGCAACTTGCTACCCTGTTACAAATTAGTGCCATGAAATAACACACAGTACACTGCATACGATTAAAGGAATTATATTTATGAATCTTAACTGAAGGGTTAGTAAAGAATAACAAAAAGAAAAGGGCCCATTCTAATGAAACAGTCAAATGTGCACAAGTTGGAGCCCATCTTGAACTTCTCTGTCACTCACGCACTGGGCCCTCGGTCAGCGTGAAAGCTCACGCCACTTTCCGAATGTCGCTCGCAATCCATCTCAAACAAACGGGTCTCCCACCGGATCGTATGCCACGACCAGTTCTCCCCAGTGTCTTCTCTCTCCATCCTCTGCTGAACAAAAGCCCCAAGCCCAACCTTCGTGTCCCTCACCAGAGGAACCTCCTCTTAATTCGACCATCCTAATTGGATGGCACACATTTGCCTCATCTCTTATCTTCAACAATAACCCAAACAAGCTGAAAACAAGCTGCTCTTTCAGAACTGCAAAAGTGAAATACATAGAGCATAACAAGCGGGCATTACATTTCTGTAGATTACATTGGAAAGCATTCTGACTGGGTGCATTGCAGCCTGGGATGGAGGCTCCAGTGCACAAGATTGCATGAGGCTGCAGAGGGTTGTTCGCTCGGCCTACTACATTATGAGTAGTTGCCCACCATGGAGGAAATCTTTGAAAGGCAGTGCCTGAAGCAGGAGGCATCAATCGGTCATCACATCCACCATCTGGGATCTGCCCCTTTCCCATTAGGGAGGAGGTACTGGAGCCTGAAAATCTAGACTGAATGATTTAGGGACAGCTTCTTCCCCTCTTCCATTAGGTTTCTGAACAGTCCATGAACACGAGCTCATTATTCACTTTATTTTTGCAATACAGTGTATTCTGGTTAATTGGGACATTTTAGGACCAGTGCATATTGGCCCAATTTTAGCAGCACCCTCAATTAGTCTAAGTTTCACTGAAATTTTTAAAAAGGTATTAAAAGAAGTCAAACTGTCATTTGATAAACAAATTATGTACAGTATTTAAATGAAATACGAAATAAATTAGAACACTACCGATACTACTAAAGTACTATAAAACTATAAAATAAGTACTTAATATTTACTGATGGAGGAATTCATTCACTGCCATGTTCTTTTAATTGACTGTAAATAGAACAAAATCAATGCAGACACATCGTGCAGATAGTGAATTTGCCTTCAAACAATTGCATACTTTACATCTTCATTTCAATTGCAACATTCAAGATGGTTGTTGATACCTTCAGATTCTTCGTAGTTCCTAAATTGTTGAAGTAGTGGAATCATTTCATTTTCACCCCAGCCGTTTCTGGTATTTCCAAGTCTGAATGCCTGAAACCGCAGTCAGAACGTGAGTTCTGAATTGTCTTGCTGATTATTACTCACCAACTGCTTTTTGAACACGAAGACATGCAAGTGATGCTACTTAAAAGCTCTTCACTCCAAGTATGGTACAGTGTCTAACGGCCGCACGACATGCACATGACTGATGCTAGTTAGAAAATGTTCGTCAATAGTCCCATGGAACAATTAAGTGGCGTAGTGCCCCAAATAAACAAGTCAGGCTATTTTCCTGACTTTGTTCTTTATGAGTTGTCCCAAATAAGCAGCTTTATTAACTGATGGTCCAATTAATTGGAATCCATTGCGTTTATTTTAGTGATTTACAGTAAGTTTGTCTTTTTCATTGTACTGCTACCATAAAACATACAGTTCATGCCATCTTAGTCAGTGATAACAATTCTGTCTTTTGACCAAATATTTTACTATTTTCTTTAATGCTGTTTGGGGCTTTGTGTGAATTTCTGTGTGACGATACAGAGATTTACGGGAATGCTGCCAGGACCTAGAGGCCTGAGTTACAGGCAGAAGTCCGGCAGGCTAGGAGTTTATTCAATGTAGCGCAAGAGACTGAGGGGAGACCTTATAGAGGAGTATAAAATCATGAACGGCATAGATAAGGTGTATGCAAAGAAAGGGAATCAAAAGCTAGAGTGCTTAGGTTGAAGGTAAAAAGGGAAAGATTTAAATCAGACCTGAGGGGAACTTTTTGTGGACTTTATTCCAGAGGAAGGGATTGAGGGAGGTACAATAACAAAAGTTAAAATACATTTGGATTGCTAAATGAATAGCAAGGATTTTGAGGATTACGGGCCAGATGTGGAAAGGGGGGCTGGAGTGGCATATTCTTTTGCAAGTTGGGCCAAAGGGTCTCTTTGACTGTACAAATATGATTCTCCCGTGAATTACCCTGGGACATTGGAATTTAAGGGAAGGATTCCTGGTCAGTGTTTTCTTGATGTTGTGGCACCATTACAAGCCAAATGAGCGACAATGCTACAAATTGTATTCAGATTTATCCCTGGCGTTGCTCCCCTGCACTGCTGGAGTTGATTCACCATTCGCTAAGCTGCATTACTTCAGGCAAGAACAACTCTCCCACTAAGCCTAACAAATAAGTATAATGTTGAATAATTAACATTTTGTGGGAGATTTTCTGAAGATCTAAATGGTTTCTTGCTATTACTGGGTGAACACTTCAATTGTGTATAATCTATTCCTTATCTGCTATTTATATGCAGGTATGGACTTGAGCAATTACTTTGAATGGGTTAATAACTCTATATTAGTGTTGGGGAAATAGCTATCATCCAAACATACTTATTCATCAATGTTGCCAGCAATATTTCCGTGTATTATTGTAAAATAATTGGCAGTATGTCCAATCAGCAGTGAATGAAGCCTTAGCAAAGCATTGATCTGTAATAATAGTAACTCGTGTCTACATATAGATCACTCTGCTACTAACAAAGAAGTCAGGCAAGAAAGGGCAATTTCTATTGTCTGAGAACAAAACTGGCCTGCTCCAAATGGAACCAAAGACATTTCAACATGAAATTCAACATGGGAGTCAGTCAGCTCCATCATGGGCACTAGCCTCCCCACCATAGGACATCTTCAACTGCCTCGGAAAGCTGGCATTCATCGTTAAGGACCTTCCCTATCTAGGACATACCCTCCTCTCATTTCTACTACGAGGGGAGATACAGGAGCCTGAAGACACACAACCAACATTTCAGGAGCAGCTTCCTCCCATCTACTATTAGATTTCTGAATGAACAATGAACCCCATGACAATTACCTCACTTTTTTTGCTCTTTTTTTTTTAAACTCTCTTTTTGCGCTACTTATTTAATTATTTAATTCTAACTGATTGCCTCACCCGCCTGGTGTGGAGTGGCCATTGCATAGGATCGGAAGAAGCCTCAAAGAGGCATGTTGGAGGAACTCAGAGACAGAGGAATGGTCAACATTTGAGGTCAGAACCCTGCATCAGGTATTTATCAGTGGAATCACTGTCCGGGGTGGATATGAGGTGTTCGACAGCTGCTAGCTGGTCTCATCTGGCTGAGAAGGTCAAGATAGTTGATGTCTTACTTCCAAAAGAGAGCAGCATCTATCATCAAGGGCTTCCACCATCCAGGCCATGCTGTCTTCTTGCTACTACAGTCGGGCAGAAGGTACAGAAGCTTTAGGCCTCACAACTCCAGGTTCAGGAACAGTTATACCCATCAGGCTCCTGAACCAGTGTGGACAGCTTCACTCACCTCGATACTGAACTGATTCCGACACCCTATAAACTCACTCTTTTATGAACTTACAACTGATGTTCTCAGCAAGGATGTGATGCTGGAAAATGGAATTTAATGCAGAAAAGTGTGAGGTGTTGTATGTTGGCTGCACAAACATAGTGAATAGGAGACCTGTGAGTGGTGTGGCAGAACAAGGGCATCTGGGAATTCCTTGACAGTGGCATCAGATAGATAGGGTTGTAGAGAGAGCTTTTTTGCATAAATGAAGACACTGACTATGCTAGCTGGGATGTTGAAGTTGTTGATGAGGCTAAATTTAGAATATTGTGTGCAGTTTTGTGCACCTACATACAGAAAGATCAATAAGCTTGAAAGAGTGCAGAGAAAACAAGGATGTTGCTGGGACTTGAGGATCTAAGTCACAGGGAAAGAATAAATAGGTTAGGACTTTATTCTCTGGAGTGCAGAGAATGAGAGGAGTTCATCGAGAAGTGTACAGAATTATGAGGGTTATAGGTACGGTGAATGGAGACGGGCTCTTTTACTCTCAGGTTGAGTGAGGCTAAAAGTAGAGGTCAGGGTGAAAGGTGAAATAATTAAGGGGAACCTGAGGGAAAACTTCTCAACTCGGAGTGCAGTGTGAGTGTGGAATGGCCTGCCAGCAGAAGTGGTAGGTATGGGTTCAGTTATAAGAGAAGTTAGGGTAGGTACATGGATCAGAGGGCTATGGAGGTCGATGGCCTGTGTACAGGTAGATAGGACTAGACAATTGTAACAATGGAGACTAGATGGGCTGAAGGCCCATTCTCTGTGCTGTGGTACTCTATGACTTTAAGTAGCATGCAGAAAAGTTTAAGGACTGGAATGAATACCAGCAATAGTAGTGGAAGCTGGTTCACTTGCAGCGTTCAAAATTGAACCAGACAAGAATCTGAAAAGAAAGAGACTGTCGGGTAGCAGAGAGGACGACGGGGTGTGGGACTAGATAAACTGCTCTTAAGTAGAATTAATATGGACTTAATGAGCTCAATGGTCTTCTGTGACAAGTAACAATGCCAATTGCTGACAGTCATCAGCCTTTTACACCAGCCCTCCACAGAGGCTCTGTTTCTTCAGAGAAGTTAGCTATGTTTACCTCACAAATAGCATCACCAGTGTGATTTGCTAACAAGATGTTCAGGCATTGAAGTAACTGCGAGAGCCAATCTGGTGTTAAAAGTTTAAAAATCTACTGAATTTTCATGCTGCCATTTTGAGCTGAATTTGCAAGTTTCTTCATTGTTTGGCAGAAAATAGCTTGGAGGGAGCAACAGGGAATTGAATGTGTCACTGGAATAAATTATTTCAAAAATCTGCTGAAAATTAATGACAGGCTATTTAGTAAACAGAAGGCTCGACAAGGACTGGAAAGCTTGTCTAAGGACAAGTAGTGATAGCAGACTCATTGGTTAGGGGAAGAGAAAGGAGCTTCTGTGGATGAGAACGAGATTCACGGGTGGTCTGTTGTTTCTTGAGTGCCAGGGTCAAGGTCATCTCAGATCAAGTCCGCAGTGGGAGCTGAGCAGTGAGAGGTTGTGGTCCACGTCAGCACTAATGACATAGCCGGGAGGTGTGACAAGGTCCTGTAATGCGAGTATAAGGTGTTAGGTGCTGAGTTAAAGGCCAGGACCTTCGGGGTTGTGATCTGAGGGTTGCTACCTGTGCCACATGCTAGTGAGGCCAGTAATAGGAAGATCATACAGTTTAATACATGGCTAAGGAGATGGTGCATGAGAGAGGGCTTCAGATTTAGATTTTTGGTTCATTAGGCTCTCTTCCAGGAGAGGTGGGAACGGTACAGAAGAGATGGTTTGCACCTGAAATGGAGGGGGACTAATATCCGAGTGGGAAGCTTGAAAGTAGGACCAGCAAGCTCAAGGGCATCTTCTATCCCACTGTCGTAAGACTATTGGTGGAATTCTTGTAAAATAAAATGCACTCTAACTTCACAATATACCTCATTGTGACTGTTCACTTTATTATCTGCTTGTACTGCACTCCCACTTTAACTGTAACATTATATTATACATGCAGTTATTGCTTTTCCCTTGTACTGCCTGGACGTACCGATGTGATGAACTGATCTGTATGGATGGTATAAAAGTTCTTTTTAACTGTACCTCATTGCACAACAATAATAAACTAATTACCAATTCCCTATTAAAAACTTGTGGAACTATCGCAATGTCAACCACTGTCGATAGGGAACTATAGTGCTGGCAATTGCAGAGAAACTATAAATTGTACTTGGTCTTTCCTCTCCCAAATTCTCCCAAGTAGCTCAATATGTTGCTTCAAAGAAGTAGATCTTTCTGCAACATTTCTTGATGCTTTGAAAAGTTATACCTGAGCAAATGTGCCCATCCAGTTTTGTTTTTTTGATGGCTCTCTCTGATTCTGGCTTGAATATCAGTGGTTGAGCACAAAAGAAAATAATGGATTGAGATGTGTTGTAACATTTGAAAGACAATACATTCTAAATATCATTGATTTCTTAATGCCCAAATTACTTCTGAATAATGAAATACCCTTTTGTTATTTTTTTTTATCAGCCTTTGAAACTCATCAGTTTTATTCACTAGAAGAACTCTGTGTTATTATAACAATAGTGCTTGATTTTGGTTGCTTTATAAGTAAATATCTTTACTGCTGATAAATTAGTTTTTAGTAATTTGTTCAATTTTTTGAAATGTGGACATCCCAAAGGCTGGGATTTATTGTCTGTTGCTAAGTTGCTCCTGTGAAGGTGGTGATAAAATACATTAATGATTCGAAACAGTCCTTTCAGTGAATAAACTCCCACAAAGTTGTTGGGCAGGTGGCTTCATGGTTTACACCCAGCCACAGTTAAAGATAAGGCAACATATTTCCAAGATAAGTACATGTGTGAGATGGAGCAGAACTTCTGGGAGATGGTGCTAAAATGTGTCTGGTGGTAGAGACAGTGGGGATGAAGACAAAAAGAGACTGCAGATGCCGGAATAAAGCACCCAACATAGAAAAGTACAGCACAGTCTGGGCCTTGCGGCCTATGATGTCATGCTGACCCATATAAACCTGCCCCATGGTCAATCAGGGCAGTACAGTAGCATAGCAGTTAGTGTAACTCCACTACAGTGCTAGTGACCCAGGTCCAATGTCACCACTCTCTGTTTGTACTTTTTCTCCATGATTGTGTGGTCTCCTTTGGGTTTTCCAGTTTCCTCCCACATTCCAAAGATGTACCAGTGTATAGGTTTATTGGTCACATGGGTGTAAATGGGCAGTGCCAGCTTGTTGGGCCGGAGGGCCTGTTACTATGCCATATCTCTAAACAAAAATAAATAAAAAATAAGCTAACCTCTCCTTCCTACACAGACAATCACCCTCTATTTTCCTTACATTCTCATGCCTATCCAAGAGTCTCTTGCATGTCCCTATTGCATCAGCCTCTAGCTCCACCCCTGCAAATGCCTTCTTGGTACCTACTATTTTCTGTGTAGTAAAAATAACATACTTCTGATATCTCCCTGAACATACCTTCACTTATCTTAAACAGATGTCCTCCTGTATTTTGCTATTTCCTTCCTGGGTAAATAGTGCTGGTTGTCCACTCTACCTGTGCCTTTCAAAATCTTATACACTTCTGTCAAATAAAAGGCAGAGGACCATCCTTCACTCCAAAGGAAAAGTCCCAGCTCACGCAGCCTTTCCTCATAAGTGTTGAAACTGACTGTTTAATTCTTAGATTAGACTGCTTAACTGTTATTTTCTTTATAGTTCAACAAGTAATTGTCTGCTTGTATTTTGTATCATTATTTATATACAAGTAACTGCTTACTATGCTTCCTAGTGTTCACAATATGTATGTGCAAGTTCAATGTGTCCCCTAGTGGTGTAATACTGGTATGATTCTTGAAGCTACTTTTTTTTTCTGCATTATTTGAATAATGGCTATCTCATTGGTTAACTCTTATCTACAAATTTGAATAGAATGTTCCTTATCTATAGGTATAAAAATAAATGACCTCAAGGCAGTGCCATCTTAGGTTTTCTTTCTCCCTTGTCAACTCGTAGACCTCTATCACTGTTGGTTTCAATTTTTCTTTGTTCTATCAATGCTTAATAAAACAATCGTGAAGCAACAAGTTTTGTGCCTCTTTTCTGAACTTCTGAAAGAACCTAGGATTAAAACATCAGGATCCAATATGGGCATGTGGCATGGATGATACTGCACTTTTTAGAACAATAAGCAGAACACTTGGAAGAATTCAATGGGTCAAGCAGATGGTGTTTGTTGACAGTTGGGTTGAGAAAGATGCAGAGTCTTGACCCATTCAGCTGACTTAGTCTTTTTGCATTCTCCTTTGACCTCTCTCATTAACAATGCATTTCTGCCCACAGAACTGTTGCACACTGGATGTTTTCTTGTTCTTCACACCATTCTTTGTAAACTCTAGAGACTGTTGTGCAAGGGATTCCCAGGAGATCAGCAGTTTCTGTGATGATCAAACCACCCACCACCAACAATCATTCCACATCCCAAGTCACTAGATCATATTTCTTTCCCATTTTGATGTTTGGTCTGAACAACCACCGAACCTCTTGACCATGTCTGCATGCCTTTGTGCATTGTTGCTGCCACATGATTGGCTGATTAGATACTTGCTTTATTGATAGGTGTACCTGATATAATTTTTGATATTTAATATACCAAATCACAAGGAGAGTTTGGTGGAAGGAACCTGTTGGGAAACAATTATGGTTGCCGTATTGTTGTGTGATCTTAAGACTAATGGTATCCAAAGATTCTGCTTTTGGAATGTGCACCACAATTTTGTCAATTCCACGAGAGTATTTTCGGACTCAGAATCAGGTAAATTATCATTGCAGTATGTCATGAAGTTAGTTGTTGTGCAGCAGCAGTGCAATACAGGACATAAAAATTACTAAATAAATAAATTGTGCAATAGATGAATAATGAGGTAGTGTTATCAATTCATGGGCTTCTCTGATGGTGAAGGGAGAGAAGCTTTTCTTAAAATGTTGAGTTTGGGTCTTCAACTAAATATTTGGACGTTGTAACCTGGGAATTGTACTGTATACTAAGATTAAGTCACATGAGGAAGGAAGAGGAGTTAGAGAAAAATATTGGTTGTAAGCATCTTCAATATCATTCAACCTGACTGGAGCTCATTTTGGCTCCAATTTATTATTTGTTATTCAGCAACTTTTTAAAACTGTGGAAAGAGCCTAGAGCATAAAAAAGATTTGTAAAGAATGAAAAGGCAAAAGTGTTCAACAAAAGGAAATAGATATAATTGCATTAAGTAGCAAGAGCATATTCTGTGCATCAGAACTAGTGCATGCATTCTCATTCAATTGTTTTATTGTATCTCAATACAGTGTTATGCTTTGTAACTACAAAACGTAAAACTAATTGAAAGCAAAACACTGGAGTCCAGGGATACTTGTGTGAACTGTTAATTTTACTTCTGTGAGGTGTGCACTTATGGTGTGGTGGCATAATGAGTATGCCATTCACATATACGTGTACCCTGCAATGTTAGTGCCCAGTTGGTGCAGTCTTTAATTGATTCTGTTGTGGTTATTATTCTATTATGGATTTATTGAGTATGCCCACAAGTAAATGAATCTCAGGGTTGCATATTGTGACAAATATGTACTTTGATAATTTTACTTTGAAATGTATTGAATTATGAAAACAATACTTAAGCAATATATTTTACGATATTACTCATGTGTTGGTGCGTGGCCAAGTGGTTAAGGCGATGGTCTAGTGACCTGAAGGTCGCTAGTTCGAGCCTCAGCTAAGGCGGCGTGTTGTGTCCTTGAGCAAGGCACTTAATCACACATTGCTCTGTGATGACACCGGTGCCAAGCTGTATCGGCCCTAGTGCCCTTCCCTTGGACAACTGCTGGTCTTCCATACAACCTTGCCCAGGCCTCCAGGGTGCAAATCCATGGTCTCACGAGACTAACAGATGCCTGGTACCCATATATATGCATCAGAGAGAATATGTCATTAGCAATGTCCTCTTTTGTAAATTTTTCAGGTATTTCCTTTTCCAAGGGTAAACAGGATAATCCATCAGCATTTCCATGATTAGTCATCCTCTTGAATTCAATCTTTTAATTGTGTCCTCCAAGAAAGAGAGTCGATCTCTGCATTTGTGCTGCTGCTGTTAGTGGAACATGCTTCTGATGACTGAAAATGGACACTAATGGTTGATGATCCATGATGAGGGTAAGCTCTCTCTGATACAAGTACTGATGGTAATGTTTTGCAGCTGAAACCAGACTCGAGACACTCTGGCAATCTGTGTGTAATTTTTCTCTGCAGCAGTAAGGGAACATGATGCAAAATCAATGGATGCTCACTTCCATCACTCATAACATGATATGGCTGCACCTACACCCTCACGGACAAGCTGCACTAGACGATGTGGGTCATAATGTGTGAGTGTGGTGTCTGAAGTTAGCATTTCCTTTGTCTCTTGGAAAGCCACCTCACACTGCTTTGTCCATTGCCATTTCTTTCTGGTCTGTGGTAATGAGTTCAAGGGGAGGCCAGGAACCTATTATAGTAATTAACAAATCATAAAAAAGGACCACAACATCCTTTCACCTTGGCCCATCCAACACTACTTGAATTTTCTCAACGAACTTGTGTAATTCATGTGTCAGTGGTGTGACCACTAAATGATGCTTGTTTTAAAAAATTGACACTTGTTTCATCATGCTCTGAGCCTATTGCCTTCTAATACTTTGAACAGTGTCTTGAGATTTTGGAGTTGTTCCTGGTCATCCTCATTGATAACGATGATGCCAAACAGGTAGCGCTAACACTGAGTGCCTGGGCAGCTTTGCAGCCCTGGTCCACAGATTCCTGCCAGAGTTCAGGTGCAGATGCTACTCCAAAAATAAACCTATTGTGGCGATAAAGCCCTTTGTGAGTGTTGATGGTGAGAAACATTTGGAACTCTTCTTGCAGCCCAATTTGTAGGTGGGCCTCAGATACATCCGTGGCCTTATTCCTGCTCCCCACCCACTCCATCTACCATTACCCACACACCTTCCTCTCATCATGTCCCCTATCTCTTCACCCCACTGTTCCCAGCTTCTCACCCCCCCTCTTGGTCCTACTCTTCACCTCCCTTACCAATCATCCATAATCTGTCACCATTTGTTACTTCCACCTATCACCTCCCAGCCTCTGTCACTGTCTGCTCCCTCTCATCACTCCCTAACTCCATTCACCAGTCAAACCCTCCTCACCTGGGTCCATCTATCACTTGCCCAACCCTTCTCCTCACGCTCACCTCTTCACACTGACCATTTCCCCCTCTACCCTCTCAGTCGAGATGAAGGGTTTTGACCCAGAACATCAACCCATTCCCCTCTGCAAATGTGTCGTTGCCCACTTCCAGCAGCTTGTTACTTTTTCTTTGGATTCCAGGCCTACCATTCTTTTGTGTCTCCACGGTGGAAGATCACAAAGGCAGTGAAGGCAGAGGACGGATGCACTTGTGAGGGGTCCCAAGTCATTTTGCATTCCATGGCATTGGACCTTGACCCAGAGCTGTCAAAGCCCACGTGATGACTGTCTGTGCAGAAAACTTCCCATGTTAAAGAGTCACGCTCAGGCATTCTCCATGAAGGCAATACCCCCTTAGGAGAGCATCATATTCAACTTGAGTGACCGCACAACTATGAATACTTTATGTGTGAACTAGCCTCAAGACCAGCAATCAGCATTCCCTGTTGATCACCATGTCACAGACAAGTGACCCCTTGTCAGTAACTAGAAAGACTGAGTGAGCTTATCACTCTCCACTGACTCTGGCTTGCATGCTGGATGCTTGCGTCCTCTTTCCCGTATTTTTTGGACTTTATTCTCACATAAATGGAGTTGTGTTTCCAGCAGCTAAGTTGTACAGTTTCCAGAATTAGGTGCAGCATTGCAATGGGCGATTAATCTGTGCCAGTGATTAAAATGCAGCCAGCACATCAGTTCCATGCATCATGGTCATAATGATTTTTGTTTTACTGAGTGCAGCACGATTCAGTGGATGCCAGATGAGAATATAAAAGCAATGATGTAATGCTGAGGTTTATAAGGCATTGATCATATCGCAGTTGGTGTATTATGACCAGCTCTGGGCCCTTTATCTAAGAGAAAATATGCGCTGGTATTGGAGAAGATCCAGAGGAGATTCACTAGAATGATCCCAGGAATGAAAGGGTTAATGTGTGAGCGTGTTTGATGGCTCTGGGCCTGCACTCACTGAAGTTTAGAAAAATGATGGGTGGGGAATCTTATTGAAACCTATTGAATATTGAAAGCCAAGATAGAGTGGATATGAAGACAACGTTTCCTATAGTCAAGGAATCTAGGACCGGTGGGCACAGCCTCAGAATAGAATAACATCCCCTTGGAACAGAGAAGAAGAGGAATTTTCTTTAGCCAGAAGGTGGTGAAACTGTGGAATTCATTGCCACATATGGCTGTGGATAGGGGTAGTCATTGGGCATATTTAAAGTTCTTGATAGGTTCTTGATTAGTCAGGGTGTCATTGTTTCTTTGAAGGAATAACAATTAGGACAGACAAAGGAGAATTACTTGATGTTGTGTACTTGGATTTTTAGAATGCCTTTTACAAGGTGCCACACATGAAGCTGCCTAACAAGCTAGGAGCCCATGATATTACAGGAAAGATTCTAGCATGGATAAAGCAGTGGCTGTTTGGCAAGAGGCAAAGAGTAGGAATAAAGGGAGCCTTTTTGGACTGGCTGTCAGTGACGTGGTGTTCCACAGGGGTTAGTGTTGCGACCAGTTCTTTTTACATTATATATCGATGATTTGGATGAATGAACTTGGTTGCAAAGCTGAAGATAGATGGAGGGGCAGGTAGCTTTGGGAAAATAGAGAGGCTACAGAAGGACTTGGACAGATTAGGAGAATGGGGAAAGAAATGGTAGATGGAATACTGTCAGGAAGTGTATGGTCATGCATTTTGGTAGAAGAAATGAAAGGGTTGACTATTTTCTAAATGGAGAGAAAATTTTAAAAAACTGAAGTGCAAAGGGAGTTGGATGTTGTGCACGATTCCTTAAAGGTTAATTTGCAGGTTGAGTCTGTGGTGAGGAAGGAAAATGCAATGTTAGCATTCATTTCAAGAGGCCTAGAATATAAAAGCAAAGATGTAATTTTGAGAGTATAAAGCACTGTTGAGGCGTCACTTGGAATAATGTGGGCAGTTTTGGGCCTCTTATCTTTGAAAGAATGTTCTGAAATTGGAAAGGGTTCAAAGGAGATTCACAAAAACGATTCCAGGATTGAATGGCTTGTCACATATGAAGACTGTTTGATGCCTTGGACCTGTGTTCACTAGAATTCAGAAGAATGAAAGGTGACCTCATTGAAACCTAACGAATGGTAAAAGGACTTGATAGAGCGAATGTGCAAAGGATATTTCCTATGGTGGGAGAGTTTAAGACCAGAGGACACAGTCTCAGAATAGAGGGGCATCCTTTTAAGACAGAGATGAAGAGGAATTTCTTTTGCTAGAGAGTGATGAATCTGCAGCCCTCTTTGCCACAGGCAGCTGTGAAGGCCAACTTTTTATGTTTAAGGCAAAGGTTCATAGATTCTTGATTGGTCAGGACATGGAGGGATACGGGGAGAAGGCAGAAGATTGGTGCTGAGAGGAAAATTGGATCAGCCATTATGGTGCAGATTCAATGGGCTGAATGGCCTAATTATGCTCCTGTGTCTAATAGTCTTATGGTGGAGGAGGCAAGCATCTGCAGAAAGAGGAACAGTTACCGTTTCAGATCCAGGAGCCCAGTCGACGTCTATGAAGGGGGATAAACCCCTCACCTGGTCTCACTATCATGTGCTAGACTTTACTCCTTCCCATTCACCCCCCCATCTTCCCATTCTGGGTTCTTCCCCCTTCCTTTCCAGTCCTGGTAGAGGGTCTTGGCCCAAAGCTTTTATGCTTTATGCCTCTCTAGAGACGACATCTGAGCTGCTGAACTGCAGCATTTTGTGTGTGTTGCTCTGGATTTCCAACGTCTGCAGAATCTCTTGTGTTTATGAAGGCGTGAAGTACATGGTGGTTAGACCAAGAATTGAGACATCTTAAATAAAAAATGGGACATTAATTTTACAGAGTTAAAGCAGAGACTTCATTGTAACAGTGTAAAGGACAGAAATATATAATATGTATCTCAGATATATATCCGGTGTGTGTGTGTGTGTGTCATATATATATACACACCAATGTCGTCACAGAGCAATGTGTGGTTAACTGCCTTGCTCAAGGACACACACGCTGCCTCAGCCAAGGCTCAAACTCGCGACCTTCGAAGCACTAGATGAACACCTTAACCACTTGGCCATGCACCAACACTATAAAATATATATATATATAAAAAATGGAGGAGCTTGACTAGAGATTTGATTGTGGCATGCAAATTTACGAGGGGTATAGATAGGCAAGAAGGATTTTTCCACTGAGGTTGGGTAAGACTAGAACTAGAGGCTGAAGGTGGAATATTTAAGAGGAACCTAAGGGAGAACTACTTCACTTCGAAGGCGATTCAAATGTGGAATGAGCTGCCAGTGGAACAGCAGGATGCAGGTTTGATTTCAACACTTAAAAGAAATCTGGATAAATACATGGGTGGGGGGTGTTATCGAGGGCTTTGGTCCAGGTGCAGGTCCATAGGACTAGGCAGAATAATAGTTTGGCACAGACTAGGTGGGCCAAAGGGCCTGTAATTATGCTGTAATGCTCTATAACTCTGACACATAGAGGGAAGTAGAAAGAGCTAGCTTTGCAGGAATGGGGTAAGTGTTCACTTCCCAGGAAGGTGGACACTGCACCTCAGGAAGTTCATTGGGTTAGGGAAACCATCAAGAGCTTTCTCTAATACTACTCACAATCATTGGAAACATTGCTCAGCTCATCCACATCTTCGTTGCTCACTTACTAATGCCTCTAGCGACCTGCCAAGCCTTCATACCGATACAAGAGATCCTACCGATGCTAGAAATCTTGAGTGAGACACTCAGAAACACTGGAGCAACTCAGCAGGTCAGGGCAGCATCTACAGAGGGGAATAACCAATCATCAGCATGGCCTCACACCCCTCATGTTGCGGCAAGTCTCGCAGTTACAGATCCAAAGTTGCGTACGCTGCCCCCTAGACAGTGTTCATCTCCCAGATGGACGGTGCAATGCGTACTGGCTGTCCTCCCCGGGAGAAGGAAGTGGACAACCAGAGGCAGAAAATACTAAAATAAGAGGACTGGTGGATTATAAATTCTAATCTCATGGAGGAGTTGGTGCTGACCATTGTTGAAATGGCTTTTGTTGGGCATTTGCAAGTGATGAGACTGAAATCAATAAAGATGACCATATCCTTAAACTGAGATGTCTGTCTCAGATGTCTCAGAGGCTGATGTCAGAACATCTTTCAAGAGGGTAAACCCTCGCAGGGCATCAGGCCCTGATGGTGTACTTGGTAGGGCCCTGAAAACCCCTGCCGACCAAATGGCAGGAGTGTTCAAGGAATCTTCAATCTCACACTGCTGCAGACAGAGATTACCATCTGTTTCAAAAGGACAGCAATCACACCAGTGCCCAAGAGGAGCAGAGTGACCCTCGCCCAGTGCCACTCACATCTACCGTGGAATGCTAAGAAAGGTTGCTCATACCTATAATCCTGCCTAAGCAAGGACATGGACGATTGCCTTTCGCCACAATAGGTCCACAGCAGATGCAACCTCACTGGCTCTCCACTTGGCCTTTGGTCATCTGGACAATAGAAATACTGATGCAAGGATGCTGTATATTGACTACAGCTCAGTGTTCAACAAAATAGTACCTCAGTTCTAATCAAAAAACTCCAAAACCCGGGTCTCTATACCTTCCACTACCACTGGATCCTTGACTTCCTCACCAGGAGTCCACAGTCTGTATGGATCAGAAATAACATCTCCTCCTCGCTGACAATCAGTACTGGCACAGCTAAAGGATGCATGCGTAGCCCACTGCTCTACTCTCTACACCCACGACTGTGTGGCTAGCACAGCTCAAAGGCCATCTGTAAATTTGCTGATGACACAACTATTGTTGTCAGAATTTCAGATGGTGATGAGGAGGCGTATGGGAGTAAGATAGATCAGCTGGTTGAATGCTGTCATAGCAACAACCTTGCTCTCAACCAAGGGATTGATTGTGGACTTCAGGGAGGGGGAGGTCTAGGGAACACACACCAGTTCACTTTGGGGGAGCAGAACTAGACAGTGTAGGCAGTTTCAAGTTTCTGGGTGTCATCATCTCTGAGGATCTATCCTGGGCCCAACATATTGATGCAATTACAAAGAAGGCACAAGAGTGATTATATTTTATGAAGAGTTTGAGGATAATTAGCATGTCGGTTCTGTTTAAGATGGCACTACCAAACGTGTGCGACAGCTTCGTGGTAGTCAAAGAAATAAGAAATCCGACTAAAAACATCACTAAAAATACCTTTTCTGAGGAAAATTATTTTGAATTATTACCACAAACAGTGAAGAAGCGAGCGACGGCGAGGTGAGTTCGGGGGATGAATTGATGTAAGTGGAGTTCTGATGCCCGTACAGCTGGCCTGGTAATGAAGCTGGATGGCTCTGAGTGCTGTAAGGAGGAGTTGAACCTTAGACAAGATTTGATTTCAATGGATGTACAACTGGCCCAGTTGCAAGGTTGGATCGCTCTGGGTTTGAATAGCTTGAGAGTAGCTTCAGGCTAGGCGATACAATCTGGGTGAGTCGCTGGACAGCATGGTCTAGGCCTGGGGCCTTTTGCAGCAGCAGGGTGTAGGCCCTAGTGCGATTTACAATGCACTGTTTAGACAATTTAAAGGCCGGCTCGGATTGGAGGCGAGAACTGATTTCCCTTGCGATGTTCACTCTTCTCTCCAGGGCGCTGGAGCCTTTCACTGTTCCATCGTTGGGTCAACTTAAACGCCGGCTCAGATAGACTGAAACGACAGGGTGTCGATCGGGACGAGAGCTGATTTTGCTCATTCTCTGCAATGGTCATCTCTGTGGTGCTGAAGCTATGAAGATTGCCCCGGCTGCTGTGCTCTGTGCCCGCTAATATGATGAATTGATGAATGAGGCTTTGGGCCCACTCTGGGCTGCTCTGGGGTTTGGATCTGAGGACTCAACTTTGGTTCAGATTACTGCTGTTCACCTCGATTGTTTGCATGTACTTTTTTTCTTGCACGTCGAGTGTTGGTCTTTCATTTTTATTTTTATTTTTTTTCTTTAAATCGGGTTCATTCCAATTTCTTGCTTTGTGACTACTTGTGAGCAAGCAAATATCAAGGTTGTAAAATTTACACACTATACGATAATGTCACCAAAGGCGCAAATTTCTACAGATATATCATGGAGAGCATTCTAACTGGTCACATCACCATCTGGTATGGAGGGGCCACTGCAGAGGATCGGAAAAAGCTGCAGAAAGTTGTAAACTCAGCAGGCTCCATCATGGGCACTAGGCCTCCCAGATTCAGGGCACCTTCAGAAGGCAATGCCACGAAAAGGCAGCATCCATTATTAAGGACCCCTGCATCAGCCAGAACATTCCCTCTTCTCATTGTTACCATCAAGGAAGGAGGTACAGGAGCTTAAAGAAACACACTTGGTGTTTTAGGAACAGCTTTTTCTCCTCCACCATCAGATTTCTGAATGCACAATGAAACCATGAACATTTCCTCACTGTTTTCCCCTCTCATTTTGAATTAATTTAATTTTTTAATATACTTATTGTAATATATAGTTTTATTACCATGTATAGCAACATACTGCTGCCACAAAGCAACAATTCCACCCCATACATTATGTTGGTGATATTAAACCTGATTCTGAAATCTGTGTTTCCTCCATGTCCCACTATTTCTCGTAAATTGCAAGCTACCGATGTATGTGCTTCCTCCACTGGATAGCTTCTCTCCACAAATTTATTCTCGAATACAAGGGATTCTGCAGATGCTGGAAACCCGTAGCAGCAAACTCAAAATGCTGGAGGAACTCAGCGGGTCAGGCAGCAACAATGGAGGGGAATAAAGAGGCAACATTTCAGTCCGAGACCCTTCAGGACAATTTCTTGCGCCACTTTTCAGATACTTGAGGAACACCAAGTACTGGGGACGCACCAAGAATTCACACTTGCAGCTCAGATATGGACTTTGCATGTACTCTGGGGATTAGGGTGGGGATGACATTGGCCGTGTTGAGATATTGGGACAAGTGGAGGCATAGACAGGGGGGAAGGTGAAAGGAGAGGATAGCGCACACAAATGCCTTCTTCCCATATCCCTTCATGGCCTGATTAATCAAGAATCTATCAACCTCTGCCTTAGATATACCTGATGACTTGGCCTCCACAGCCACCTGTGGCAATGAATTCCACAGATTCACCACTCTGGCTAAAGAAATTTCTCCCCATCTCCATTCTAAAAGGACACCCCTCAAAACTGAGGCTGTGTCCTGTGTCCACTGGTCTTAGTCTCTCCCAATATAGGAAATGTGCTCTCCACATCCACTCTATCAAAGTCTTTAAACATTCAATAGTTTTTCAATATGTTCACCCCTCATTCTTCTGAATTCCAATGAGTACAGGCTCAGAGCCATCAAACGCTCTTTATTTGACAAGCCTTTCGATCCTGGAAACATTTTTGCGAATCTCCTTTTGAACCCCCTCCAATGTCAGCACATCCTTTCTTAGATAAGCGATCCAAAACTGCTCACAGTACTCCAAGTGAAGCCTCACCAGTGCTTGATAAAGCCTCACCATTCCATCCTTCTTTTATATTCTAGACCTCCTGAAATGAATGCTGTCATCACATTTGTCGCCTTCACCACAGACTCAACCTGCAAATTAACCTTTAGGGAATCTTTCACAAGGACTCCCAAGTCCCTTTGCACCTCTTTTTTTTTGTTTTTCTCTCCATTTAGAAAATAGTCAACCCTTTCAGTTTTTCTACCAGAATGCATGACCATACACCTCCTGACACCGTATTCCATGTGCCATTTCTTTGCCCAGTCTCCTAATCTGTCTAAGTCCTTCTGTAGTCTCTCCACTTCCTCAAAACTGCCTGCCCTTCCACCTATCTTCTTTTCATCCGCAAACTTTGCAACAAGGCCACCAATTCCGTAATCAAAATCATTGACATGCAATGTAAAAAAAAAAAAAAAAAAAAAAAAATCAGTCCCAACACAGGCTCTTGTGGAACTCCAGCCAGCCAGAAAAGGCTCCCTTTATTCACAATCTTTGTCTTCTGCCAATCAGCCACTGCTTTATCCATGCTAGTATTTTTCCTGTAATACCATGGTCTCTTAACTTGTTGAGCAGCCTTATGTGTGGCTCTTTGTCAAAGATCTTCTGAAAATCCAAGTACACAACATTCACTGACTCTCCTTTGTCTATCCTGTTTGTTATTTCTTCAGAGTTCTAACAGATTGGTCAGGCACATGTATTTAGCTAAACGAAACATTGTTCCGCTGGAAGCAGGGTGCAAGACACAGTAGGTATAGTCACACACAGCACATGGGTATGATCCAACATATACAGTCACAAGATAATATTAGCATGTCCCTGAGTGGCATCGCCTAAGGCCAGAGCTAAAGTTGCTGTCTGGCACGAGAAAATTAAATGTTTTCAGATATTGTAGAATTAAAAAAGAAAGCCTGTGGTTACGTTGGGTAACTGCAAAAATTTTGCTAATATTTCCAGCTCCAGCGATAAAGAAAAGCCTATCTAAAGGTTTATTTATCAGTGTCATCTGGGCAACCACTGAGAATGCAGCCCTTGATCAGCTCCACTGCAGTTGTGGCTGAAACAGGCAGTGCATTTAGTGAGGATATTTTTATCAAAGCACAGATATTTTCAATGTTCATTTATTATCAAAGTATGTATGCAGTAAGCAGCCCTGAGATTCATCCACCACAGAGCAAAGAAATATCATGGAACCTATTCAACAAAAGCATCAAACATCCAATGTGCAAAAAAATGAACAAATTGCATAAACAGCAAAAAGCGAACAAATAATGCAAATAATATTAAGTGTCAAACAGCAGAGTCCCTGAAACGGTCCAGGAGTGACAGCTGCCGAATCAGTTCAATATAGTTTTGTGTCAATAACAGCTAGCCTCAGCCGCAGAGCCAGTTCCACGCTGAAGTGCCTCAAACAAATCGTGCAAATAGAGAAAAAGGTTAACTAGAAACATGTGGAACATGAACTGCAGAGTCCTGCAAAAATGAGCCCAGCACTGCAGAATGCCTTCAGCGCTGAGGACATTAAACATCAAATTGCAAGGTCCCTTGAGAAAGAGTCCCACACCCATGATCTTTTAGAAACATGTAAAATTATGAAAGGGGTAGATAAGATAGAAGCAGAAAAGTTGTTTCCACTGGTAGGTAAGACTAGACCTAGGGGACGTAGCCTCAAGATTTGAGGGAGTAAATTTAGGACAGAGATGAAGAGGATCTGCTTTTCCCAAAGAGTGGTGAATCTGTGGAATTCTCCACCCAGTGAAGCAGTGGAGGCTACCTCGCTATATGCATTTAAGACAAAGTTGGAAAGATTTTTGCACAGTAGGTGAATTGAAGATTATGGGGAATAGGTAGGTGGAGATGAGTCCATAGTCAGATCAGCCATGATCTTAGTGAATAGCAGAGCAGCTTCGACAGGCCAGATGACCTACCTCTGTTCCTACTTCTAGTGTTCTTGTGTTCTTACGAGCCACGCCACCAAGGTGATTGAGCCTACACCCTCCTCCGGCAGCAATGAGAGGGAGACCGGTCAAATGCAGGCTGATGCCACTGAACACCAGCTCACTCATCCTCATCGATTTCAATCTTGTTTGGCGCTTTTATCAGCGAGGAGTAATGGAGCTGACCATGGGTCCCTGTTCAGCCTTTAAGAAACGATGGGCGCACCCTCCACTCCTCACCTCACCAGATGCCCCAGGAGATAGCAAAAGTGCCAGATCACTCAGTCGACCCAAAAACTCACCAACGAGATGGGAATTACAGGCTGCAGTTGATTGCAGTTTAGGAGAAGAAGCCTATTTAAAAGAAAAAGTTAGAACTAGTTTTGTGAGCTGTCTGTACGATGTTGCTGTTGGTCACTGCCACCATCTTGATCATTTGTGCAAGGTTTTTGAGTTGTACTGCACAGAAATAGGCCCACATGCTCTCTTCGTCTGTAATAAGTCTATATCTTTCTATGTCTTGTCTATTTAATTGTCTGTCCAAATGTCTGTTAATCATATTGTTGGTACTCAACTATACCACCACCTCTGACAGCATCCCAGATATTAACCACACACTGTGTATAAACTCTCATAGAACATAGAACAGCACAGGCCCTTCTGTCCAAGATGTTATTCTGACTTTTTAACCTACTCCAAGATCAATCTAATGCTTTTCTCCTACAATGCCCTCCATTTTTCTTTCATTCACTGTCTATTAGCGTCTTTAAACTTTCCTACTGTGCCTGCCTCTACCAGCACCCTTGGCAATGTATTCCATGCACTTTCCACATTCTGTCTGGGGAGAAAAAACTACTTCTGATTCCCCCCCACCCATACATTCCTCCAGTCACCTTAAAATTATGCCCTCTTGTATTCACCATTTCTGCCCTGGGAAAAGGTACTGGCTGTCCACTCTATCTATGCCTGTTATCACCTTTTACACCTCTATCAAGTCACCTCTCAATCTCCTTTGCTTCAGAGAGAAAAGTCCAAGCTCACTCAATCCCTGCTCATAAGACATGCTCTCAAACCCAAGCAGCATCCTGGTAAACCTTCACAATCTTCCTGAAGTGAGGTGACCAGACTGAACAGAAGCCTCCAAGGTGTGTACTCAAGATCTTCCTATTCCTGCCCAACTACCCCATTCAAAACCTTTCCCTCTCATCTTAAGCCTATGCTCTTTTGTTTTTGATACCCTTTCCTTGGGAAGAAGATTCTATCAATACTTTTCATGCTACTCCACAACTTTATGCACCTCTATCAGGTCACCTCTCAGCCTTCATTGTTGGAAGGAACACCAAACCAGCTAATGCAATTCTGTATTTAAAGTCCTCCAATCCAGACAATATCATGGTGAATTTCTTCTGCCCTGTCACTAGTACAACTTCCTTCCTATAGTGAAGCAAATCGTACTGAGCACAATACTCCAAGTGCAGCCTAGCCACCATTTTGTAAATTTACAAGGTAATATCCCAAGTTTTATGTTTTATATCTGACCAATGAAGGCAAGCACAGTAAGCAGCCTATCCACCCGAGTGGCACTTTCAGCTGACCATGGACTTTAATCCCAAGGTGCTTCCATATATCAACATTCCTTGCAGCTCTGCCATTTATTATTCATATCCCACCAGTATCATTCACAAAATACATATTCACCTATCACTTGCCAGTTAGTACTCCTTCCCCTCCCTCCTCACCCCCCCCCCCACATCCACAGCTTCTTATTCAGGCTTCTTCCACTTTCCTTTCCATTCCTAATGAAGGGTCTCGGCCTGAAACTTCAGCTGCTACTTCCTCTCCAATAAATGTAGCTTAACCTGCTGAGTTTCCCCAGCACTTTGTGTGCTTGTTTCAGCCACAGTTGTCAGGTTTAATTCAATTAACCAATAATCTACTCAATTTTCCGCTTGATCTATATCCAGTTCAGGCAACCTTCCTCACTATATGGAACACCACCAACTTCTGTGTCATCTGCAAGCTTACAAGTCATTCATAAAGTTGTAGAACACTACAGCACAGAAAGAGGTCCTCTGGCACATCTGGTCCATGCTGAACTATTATTCTGCTGAGTTCCATTGACCTGCACTGGGACCAGAGCCCTCCGTACCTTCCCACCCATGTACCTATCCAAATTTCGCTTAGGTGTTGAAATCAAGCCCTCATCCATCACTTCCACAGGCAGCCCATTCTACACTCGCACCACCATCTGAATGAAGAAGTTTCCCCCTCATGCTCCCCTTAATCATTTCACCCTTCACCCTTAGCCCATGACCTCAAATTGTAGTCTCACACAACCTCAGAGGAAAATATCTGATCTATACTCCTCATAATTTTGTATACCTCCATCAAATATTCCCTCATTCTCCTGCACTCTAACGAATAACCCCCTAACCTGTTCAACCTTTAACTCAAGTCCTAGAAGTATCTTGTAAATTTTCTTTGTACTCTTTCAATCGTAGTATCTTTCCTGAAGGTAGGTGTCCAGAAATGAACATGTTCCTCTTAAATGAGCACCACGGTGGTGTAATACTCAGTGTGCTGCATTACAGCTCAGGCATCGGAGTTCAGAGTTCAATTCCGGCGCTGTCTGTAAAGAGTTTTTACAGTCCCCCTGTAGCTGCGTGTGTCTCCTCTAGGTGTACTGGTTTCCTCCCGCATTCCAAAGATGTACGGGTTATTAGGTTAGTTGGTCATCGTAAATTGCCTTGTGATTAGGCTAGTGATAAATAGGTGGGCTGCTGGGTAGCGCGGCTCATTAGGCTCCTAAGGCCTGTCCGCGTTGCACCTGCAAGTAAAGTAAGTAAATAAAATACAATAAAATAAATTCACATCCAAATCAGGCTTCCTTCAGTTATTTCCAATGAAGTTTCAATCGAACCATACCTTGGCTCAAGTTGTTTTACCGCTGTAAAACAAGAGGAAGTTGTCCTTGGGTGACCACAGTAATACAATGGATTCATTGAATAATCTAACCTACGGCTCTGCCTAATTCACCCCTTCTGGAATACCTTCAATTCAGCTCACGTGGTGTATCATTTCTTGATCCTTCCTCCATCACTGTAGTTCAGAAGCAGTCTGCATTGATGGGGTTAACATATATTTTTCGTTATCTCTCACAGCTTTACATCGGTACACTTGCTGCTGGCGATAGGAGAGCTATTTCTTTTCCCAAAAGACAACAGCTCCTTTAGCTGCCTCTGCTGTCCTGATATGGCCATTAAAATTCCATCGAGAATTACTCTGACAAGGTGATTGAACGACACTGCAACGCAGTAAAGCTGAGCAAGGATAGTGCAGGGTAAGACCAGACAAAGTTGCCAGTCCAACTCGTTTTATTCGCCAGAATAAAAGAATATTTAATTCATCTGTATCTTTATTTTTACCATATTAAAAAAAACTAGAGTTCAAATTTTAAAAGCAAACAACAGGAATTCTGCAGATGCTGGAAATTCAAGCAACACACATCAAAGTTGCTGGTGAACGCAGCAGGCCAGGCAGCATCTCTAGGAAGAGGTGCAGTCGACGTTTCAGGCCGAGACCCTTCGTCAGGATCTCTTCCTAGAGATGCTGCCTGGCCTGCTGCGTTCACCAGCAACTTTGATGTGTGTTGTAGTTCAAATTTTACTTCCCTCCAACACACCAAAAGTAAAACTTCAAAATCACTCACCGTTATTAGAATAAGTAATTTTTTTGTGATTATGCAATTTATCAAAGGCGAGTTCTTTCAAGGTTTCTTCAATGATTGGTAACCTGCTTCTGCAAAACTGTAGCCATAGCTCACATTAATGCTAAGCACAGGCAAATTTGCATAATTTTTTTCTTGTTGGAAGCTTAATTCCTAATTTTGCCTCAACAAAATAATGAGATAATTTCACACATTTTATCAAAGATTTTACCAAGCATTTTAAAATAATCTGCCTGTATTAATGTTATTTTATTGAAATGTTAATTTATTCACATTATTCCAGTCAGTTTTCATCCATATCTATATTGTTAATCATAAACACGAGAAAGTTGCAAATGCTGGAAATCCAAAACAACACACACAAAATGCTGGAGGAACTCTCCTCCTCTGTTAGATTCCTTCTTCTCCAGCCCTTGACCTTCCACCCACTTGGCTTCACCCATCACCTTCCAGCTAGCCGCTGCCTCCTCCCCCCACCTTTTAACTCTGGTATCTTCCCCCTTCCTTCTCAGTCCTGAATAAGGGTCTTTACCTGAAATGTCAATTATCTATTCATTTCCATGGATGCTACCTGACCTGCTCAATTCTTCCAGCATTTTCTGTCTGTTGCTTTACACTGAGTTATATTTTCATTGGTATTAGTTTGTCATTGCCGAATATACCAATGCAGTGAAAAGCTTGGCTTGCATACTTAGTTGAAACAGATCAAAATCATTCCCAAGTGCTTTGAGGTAGAACAAGGTAAAACAGCAACTTGCATTAATGTGGCATCATTGACACAGGGCAATATCTCATGGGCCTTTGCAGGCATACAGTAATATAGACTGGACAAAGGAATCACAAACAGTCTGCTGGAAGAACTCAGCAGGTTGAGCAGCATCTGTTGGAGAGGAAAGGAGCTTTCCGACGCAGATTTATTTATCACATGTACATGGAAACATACAGTGAAATGTGTCATTTGCGTCAGCAACCAGCACAACCAAAGGATGTGCCGGGAGCAGCGCACACATATCACCACACAATTCTGGCACCAATGTAGCATGCCTATAAATGAACAATACAGAGCACAAAACAGAGCAAGCATGAATACAACAGGAAACAAAACATATCGTTACCTCACTTCCAACCACCTACCCACACACACAGTCAGTCCTCCAATTTTTTTTGTGATATCACTCTGGAGGAACATTGTATCATTTCTTAATGCATGCATTTCTAAATGACAATAAACAAGGACTGAGTGTCCTCATAACCTAATCTAATCTAATCCCAGGACAGGCCTGCAGGATTCTAGTCTCTCTTCTCCAGGTATCAGGTTTTGATATCCGGACCTCAGGTCCACCTTCGGGCTTCGATCTTCTGTGTTGGGTGAATTGACTGATGCAGTACCTCCACCTGGAGCATCTGCTAGTTCCTTTCGCTTGACAGATCCTCTTGCAGAGCTTCTCCAGTAGATTGTTTCCTGCTCCAGATAACAGCAAACGTAGTCTCTTGTACAATGTACAAAGTGAAATTCATTATCGAAGTACATTTAAGTTACCATATACAACCATGAGATTCATTCTATTGTGGACATACTCAACAAATCTATAGAATAGTGACTATAACAGAATCAATAGACCACTGCCAAACTAGGGCTTTCAGCTGGAGTGCAGGAGAGAACAAACTATGCAAATGTGAAAAATAAGGTACAATGATATAAATAAATATGCAATAAATATCGAGAATGTGAGAGGAAGAGTCCTTGAAAGTGAGTCCATTGGCTGTGGGAACATTTCGATGATGGGACAAGTGAAGTTATTCCCTTTGTTTATTAGCCTGATGGCATAGGGTTAGTAACTGTTCCTGAACCAGGTGGTGAGAGTCTTGTACCTTCTGCCTGATGGCAACAGTGAGAAGAGAGCAAGTCCTGTGTGGTGGGAGGGGGGGTCTCTGATGATGGATATTGCTTTCCTGTGACAATATTTCATGCAGATGTGCTCACTGGTTGGGAGGGCTTTACCCGAGATGGACTGAGCTGTATCTACTGCTTTTTGCAGAATTTTCTGTTCAAGTGCATTGGAGGTTCCATAACAGGCTGTGATGCAGTCAGTCAATATACTCTCCACTACACGTCTATAGAAGTTTGCCAAAGTTTTAGATATCATGCAAAACCTCTGTAAACTCTTAACGAAGTAGAGGAGCTGCCATGCTTTTTTCATAATTTTATTTATGTTCTAGGCTAGGACAGGTCCTCTGAAATGATAACACCTAGGAATTTAAAGTTGCTGACCCTCTCCACCTCTGATCCTCCAGTGAGGATAGCTCATGGGCCTCTAATTTCTTTCCCTTGAAGTCTATAATCAGTTCCTTGGTCTTGCTGACATTGAGTGAGAGGTTGTTGAAATGACACCACTCGGCCAGATTTTCAGTCTCCCTCCTGTATGCTGAGCCATCACTACTTCTGGTTTGGCCTACAACAATGGGTGTCATCAGCAAACTTGAATATGGCATTGGAGCTGTGCTTAGTGTAAAGTGAGTAGAGCAGGGGCTAAGCACACAGCCTTGTGGTGCACCTATGCTGATGATGCTTGTACTGTATTTTTTTTCATGCAATATTACATCTATTTGACATCCATTTAAGGTGAGTGGAAAATCAGATCACAAGCAAGAAAAAAATCTGCAGATGCTGCAAATCCAAGCAACATACAAAAGTGCTGAAGGAACCCAGCAGGCCGGGCAGCATCTATGGAAAAGACATTTCGGGCTGAAGCCCTTCGGCAGGACTGGAGAAAAAAAGATGAGTAGATTTAAAATGTGGGGGAGGGGAGGGAGAAACGCAAGGTGACGGGTGAAACTGAGAGGGGGAGGGATGAAGTAAAGAGCTGGGAAGTTGATTGCTGAAAGAGATACAGGGCTGGAGAAGGGGGAGTCTGATTGAAGAGGACAGAAGGCCATGGAAGAAAGAAAAGGAGGGAGGACCACCAGAGGGAGGCGATGAGAAAGCAAGGAGATAAGGTGAGAGAGGGGAAAGGGGGATGGGATGGTGAAGAAGAGCGAGGGGTGGTGGGGGCGCATTACAGACCTGTGCTTCATCCGCCAGAAGAAGCGGGATTTCCCAGTGGCCATCCATCTTAATTCCACTTCCCATTCCCATTCCCATTCTGGTACGTCAATTCATGACCTCTTCTACTGTCGCGATGAGGCCACACTCATGTTGGCGGAGCAACACGTTATATTCCGTCTGGGTAGCCTCCAACCTGACGGCATGAGCATTGATGCCTTGAACTTCCGGTAATGGCGCCCCCCCCCCCCCCACGCCCTTCAGCATTCCCCATCCCCTTTTCCCTCTCTGTTTTATTGTTTTATCTCCTTGCCCATCACCTCCCTCTAGTGGTCCTTCCCCCTTTTCTTTCTTCCATGGCCACCTGTTCTCTCCTATTGGACTCCCCCCACTCCAGCCCTGTATCCCTCTCTCACCAATCAACTTCCCTGCTGTTCACTTCATCCCTCTCCTTTCTGGTTTCATCTATCAGCTTGTGTTTCTCTCTCCCCTCCTCCACCTTTTAAACCTACTCTTCATCTTTTTACCTCCTGTACTGCCAAAATGTCAAACTTTACTTTTTTCCATTGATGCTGCCTGGCCTGCTGAGTTCCTCCAACGTGTTGCGTAAGATGAGTGAAGGAAGGTTTTGGGTAAATGTCAGAGATAGGTATTTTACACAGAGAGCGTCAGGTGCCTGGAACACAGTGTTGGGGGTGCTGGAGAGGCTAATATGATAGGGACATTTAAGATCGTGGAGGAGCTGTTATTGCCAATCCGAACTGATTGAGGTCCACAAGTGAGGAAATTCAGGATCCAGCTGCATAAGTAGGTATTGAGCCAAGGTCTTGAGGGTCGGCACAACATTGTGGGCTGACGGGCCTGTACTGTGCTGTACTATTCTATGTTCTATGTTCTTATTGATTAGTTTTGAGGGGATAATGGTATTGAAAGCTGAGCTGTACTTGATAAAGAGCAGGGAGCTCTTGATCTCTTGACCTCTTGATTGAATAAATGGCCAGGGAGATGCTTATGAGCAAAAATATTACAGTTTAGGCCTAGATGTCTCAAAGCTCAGATGGCAGGGTTACACATTCTTATTGGTCCTATCAAAAGAAATATCTAGGTATATTTTAACTCTTTTAGAAGATAGAGCAACTCTCAAAGGCGCTGCAGAAACTCAGCAGGTTAGGCAGCCTCTATGGAGGAAGCACTTCATCTGGACAGAGAGGAAGGAGCTCGACCCAAAACATCAGTTGTCCATTTGAAAAAAATATTTGAAGCACATTTATTATCAATATATGCAGTATGCAATGCTGAGATTTCTCTCTATAGATGCTACCCAACCTGCTGAGTTCCCCCAGAGTTGCTCCAAATTTCTAGCATCTGCATTCTCTCGTGTTACCCTATTTTAAAAGATGCTTCTGTCTACCCGAAGTATTTCAACAGAAGTAGTTATTTGCCTATGTAAATACAAAATGCTGTTAATACCAGAAACCTTGAATACGAAATGGAAAAATTCAAAAGATCAGGTGGCACCTATGAAGGGAGAAGCAAAGTTTCAGGTCAATAACCTCTCATTGGAATTCCTTTCCAATATATTTTCAGTCATAAAATTTCATTCCCATTACTTTGCAAACCATTGTAGCGAGAAACACTACAACCTAATACTTGTTAAATTGAGTTAGCTCATATTTCATAATTTGTCACTACGGTACTTTGATGTTGCCTCTGACAAATCTATCAGCCACTGTTGTGTCAGCTCAAGTTTCAATCGTCAGAAAATACCCATCTGAGGGATATTAAGGTCTGCACGTTCATTACTTTAACCTCGAATGTTGTTCAAATGAGCCGACGAGAAATTTCAAATTAACCAAGCACAACTAAAATTTATTTTTATATTGTGTGCAAGAGCAGCTGTGGGTTACATCTTGAAAATCTATTATTTCTCCCTCCCAGAACAATAAGACAAACAATATACAAGTTAGTCATTGCTCTATAATGGGGTTTTTATAATTGACAATTCTTGAGGCTGAAGATCAAAGAAGGTACAGCCTGACCTGGCTGTCTTCTTTGGCCTCCATTCTGGGTTTCCAGTGTCTACAGTTGTATTTTTTTACTGTAACATTCAAACTGATTACATCTTCCAGTCACTCACATGCTCATGAATATGTGCTACATGACCCTTTCAGACTGTACATGGACTGTGTGTGTGTATGTGGTTAGAAGGGAGAAACGGGGCTCATTTTGCTGATCTTGTTTTATTGCTTGTTGTTCTTCTGCTGAACATTATGGGCATGTTACAATGGCACTGGAACGTGAGACGTGTGGTGGCCAGAGTCTGTGGTGGCCAGTGCTATCATGTTTGCTGTTGTGTACTGGGGCAGCAGGCTGAGGGTAGCAGACACCAACAGAATCAACAAACTCATTCGTAAGGCCAGTGATGTTGTGGGGATGGAACTGGACTCTCTGAGGGTGGTGTGTGAAAAGAGGATGCTGTCCAAGTTGCATGCCATCTTGGACAATGTCTCCCATCCACTACATAATCTACTGGTTGGGCACAGGAGTACATTCAGCCAGAGACTCATTCCACCGAGATGCAACACTGAACGTCATAGGAAGTCATTCCTGCCTGTGGCCATCAAACTTTACAACTCTTCCCTTGGAGGGTCAGACACCCTGAGCCAATAGCTTGGTCCTGGACTTATTTCCTGGCATAATTTACATATTACTATTTAATTATTTATGGTTTTATTACTATTTAATTATTATGGTGCAACTGTAATGAAAACTAATTTCTTTCGGGATCAATAAAGTATGACTATGACTTGTGGGCTGTCTCCAGTGCATCCAGCACATCCTCGGGTGCGTTGGCTCTTAACAAAAACAATGGATTTTGCTGTATGTTTCAATGTGCACAAGATTGTGGTGCCACAGTAGTGGTTAGCATGGCTTCGGAGTTCAATCCTGGTGTAATCCCTGTGGAATGCATGGGTTTTTTCCCGGGTGCTGTGGTTTCCTCCCACAGTCCAAAGATGTACTGGTTAGTAGGTTAATCAATCATTTTAAATTGTCCTGTGAATAGATTAGGTTACTGGGCAGTGCGGCTCAAATATGAATCTTGAGTGTGAATCCGAGTGCTTCTCTGCTTTGGGTTGTACAAAAATAATCAACAAATGGAATTTGTTGCAAAATCATATCAAGTTCCACATTACTTCTATTAATTGAGTAAAGATCTGGGCAATTGCCCATGCCTGGAGTTCTGTGGTTCAGTCACTGTCAGGTAGAATAAATAATATCAGAGTGAAAGAACAAAAATAAATGTAGGTCAGATTTGCAGATTCATGTTTGGGATATCTTAAATTGCAATATTAGTTGTAATTACATTTTCTTTTATGTAATGCAAATCACTTTGAGACTTGATCAGTTGCAGTTCACTTCTGAGTTGATGGTGACAATTTACACATGCAGTCAAACACAATATAATGGGACGACAAAGTTATTGATTAATCTGCAAAATTCATGACTTCTATTCAGAACATATTATTTTGATGTTCACCTTACTGTAGGGCCTTGTTGGTATTATTAAATTTGGCTGTTAAGGGAGATCCCCCATTGCTTCACATGTAAGATAGCATTGATTAGATTCAATCCTGTTGTGACTTCTGCAGTATACTGGAGTGTTTCTTTAATTTGGCTAATGTTAAGTGGATTTGCAGTGATAAGGATTGTGCATTACAATATTCATTTAATATTGACTGAAGCATTGAGCATTGGTTTAGGTAAAATTTAGTAAATTCTTCAGCTTTGATGAATTTATGCACTCTTGTCTTTGACATTTTTGGATAATTAAGGGAACATTTTTAAGGATATGTTTTTCTTAGTGGGCTAAAAATCAATCTTCTTTCGAGAAGTTCAATACTTACTGTCCTTTCTTGTTTTCGTAGCTATACTTCAGCAGCACAAGCTGAACATTTGATTATTGGTTCAGAAGCAGGGCACTATATTAATTAATCTGCTGCTATGTACCCTGCACGGAAGATTTCCTCCATTGGGTGTAGGGAGGATGCTTTGCTTTAGGGTTTATTAGTATAAAATGCTGTCACCTTAAGCTTACACAGCAAGTTTTTCATGCAAAGTTACATCAATTTGACATTCGCGTAAGGTGAGTTGGAGGAAGTTTTCGAGGTAGGTTTTTACACAGAGTGGCTCATGCCTGGAGCACGCTGTTGGGATGGTGGTAGAGGCTGATACAATAGGGACATTTAAAATACTCTTAGATAGGCACATGGATGTAAGAAAAGGGGAGAGTGGGAAGGATTAAATTGATCATGGAGTAGGTTTATATGTTGATACAAAGATAGGTGGAGGGGCAAGTACCACTGAGGAAGCAGGAGGCTTCCTGCAGAAGGACATGCAAAGATTAGGAGAATGGACAAGGAAGTGGCAAATGGAATACAGTGTTGGGAAGTGTAAGGTCAGGTACTTTGGTAGAGGGAATGAAAACATAGACAAATTTCTAAGTGGGGAGAAAATTCAAAAATCTGAGATTCCAAGGGATTTGGGAGTCCCTATGCAGGATTCCCTAAAGGTTAACGTGTAGTTTGAATCGGTGACAAGGAAGGCAAATGCAATGTTGGCATTCATTTCGAGATGACTAGAATATAAAAGCAAGGATATAATGCTGAGGCTTCATAAGGCAGTGGTGAGGCCTCACTGGAGTATTGTGAACAGTTTCGGGCTCTTTATTTAAGAAAGGATGTGCTGACATTGGAGAGGGTCCAGAGGAGGCTTACGAGAATGATTCAGGGAATGAAAAGCTTATCATAATTGATGGCTTTATACCTGTACTCGCTAGAATTTAGAAGAATGAGAGGATCTCATTGAGACCTGCTGAATGCTGAAAGACCTAGATAGAGTGGATGTGGAGAGGGTTTTCCTTTGGTGGAGGAGTCTAGGATCAGAGGGCACAGCCTCAGAGTAGAGGGATGTCCATTTAGAATGGAGCTGTGGAGGAATTTCTTTAGCCAGGGGGTGGTAAATTTGAAATTAGTTGCCATAGGAGGTTGTGGAGGCCAGGTAATTAGTTAGATTTAATTTGGAAGTTAGTAGGTTCTTGATTAGTTGGGACATGAAAGGTTATGGGGAGAAGGCAGAAGAATTGGGTTCAGAGGGAAATGGATCAGCCATGACGAAATGGTGGAGAAGACTCAATAGGTCAAATGGACTTATTTAGCTCCAATGTCTTACGGTCTTGTACACCCTCAGTGGCCACTTCATTAGGTGCATCTGCGTGTTAATACAAATATGTAATCAGCCAATCACAGTGTAGCAACTCGGTGCATAAAACATGCAGGCAGGGTCAAGAAGTTCAGTTGTTGTTCAGACCAAACATTAGAATGGAGAAGAAATGTGATCTAAGTGACCTTGACCATGAAATGATTCTTGGTGCCAGATGGGGTGGTTTGATTAATCCAGAAGCTGCTGATCTCCTGTGTTTTTTTTTACACACAATATTCTCTAGAGTTTACAGAGAAGGGTGCGAAAAACAAAAAAACAAATCCAGTGAGCAGCAGTTCTTTGGGTGAAAAAGGCTTGTTAATACGAGAGGTCGGAGGAGAATGGACTGATCAGTTCAAGCTGACAGGAAGGCAAAAGAAACTCAAGTAACCTTGTGTTACAACAGTGGTGTGCAGAAGACCATCTCTGAATGCACAGTGCATCGAACCTTGAACTGGATGGGCTACGACTGCAGAAGACCAAGAACATACAATCAGTGGCCATTTTATTTAGTACCGGAGGTTCCTAATAAAGTGGCCACTCAATGCAGGTTGACACAACATAGTGGGCTGAAGGGCCTGTACTCTGCTGTATTGTTCTATGCCCTGTTCAGACATTCTCTGCATTCATTCCAATAAAACATATCTACAGAGTGACATACAAACGATGTTAAACAAAATTAAAATGCACCATGTTGGCAATATGCTGATGTGTACTGTAGATTATTGTATTGATAGATAACTATAGCACAGAAACAGACTCTAATCCATGCTGAACTAATCAGTTCACCAATATATCATCATACCCTGATGTATACTTGTGAACTCATTTGACAACTTATAGACTCAGTTTCAAGGACTCCACAACTGATGTTCTCAGTACTACTGTTTTTAAAAATTTCCAGAATTTGTCTTCTCTTGCACATCAGTTATTTGTCAGTCTTTGTTAATGTAAAGCTTTACATATATTCTACTCAAACAATAGGAATACTGCAGATGCTGGAAATTCAAGCAACACACATCAACCAGC
Source organism: Mobula birostris (assembly GCF_030028105.1). NCBI lineage: Eukaryota > Metazoa > Chordata > Chondrichthyes > Myliobatiformes > Myliobatidae > Mobula > Mobula birostris. Next base: position 212,492,744 of record NC_092372.1, on the reverse strand, counting down.
AACTTTGGTGTGTGTTGCATATATTCTACTCTATTGTATTTCTTGATTTTCCTGTAAATGTCTGCAAGAAAATGAACCTCAAGGTAGTATGTGGTGGCAAATAGGCTCTTTGATAATAAATTCACTTTGATATGGAATGAGGATCAATTAACAGACTGGTAAGAGAGATTGGGTGTGGTTAATCATTTTGGTGTAGTATTTTGGCTCCATGGTCATTTTGTGTTCCCTAGTATCCCAGACATCTTCAAGGAGTGGTACCTCGAGAAGTTGGTGTCCATCATTCAGGCCCTCCGCCACCCAGGATATGCCCTCTTCTCATTGTTACTGTCAGAAGGGAGGTACGCACTCGACAATCCAGGAACAGCTTTTTCGCCGCTGCATCTCTTTTCTAAATGGACGCTAAATCCATGAACACTACCTCACTACTTTTTATTTTTGGTTTTGCACTACTTATCTCAATTTAACTATTTAATATACACATATATATATACTTACTATATTCAGTAGTTTTTCCTATATTTATCATGTATTGCATTGTACTGCTGCAAAGTTAACCAATTTCACAACATTTTCCAATGATATTAAACCTGATTCTGATTCTGTTGATCACAAGGTTTGGTGTTTTACGATCTTTAGCAACAATTACGAGGCCATCAAGTGTTATTCATTGAAGTTTGCTAGGTGGCAGTGTAGACTGTGAGGAGGGTGCAGAGGGACTTCAAAGGATATAGACAGGTTTAGTGCATGGGAGAAGATATAATTTCAGAAAATGTGAGACCATTAACTTTAACAAAACAAAAACATACTATTTTTAAGATATGGAGAAACTGAGTCATGTGAATGTTCAAAGGTATTTGGGTGTTCTTAACTACAAGTCACTGAAATCTACCGTGCATGTCAAGTTCAACTCTGGGGCTATGGTCATCTGCCTGTATGTATATACAACCAAATAAAATAATGTTCCTCCAGACCATGATGCACCCCAATATATTATATATATCTCACACACAGCACATAAAATAAGATATTACCACAAATAAGTTAATAAAATATAATTCGATTAAAAATAAACATGGCGGGAGGAGAAGATGGCAGCGCGCGCAGCTCTCTGGTGAAATGATATCGTATTTGTAAGTAGGACGCCATGCACAATTCTGATTTGATGGAGACAGACGTGAGAAGCACAGAGGAACATCTGGAGAAATTTCTGAAATGCCCGGTTCGCTGCCGCTGCTACTGGGCGATCGAGAATCTCTGGAGGGAAGGCCCCAAAATCCCTGGCTTTGCCTGCTGCTGGCGACCGAGGCTGGGGTTGAAGCGTTCGGCAGAGATGGTGCTCAGTACTTGATGTCGGAGGGTTGATTGAAGCTCGAAGTTTTCGGGCGACTCAGAGTCGGACTGTGGTCGAGCATGGCAGGGAGAGTTTTCTTCCTTCTCCCATCTGCGTGAGATGTGGGGCTTTCGAGAAACTTTGAGCTTTTTTACTGTGCCATGGCCTGTTCTTCATCAAGTTATGGTATTGTTGCACTGTTGTAACTATATGCTATAATTATGTGGTTTTTGTTAGTTTTTCAGTCTTGGTCTGTCCTGTGTTTCTGTGATATCACACCGGAGGAATATTGTATCATTTCTTAATGCATGCATTACTAAACGACAATAAAAGAGGACTGCGTGTCCTCATAATCTAATCTAAATTCAAAATGTGTGTGAAATGAAGTGTGCAACACGAGTAAACAGTACAATACATCAGGCAATTAGAAAGCGAAAAGGAATAATAATGTTTATTACTAGAGTATTTGAATACAGGTGTAATCATATCATTATGCAATTATTGGTCTTGGTGATACTGCATCTTAACTATTAGGAACAGTTTGTTCACCTTATCATAAAAAATTAGTGTTGCTACAGAAAGAGCTGTGAAAATTCTCCAGAATTGTGGCATAGTGGGTTTGCCACATGAGCTGAAGTTTGAATAGACTCACCCTGTATTCCATTGCATTTAGAATAATGCGAGGACAGTTCATTGAAAACTGCAAGATTCTTATGGGGCTGGATGGAGGCAGATTATTTTCTCTAGCTGAGGAACTGAGAGCCATGGATCTACCCCTCTTCCCCTCTGCCCCTCTGCCAACCGATTTCTAAATGGACTTTGAACCCATGGACACTTACTCACTACTTTTTATTTCTGTACTTTTGTGCGCTACTTATTTTAACTGAACTATTCAATAGACATATATATTTAATGTGATTTGGTTTTATTCTCTATATTTAATTATCATTTATTTGATTGTACTGCTGCCACTAAGTTAACAAATTTCATGACGTATGCCGGTGATACTAAACCTGATTCTGATTCTGATTTATAGAACGTAGAGCATAGAACATTACAACGCAGTACAGTCCCTTCAGCCCATCGTGTTGTGCTAACCTTTTTTTAACCTACTCCAAGATGAATCTTCCATATAACCCTCTAGTTTTCATTTGTTCTATGTGCCTTTCTAAGAGTTTCTTAAATATTCCTATTGTATCTGCCTCTATCACCACCCCTGGCAACGCATTCCACGCACCCACAACTCTGTGCAAAAATTAAAAAGACAAACAACAAACTTCTGACATCCCCACAATACTTTTCTCCATATCATCATTGTCATTATGTGCTGTGTCATATCATATAGGTGAACATTGCCTTTGACCATGATTGTTCTTGGCAAATTTTTCTGCAGAACTGGTTTGCCATTGCCTTCTGGGCTGTGTCTTTACAAGACCCGAGCCATTATCAATATTCTTCCAAGTTTGTTGGTCTGGTGTCAGTGGTCATATAACCAGGACTTGTGATATGTTCCAGCTGCTCATACGACCATCCACCACCTGCATCCATGGCTTCACATCACCCTGACTGGGGGGGCTAGGCAGGTGCTACACCTTGTCCAAGGGTGACCTGCAGGCTAGTGCAGGGAAGGTGTGCCTTACACCTCCTTTGGTAGAGATATATCTCCAGTCAACCACCCTACACTTTCCTTCAATCACCTGAAAACTATTACCTCATATATCACGCAAACACGAGGAAATCTGCAGGTGCTGGAATTTCAAGCAACACACGTAAAGGTTGCTGGTGAACGCAGCAGGTCAGGCAGCATCTCTAGGAAGAGGTACAGTCGACGTTTCAGGCCGAGACCCTTCGTCAGGACTAACTGAAAGAAGAGCTAGTAAGAGATTTGAAAGTGGGGGGTTGAGGGGAAGATCCGAAATGATAGGAGAAGACAGGAGAGGGAGGGATGGAGACAATAGCTGGACAGCTGATTGACAAGAGGGGTATGAGAGGATCATGGGACAGGAGGCCTAGGAAGAAAGAAAAGGGGGAGGGGGGATGCCCAGAGGATGGGCAAGGGGTTTAGTGAGAGGGACAGAGGGAGAAAAAGGAGAGAGAGAAAAGAATGTGTGTATATAAATAAATAACGGATGGGATACGACGAGGAGGTGGGGCATTAGCGGAAGTTAGAGAAGTCAATGTTCATGCCATCAGGTTGGAGGCTACCCAGACGGAATATAAGGTGTTGTTCCTCCAACCTGAGTGGGACCCCGTATATCAATAATTTCTGCTCTGGGGAAGGCTATCCACTCTATCTTTTCCTCTTAACATCTTGTACACCTCCAAGAAGTCACTGAGCGTATAATCCCCTGCAGCTTTTTCCAATTCTGTGCACTGGCACCTCCGTACCAGATGGTGATGGAGCCAGTCACTTTCACTAAATAAAGGACAGGCTACTGTGGCTGAGATGAGGAACGATTTCTTTGCTCAGCAGGTGGTAAAGGTTTAAAATTTTCTAATCTAGATGACTACTGAAGCTCAGCCACTGAGTTTATTCAAAACAGAACTCAATAAGGAGCGTGTCAGAATAGTGTTTGGGAATAGTACAAGAAAATGGCTTTGAAAATTAGTCCAGATCATGATGGTTGATGAAGCATACTCGAAGAGCAACATGGCCTACTCTTGATCCAATCCTTATTTTTTAACTAAGTGGTCACAGGCTCTAACTAAATTGCTTAAGGCCAAAGTAAGGAGGTTTTTTTTCATTCCAAGGTTGAAGTTTCCCAACCTGGATGGCTATAGAGACTGAGCCATTGGTTTTACTCAAAAGTGATGTTGATGGAAGATTGTATATTAGAGATTTTAATAGGACAAGAAAATTGCATTATGGTAGAAGGTCAAACATGAACTTGTTGAATATTGGTGCAGGTTTGAAGGGGTTGAATCCTGCTAATTTTTTGTGGGTCTGGTTTCCCTCTCTGAGGAAAGATATTCCTCCAGTAGAGGGAGTCTCATGAAACTTCACCAGGTTGACTCCTGGGAAAGTAGGTTTGCTGTAGGAGAAGAGATTAGAAAGCTTGGTCTTTACAGCTGTCTTATATGTAGCAGATGATCTCATGGAAATGTAAAAAGTTCTAATGAGACGATACAGTAAACATGGAGCTGATGTTTCTCCAAGAATCAATGTCTATAATCAGGGGTCAAAATAGAGATACTAAATCTTACAACACAGAGACAGGCACTTCAGCCCAACTTGCCTTTGCTGACTAAGTTAATCAGCTTTTCAGATCGGGGATGGAAAGGTATTTCTTCAGCCAGCAGTGAAGAAGAGGATCAGAGAGACTTATTGAATATATTGAAAACATTGATGAATGGACTTTTAAATATTGAGAGAATCAGGAAACATGGGATGAGTGCAGGAAAAAGCTGCTGAAATAAAAGATCAGCCAGGACTTTTTGAATGGTAGAGAAATGAGGGGGCATGTAGCTGCTCTTGCTTCTATTCCTTGTAATATCAGAAATTATCAGTGGTATAACATTTTAACTGTGGTTTGTATTAATGATTGTTTGTGATAATGGGAAAGGAGAGAAACTAAATTATTGTGTTTGTCTTCTGAATTTTCTTTTCCAGTAGCAAATTACTTTTTAGCAGTTTAAGATTGTATAACATTCTGGGGATGTGTACTTAGCATTGAGTAATGGGACACCCCGGTTGCATAGCATGACTCTATCACAGCTCAGGGCACCAGAGCTCAACGTCCTAAGGAGTTTGTATTCTCTCCCCGTGACTGTGTAGATTTCCTCTGGATGCTCCTTTTTCTCGCATAACCCAAAGATGTACTAGTTAGTAGGTCAATTGGTCATTGTAAAGAGGTGGGTTGCTAGGCAATGTGGCTTGTTGTGTCAGAAGGGCCTGTTCAGCATTGCATCTCTACATTAAAAAAAAATCTATCATATATATTCAATACATTGCTCCTGGTAAGAGCTAATGTTTTTTTCAATCCTGATCATCATCTGACCCGTCACATAACAAACAAATGGACAATCATCATCTGTTGTAATTTCAGATTCAATGTGATTATGGATTACAAAATAAAGGAAAGTGTGGTGTGATGGTTTGGAGCCACTAATAACTCTCTTTGCCCTGAAATATGGAAGTCCCCGTGAATGTTGGAAGTCTGAGATAAATAACAGATCATCAGGTCCAGCACCATTGTGGAGGAATAAATCAGGGAAAGTCCAGAGTAGAGGACCTGGAGTTTGGGGTCCTCGCTCATCATCATCAGCAGGTTCTGAGATCGATACCGATGACCTTCGGGCTTCGGTCTATCAGGAAGTCAAGCCCAGGTGGTTGGATCTCTGTGTCTGCAAGCGCACTGGGGAAGTCGAAGTCTAATGTCTACAAGTCCACTGGAGGTTGGAGGCCAGAGATGGCCTGTCTTGGGGCTGGAGGACTGTGTATGTGTGTGTGTTTGGGGGGTGGGGGTTGTTTGGCTGTTGTTGTTTTGTTGCTTGTTGTGTTCTGTGTTGTTGTGCTGAATATGTGGTGACACTTGTGGGCTACCCCAAGACCATCTTTAGGTTGTGTTGGTTATTAGTGCAAGCAATGCATTCCACTGAATGTTTCAATATGTATTTGATAAATAAAATGAAGCTGAATCTGAACATTTCAGGTTGATGAACTTTCATTAGAACATTTTTATTCCAATGCAATTCTTGTGGTTGGGTTGATTTCTTGACATTTCAGAAGCTGGTTTTTTATTTGTTTAACTAGGCTCTAACAAAGAGGCTCCATAATTGACTAATCCCCATGAACCTGTAATTGTGGGAGGGAGGAGGTACAGGAGCCTGAAGCCACACATTCAAAGCTTCAACACTTCTCCCCTCCGCCATCAGATTTTTGAAAGGACAATTAGATTATGAGAACACTCAGTCCTCTTTTATTGTCATTTAGAAATGCATACATGCATTAAGAAATGATACAATGTTCCTCCAGAGTGATATCACAGAAAACAGGACAGACCAAAGACTAACACTGACAGAACCACATAATTATAACATATAGTTACAGCAGTGCAAAGCAATACCATAATTTAATAAAGAACAAACCATGGGCACGGTAAAAAAGAATGTCTCAAGTCTCGATCGACTCCCGAGTCCCCGATAGCAGGCGGCAAAAGGGAGCAACTCCCTACCTTAAACCTCCAGGCACCGTCAACTTGCCGATGCCTTGAAAGCACCCCACAGCCGACACTGAGTCCGTCCGTCCAAAAACTTCGAGCCTCCAACCAGCCCCTCCGATACAGCCTCCCTAGCGCCTTCGATCTCTCCCCGGCCACTGAAACAAGCAAAGCCGAGGATTCGGGGCCTTCTGCTCCGGAGATTCCAGTTCACACAGTAGCAGCAGCAGCGAAGCAGACATTTCAGAAGTTTTCCAGATGTTCCTCTGTACTTGCACATCCGTCTCCATCAAATCAGAATTGTGCACAGTTTCCTACTTGACAGATTACAGATATCATTCACCGGAGAGGCCGCGCGCGCTGCCGTCGCGTCGCCATCTTCTCCAATGCACCAACCAATCAACACCACCTCACTACTTTTTGTTCTCTTTTTGCACTGCTTATTTAATTTAATTTATTTATAAAATTCCGATCACCTCATCCAAATTATACTGATGAGCTGCAGTGGTTCAGCAGGTAAAAGAATTGGTTTGAAATCTGGTCCTTTGTTGAAGCTGAAGCTGACCAAGATGAGATGCAAAAGTTAGTGTGAGAATTGCTTTTGCCATGTGTCGGGTTTCTTTAATACTAGTCTGTACAATGGGTATCAGTGAAGTGCAAAAATGAGTGTGAGAACTCCTATTGTCATATGTTGGGGATTCTTTTATGCTCGTCAGTACGGTGGGTATAAGTGCAGGTACTTCAGATACAAGTACTAAATGTTGATAGAGAAACCTAGTGGGTGATTAGGATATATCATTCTCTGCTTAATATAAAGCAAAGTACATTAAACCATTTGATAAAACATCATAGTTGTTTGATTAGAGATGTAAAGAATATGAGAAGTTTAAGCATGTAGGCTTGATGCATCAGCTGCCAGAAGATCTGCTGATAATCATCTGGTTTCATCTGAATACCACATCGCTTCTGTTATTTGAGCAAGGCTCTGGGCAGATGCCAGTGGCTGGAGTACTCAGTCACTGTCACCAGTAAGAAAGAGTAAATAGTGTAAGAGTGAGGAAAATAAATGCAAGTCAGATTTGCGGTTTCATATATGGAGACATTTTTAAATTACAATATTTGGATATTCAGGCGGTGAATATCTAAACCATGTATACAAGCTTTGAAAGTGAAATTTACAAAATAAAATTTCATTTGATTTTGCCTTAATTTAGAATTGTTGGAATTGCAGGAAACAGTTTGGTTGTTGTATCTGAGCTAACTCTGTTGCCTTAATCCCCCTCCTGATCTGTGTTTTCGCCCTGTCCTTCAAATGTCTTCCTTATCAAATGTATATCTAATTACAAGGGATTGCTACCAGGTGTGGTAGCTGCTGTGAGCAGAATAAACCTGGCTTGAGAAGCTGCAAAGAATTATACCTGGGGAGATGTCTTCACTCAGATGTGTGTTACTGCTACGGACACATGGTATTCCTTTCTACTGCTGATGGACTTACAGTTCTTTCAAAAATTGGTTGCTATTTTTAAAAAACTCATCTGTATTTGCTTCTAATTTGAGCTAACATCATGAATGTAAAATTCATTTTCTACAGAATATTGTTTTTAATTCTTCCTCCACCTCTCTGAAGTCTCTGCATGAAATGCACCTCCTCCTATTTGGAGGAATGGAAGGGACTCCATCACTCTATCTGCGCGGTTCATAGAATTGTAGAAGGTTGGAGCTATCGAAGGAACCCATTCAGATGCATATCTGTGTTTCAAATATTTATTCAGTTCCCTGCTTGAAGGTCCAGAAATTTCTATTTCAAATTTGTGTCAGTGATCATACGGTCCAGCAACTGGCTGTGTATAAACATCCTCCCAAACCTTCTGAGTGAGAAATTAAAATTGATGAATGATATTTGCATTCCACTTCAAGCCTTTCTAAACCAGATTTTCGCACTTCAGATTTAGGTTTATCTACCACACGTACATCGAAACATAGAGTGAAATGTGTCAGTTGTGTTAGCAGCCAGCACTCCCAAGGATGTGCTGGGGGTAGCCCGCAAGTGTTGCCACTCATTCCGCTGCTAACAGCAAAACAAGCTCTGTTCCTTCCTCCCACACACAGACCCAAATGCACAATCCTCTAACTCTGGGACTGGATAGCTTCTTCAGCCTACAGTGAACCCAGATCCTGGCCATCTTATGGACTTCTGATTGACCTTTGGGCCTCGATCTGGAACTCTGATCAACCTTTGGGCTTTAAACTGGACCTCTGATCAACATTTAGGCTTCAATCTGGACCTTAGATTGACCTTCAGGCTTCAGGATCAAGCTTTGAAAGTATCTTTTCTTGTTCATTAACTGAAAACCCTTCATATTTTTAAAAATCTAATTTATCACCTCTTGATCTTCTCTACATCACTGGAAATAACCCTGGCCTCCTTAATGTTGCCTTGAACAAATGCTGTGTACTTCCTGTGGCTTTAATGTCTGTTACATAATGTGGAGTAAACATCTGCATAGGAGACCATTTTGAATTTTTCCCCTTGTACAATCTGATTTATGATTTGGACAAACATAATTATTGCAGGAAGAATAAACCCTACCAGAAACAAATGCAGATGGGACTTAATTTCTACAGCTGCATGATTTTAAAAAAAGAGATACTTACCTCTGGCAAACGGAGATTTAGTCATGCAGTAGTCACTGAGGTGAAATATACTTAATTTTTGCTGAATCAGTATTAGTCATCAGTATTGAATAACACACCTCAGCAAAAGAATAACTCAATGTAGACTGAAATTCACCCTCTTCCATCTGCTTTAATATTCCAAACTCTGAAAGTGCATCAATATAAATTGTCAGTAACAGCAATCTTCTGGCACTTTGTGCTGTATTAATCAGAATTACTGCCCAATTATGTTTAATTTGAAGATATGGGCTCATGAAAACCTTATTTTTCAGAATCCATGCATGATCATTTCATTTAGATTGCTTAGAACCATTGGGGAAGGGGTATTTGTGTCATTTCCACGGACTCCTGAATGGACATTGAACCCATGGATACTACCTCACTACTTCTGTATTCTTCTATTTTTGCACTACTTATTTAATTAAACTATTATTTTTATATATATTTTTTACTGTAATTCAGAGTTTAGAAGAATTTCTGTTACTTTGTATTGCATTGTACTGCTGCCACAAAGGCAACGGATTTCGCGACATATGCCGATGATGTGAATCTGGATAGTGATTCAGATTCTGCTCAGAGTTCTGGACACAGCAGTGCAGCAGTTGGTGAAATGCTCTACAGCACCCGAGTTTGCCGAATGGGGTTGAATTTCCACTGCTGCCTGTAAGGAGTTTGCAGGTACTCCCTCGTGACTGTGTTGATTTTCTCCGCCTGCTCCGGATTCCTCCCACGTTCCAACGACGTTTAGAGTCGGGGTTCGTGACTTGTGGGTAATCCGTGCTGGTGCTGCAAGTGTAGCCACACCTGCGGGGTTGCCTGCAACGCAATCCTCAGACTGCCTTGGTCGTTGATGCAAGCAACATATTTCACTGCACGTTCTGACGTTTTATTGTACCTGTGATCAATAAAGCTAAATGTAATGATGTGATACTGGGGTGGAGATACATCACTAGCAAAGGAGGTGTAAGGCATTCTTTTCTCTCTGCTAGCCTGCAGGTCTCCCTTTGGCAAGGTGTACCACCTGCTTAGCCCCCCACTGGGTCAAGTCATGTGAAGCCATGGGAGCAAGTGTTGGATGGTCGTGTAGCCCCCCGGCCAACCTCAGGGTTGCTCGGCTCACTGTCATCTAGGGAAACAGCCCTCGGCCCCGCCAAACTGGGTAATTAGTTTGTGTGGATGCTGTGTGATGTACCCTACCCCGCCCAAATAACAGACAATACACCAGATATGATTAAGTGATTTACAGTTTGTAGATATTACTGGAACTATATAATTAATAGAGAATAAAATATAACAGGAAAATAAAGGTGCCACACTTATCAAAGTTCAATCTCTTCGTGCACAAACAGTTGGAGCTCAGGACCCTTTTTCTTCACCCTGCGACCCCTCGGACCACCTTGACCGGCTGCCTGGGACCAACAACGGTGGTCGACCAGTTGCTCCACACAAGTCCGTCTCCATCTCCTCTCCTCACTTTGGACCTCGGACTCCTGCTCGGGGTCCGACCCCATTAGTGGACTCACAGCACCTGGTCCATCCTCTGTCTCTCTCTCTCTCCCGCCTTCTCCCCCAAAACCCCGTGCATACAATATCTTACAGATGCACCAAAAGCATAACAACTATCCCAATTGGTTCGTAACACCTTCTTATCAGTAATGTGATCCAAACAAACTGCTAGTGGGAGGACTTACTCAGCAGTTAACATAACAAAGAAGCCATTTTAATAAGACTACGCAGTGACAAACAAAAAAAAAGAAACCCCTTACAGTCATATGAGCAGCCAGTATATATCACAAGTCCTGGTTATGCTACCTCTGATTCCAGGCTCTGAAGATACCCTGAAGAGTATTGATAATGACCGGGGCCGTCCATCTGGTAAGGACACTGCCTAGAAGAAGGTAATGGCAAACAACTTCTGTAGAGAAATTTGCCAAGAACAATCATGGTTATGGAAAGACCAGGATCGCCTATGTCGCACAACATGGCACACACATACCGAGGCAAGTTGGCCACTCTAAATTCTCCAGTGCAGATGCAGAGAACAACTTGGGGGCAAATGATGGGATGGAGGAGGATAAGCTAAAGAGAAAACTGTAGGTTAATTAGCCAGCAGCTTTAAAGTCATTGGCGTTAATGCAGCAGATGACCTGTCTTAGGCTCAGCGCATAGGTGTAATCACAAGGAAGGCACACCAGCATTCTGTACTTTCTTAGAAGTTTAAAGAGGTTCTACTTCATCAGGAGCTTCAGAAGATTCTGTATGTCATGAAAGGTCCTTACAAATTTCTAGAGAGCTTTCTGACTGGTTGCATCACAACGTGGTCTGGGAGCAGCAACAGACAGACCGGACAGCAGGAGGCTGTAGAATGTTATAGACACAGCCATCTCCACCACAGGCACAACACCCACTCCATTGAGGACATCTTCAAAGTGGTGGCTCCTCAAGAAGATAGCATCCATCTCCAATGACTCTGACTGTCCGGGACATGCCCTCTTCTCTATTACTACAATCGGGGACAAAATGCGGGAGCTTGAAGACCCACACTCAGTAGTTCGGGAATGGCTTCTTCTCCTCCACAATCAGCTTTCTGAATGGTCCAGGAACACCACCTCAACAGTCCTCTGCAACTACTTACTTATTTTGTAATTGGTAGTAATTTTGTAATCTTTGCATTGAACGTCTGCCACAAAACATCATATTTCACCACACATAAGTCAGTGATAATAAAGCTATTTCTGGAGTATGGCATGTCACCTAGCACTCTTAACAAACTTCTACAGATGTACTGTTGAAGGATTCTGACTAGTTACATCATGGTCTAGTCTGGCAATTCCAATAATTGGAAATGTTAAGGTCTGCAGCAAGTCGTGGACTCAGCTCAATTCATCCTGTACACGTCTCTCCATACTATTGGTAGTATCTGCAAGAGGCACTGCTTCAAGAAGGCAGCACCTACGGTCAGAGATCCTCATCCTCTGGGCCTGACCATCTTCTCACAGCTACCGTTGGGAAGCAGGTACAGAAGCCTGAAGTCCTGCACCACCAAGTTCAAGAACGTCGGCTTCACTTCAGCCATTCAGTCCTTGATCTTGCATGCACAACCCTAATCACTACTTCAGTACAGCAACACTATGACCACTTAGCATTACGATGAACTTTGTACTTTTTTTGTTCTGTGTTGTATAATTTTGTATAATTAATATTTAATGGTTTTTCTCAAGATTGTTGTGATCCTAATGTTATATGCCTGCAATGCTGCTGCAAGTAGGTTTGTAAATAAACTTGGCTGAGCCTGACCTGTTCTCTAGAGCAGGTGGATGATATAATCTGGGTGGGGTGGGGGGTTAATTTAATAATTTAAAGTGCAGAATAGGCCCTTCCAGCCCTTTGAGCTGCACTGTCAACCCCTAGCAACCCCTACCAACCCCAATTTAACCTGACCTTGTCTGACCACATCATGGGACAATTTACAATGCCAAATTGACATACGCCTGTACGTCTTTTGACCGTAGGAGGAAACTGAAGCAGCTGGGGGAAACCCACGCATACAGAGACTCCTTACAGAGGACGCTGGGGGTGAACTCCAAACTCTGACACCCTGAGCTGTACCAGCGTCGTGCTAACTGCTACACTACCATGGCACCTTAATAGATGATGATAAGCTAACTGGAAAATTAATTGTGGAACGGGACTGTATTTAGGCCAGCATACACCCAGTGGATCAAATCTTTGTCATGAAGAGGTATAGTATGATCAGAGCTCAAATTGCTGCTGTCTGGCTTTATCTTTTCTGTTTGAACTTTGAGTGTTGTAAGTGCAAGAGGTGGGCAGTGAGAGATGTATAAGAGGCTGCAGTTAGCCCTCGTTCTTGTTTTTGCATTTCAGAAACAGGTTCTCAGGGTAAAGCAGGGCTGGAACCAAGGATGAGTCTGAACAAATGTAAATATTACATTCAAAGCATCCTTAGAAAGCCAGCGCTGTACAGTGAGCGCAAGTTGTTAAGGAGGCGCATTTGGATATGAGTGGCAAATTTGTTGTTTGTTGGTCTTAGGTTTATAGAATCAGATTCAGGTTTAAAATCACTGACACTAAACTGTGGAATTTGTTGCTTTTCAGCAGTGCAATACATAAAAAACATTTTGAATTACAATAAGAACTATGTACTTTGATTTCCGGTTAGTTTGGATACATCAGGATTGTACATTTTGGCCTAATTAGCTGAAGCCAATTAGCAGCCGTCCAAATTAGCCAAAGTTTCATGGAAGTAGTTAAAAAAGTATAATAAAGGCAAACTGAGTAACAAATTATGTATTTAAATGAAATACAGAACAACGTAGAACACTACCAATAGTACTGCAGTGCTATAAAACTGTATTAGATCAAAGATGAGGGAAGGCCTGTCTAGGTTTGATATTCTGTAACAATCAGGATGGAATTTTGAATCTGGAAGTTGTTGAGTCTTTAGGAACAAGTGATCATAACATTGTTAGTCTTGAAGTTATTTGGGAGAGTATATCAGTGAAAACCAAAGTCATTAAATTGAATTTCAGAAAAGCAAAGTTTCTGCAGATGCGGCAAAGACTCCAGAAAGTAAACTGGAAGGAACTGCTTAGCGTTGAGTCAGTTGAGGAACAATGGGGTCAATTTAAAGAGGAAATGTTCATACCCAAGGCTAGGAGAAGCAGTAAAATCAATAGATCAACTACATAAATGAATAAAGAAATACATTAAAAATTATTGACGAAAAGACAGCTATATAAGTGATACAGAAAATACAGTAATTATGTTAACTGTAGGGCATATGAAAATATGAGAGCTATAGTCAAGAGGGAAAATCGGATTGCCAAAAAGGCATGTTCAGAAGGATATTGCTGATAATGTTAAGAAAGACCCCAGAAGATTTTTTTCAATACTTTAGTAGCAAGAGAAAAGTCAAGGATGAAGTTAAGTGTATTAGAAATAATAGTGGGGTGTTAAATTATGTGGAGAAGGACATAGCAAATACTCTTAACTCATATCTTGCTAAAGTATTCACCTGCAAAGATGTTGGCAATATGTCAGTAAGTGTGGAGCGAAATGAAAGTCGTTTTACATGCCTTGGAGATCTTGGAAAGTGAGGTCCTGCTTCTGCTGAAAAGGCTAAAAGTTAATAAATCTCCAGGGTTAGACAATGTGTATCCAAGGGTACTTAAAGGTTTCTGTCATTATATATACAAAACCCTTACATGTATTTTTCAAAATTCAATGAAGACTGTTCAAATTCTTAAGGATTGGAAATGGGCAAATGTTGTTCTGGTAGATAAGAAAGGTGACTGCACTGACCCTGGTAACTATAGACAAGTAAGCTTAATGTGTATCACTGGTAAGATAATGGAAACATTAATAAAGAATGAGGTAGAAAAGCATCTGATAAGAACAGGTATGTTAGCAGAAAGCCAGCATGGGTTCAGAAAAGGGAAATCACGTTTTACTAATATGCTGGAGTTCTATGACGTGGTAACTAAAATTCATGATAACAAAAGAGTGGTTGGTATCATTTACTTGGGCTTTCAGAAGGCTTTTGATAAGGTACCCCATGAGAAGTTAATAGTCAAATTACAGGAGGTAGGGAGTCAGGGTAAGGTGTGTGAATGGGTGCTCAAAACACAAAATAACGAGTTATGGTGAGAGGATCATTGTCACACCTAGGAGATGTTAAAAGTGGGGTTTCGCAGTGATAAGTTTTGAGGCCACTGCTGTTTCTGATTTACATTAATAATTTGGATTATAACAAATAAACTAGTAAAGTTTGCCGATGACACAAAATTAAGGGGACAGGCTGATAACAGCCAGGCAGCAGAATCAATACAGTTAGATCTAAACAAAATCCAAATGGTGTAGGTGAAACTTACTGTAAGTAAATGTAAAATATTACATAAGAAGTAAAAAATATTAGATATAAATATACAGTGTCTTGAGTTAGAAAGTCCACTGTATGAGAAGAATTTGGATGTCCTGGTAGACTCATCACTATCAACACCTTGACAATGTACAGAAGTGATTTGGAAGGCTAGTAGAATGTTGGGCTATATAATGTGCTCGCTCAGTAGAGTTAAAGTCTAGAGATGTTCTCCTCAAGCCATATATTGTGCTTATGAGGCCACACCTTGAATACTGTGTACAGTTTTGGTCTCCATATTTTCTGAGGGATGGGAAATCACTGGAGAGGGTTCAGAGAGGAGCGACGAGACTCATTCCAGGTCCGCAAGGTATGAGCTGTGAAGAAAGATTGAAAGAATATGAAAAGGTTGAGCAAGTTGCTTAAATAAATTCCAACATTGTGAGATTGACATTAAGAACGTCTTTGCACAATGATCAATACATGGAACAGTCCTTTGAGTAGAGGACAAGAGGAAAACCTTTGGTTGAAATAAAAGACCCAATTGGATATTGTTGAGAAATATAGGTCTTTTCTAGATGTTTATGTTAAAATGGATCAAATTCCCTGTAACATCTTGGAAAAAGCAAAACATGAGTTTTATGTTTTATTTAAGGGAAAGTGCTTCTGAAGTTCTGACAACCCCCCCCCACCCCGGCTTTTTGCTGAACTTTACCAGGATGGTGTCTAGGCTAGAGAACGTGTCTAGGTTGAGCGAGTTAGGGCTTTTCTCTTTGGAGGGAAGGAGAATGTGAGGTGAGGCCTTTCTCTTTAGAATGAAGAAGTATAGGAGGTTACTTGATGGAGGTATATAAGCTGATAAGAGGCATTGATGAAGTGGACAGTCAGCTCCTTTTTCTGGAGGTGGCTAATGTAAGCAGGCAGTACAGGAAGAAACTATAGGGGGGTTGTCAGAAGGTAGGTTTTTTATATGGGGTAGCAATTGCAAAGAATGCAATGCACTGCCAGGGGTGGTGGCAGTGGCAGATACATTATGGACATTTAGGAGCCTCACGGATAGACACATGAATGAGAGAAAAATGGAAGGCTATGTGGAAGGGAAGGGTTAGATTGATCTTGAATTAGATTAAGAGGACGGTACAACATTGTGTGCTGAGGGGCTGTACTGTGCTCTATTATTCTATGTTCTGTGTTTAACCTTATTAAATACTTTATACGTATTGGCTTGAATTCATGACTTGTCGCCAAACACAATCCTCCTGTATTTTCCTTGTTTCTGCCTTATAATTCCCAAAACAATGGTTCTGAACACATTTGAAAGAACAAATTTGTTGTACAAATTATTGGGCTCTATAATACCAATTCCAGTGAGCTTTTCAAAATGCCTCTGGCACTTTCTGTCATTATTTTCTTTGTATTGCATTCTTGTGGCCTTTCATCCATGTCTTCTGCAGCATACAAGCAAAATTATGCTGTCCACATTTCGGTTGCAGGTTTTTAATGCTTTTTAATCAAATTTCACTGTAATTAAAATGTTAATATATCACTTAAAATAGCAAGCATTTAATGTCAAATGAGCCCTCTCTGAATACGGTGATATAGTTAGGTTCAGGGAGCACTGCAGCAAACGAACAGTACCTTCGACCCATCCAATCCATGCTTGCAAGTCCCATTGCCCCATACCTGGACCATAGCTCTCCATACCCCTCCTGTCCGTGTACCTATCAAATCTTTACAGACACACTCATCATAAACGCCATTGTTTTTCATGATGGTTACTTGCTTGAACGATCGAAGACCGCGATCTCAACTGTTTAGTTCAACCCAGTAAGAGGCTATTCTGTGATTTTTCTGCATTGCTTTCTGCATGAGGAATCATCTCTCATGGGTTTTGTTGAGATTATTGAAGATGTGGTCAAGAAGGTAGATGAGGAAAGTGTAGTGGATATTGTCTATGTGGACTTCAGCAAGGACTTTAACAGGAATCGAGTTGTAGGCTAGTCCAGTCATGGGGGAGCCAGGGTGTCAAGTGCATGCTGGCTCTGGACATAGTAATCCCCTCAATTCATTTCTTCATCAATTTGTTCCCCCAACTAATGAAGGCCAACACTCCATACACCTTCTTAATCACTCTATCAACTTTTATGGAAACTTTTCGGGAGCTATGAACATGGACCACATGATCCTTCTGTTCCTCCACACTGCTAAGAATCCTGCCAATGACCCTGTTCCCTGTCTTCAAGTCTGACCTTCTAAACTGTATCAATTTACACTTTTCTGGATTGAACTCCATCTGCCACTTCTCTATATTCCTGTAACATACCTCCCTTCACACAAACCCATTAGTTTCCTTTGATTCAGGTGCCACTTACGTATTCCTAAATAATAATTTGCATAGACATAGAATAATACAGCACAGAAGCAGGCCCTTCAGCCCATGATGTCTGTGTTGACCATGATGCTAATCTAACTAATCTTGTTTGCTCATACATGGTCTGTGTCCCTCTGATCCCTGCTTTTCATGTGCCTGCCAAAATGCCTCCTAAACAATACTATTATATCTGCTTCTACCACTACCACTGGAAACATATCGCAGGCACCTAACAAACTCTTCTGTTTAATAAAATGCCTTGTAAATCTCTAGTAAACTTTTTCCCCTCTCACCTTAAAGCAGTGCCCTCTGGCATTTGGCATTTCTACCATGGGGAGAAAATATTCTAAGTCCCTCCACTAGCTATGTGCCTCAAAGTTTTGTAAACTTATAACTCTGCACAGCCTCTGAAATAAATGATCCAAGCTTGTCTGGCCTCTTCAGACAACATTTGGTGAACATCTTCTGCCCCCTTTGTGTAATCTTCCTACAGTTTGACAACCAGTACTGCACACTGCACTCCAACTGTGGCCTCATTAAAGTTTTTTTTTGTAAAAATACAACAAGAATTCCTGACTTTTATACTCGATGCCCCAACCAATGAAGGCATGCACACCACCTCATCCACTTCTGTTGCCATTTTGAGGGAACAATGGACTTGCACTCCAAGGTTCCTCTGTACATTAATACTCCTTAGTGTCATTTGCTTCCTAAATGCAACACCTCACACTTGTCGAAATTAATCTTCATTTGCCATTTTTCTGTGCTCATTGCACCTGTTCTGTATTCTGTTCTATGCTTTGACTTCCTCACTATCCACAACCTGTCTAATCTTTGTGTTGTTTGTAAGGTTACAAACCCAGCCACATTTTCATCCAGAACATGTATATATATCACAAACATCAGAGGTCCCACCACTGGCTGCAGACCTGCAGTGAGATCTACAGTAGCCAACTTTCCAACCAGTGCTTATCTGGAATGTAGGAGGAAAATAAAGCACTTTGAAGAAATCTATGTGGTCACCCTACAGACAAGAGACAGAGGCTAGGATTGACCACAGATCATGAGAGTAGTGTGGCAGCAGCAAAAACTGCAGAATCATCTTGAATAATGACGACAGCTGCAAAAACTGTCCTGCTTAAGGTATTTGCTGAATGCTTAGTCATTTATAAAGGACACCATGGTAATGTAGCAGTTAGGGCAATTGACTTGCAGTCCCAGTGATCGCCGATCAGTATTCCAGTCCTCTGCTTATGAGTTCTCTGTTACTGTATGGGTTTCCTCAGAGTACTCCAGTTTCCACCCACATTTCAAAGACATATTGTGAGGCTTAGTAAGTTACAATCATGCTATGTTGGTGCTGGAAGCGAGGTGGCACGTGAGCTATACCCAGCACAATTCCTGGACTTTGTTGGTTATCGATGCAAAATGATGCATTTCACTGTATGTTTCGGTGCTTGTATGTGACAAGCAAAGCTAATCTCTAATCACTCTATAGGGCCACAAAACAGCAAAATGAAGCCATTCAATCACGTCTGATTTATTTTCCCCCTCAAACCAGTTCTGTTGCCTTCTCCTCGTAACCTTTGGTGCCCTTTCTAATCAAGACCATATCAGCCTCAACTTCAAACATACCCAATGACTTGGCCTCTACAGCTGTCTGTGGTAATGAATCCCACAGACTCACCACCCTTTGGCTAAGAAAATTTCTCCTCACTCAAAGTTTATCAAACATCACACCCCCTTCACTCCAGCACCACCCTTTCTTGCCCCATCCTTGTTTCACTCATCTTTGGAGTCTCTTCTTGGATTCTTCTAGTTGTAATTTGGACAGGATAAATATTCATTAACATTGTAGTGATTTGAAATATTGAGTATCCCTTGTTTCATTGTATCATAGTTTGAGTTTCTTCTTCTTGAGCCCTTATGTCCCAGTGGAGCTACTGATGACCTCCTGTCCCAATCACCCTCTATTCTGAGGCAAAAGAGTTGTCAACTCTGCAGGATCATGACGACTTTCCCTGCGCTGCGTCTTGTGCACACACGATGATAAGCCTCTTCTCACAAGGTAGATGGTACGGTAGAAGTTCATCAATTTATTTGCAGAATATATTCTAGATTAGTTGAGTTAAATTGGTAAGCAGTGAGTCAAGTAGTCCCAATCCACACTGTGCCTATACTGTATAGAAACATAGAAACATAGAAAATAGGTGCAGGAGTAGGCTATTCAGCCCTTCGAGCCTGCACCGCCATTTATTATGATCATGGCTGATCATCCAACTCAGAACACCGCCCCAGCCTTCCCTCCATACCCTCTGACCCCCGTAGCCACAAGGGCCATATCTAACTCCGTCTTAAATATAGCCAATGAACTGGCCTCAACTGTTTCCTGTGGCAGAGAATTCCACAGATTCACCACTCTCTGTGTGAAGAAGTTTTTCCTAATCTCAGTCCTAAAAGGCTTCCCCTCTATCCTCAAACTGTGAACCCTCGTTCTGGACTTCCCCAACATCGGGAACAATCTTCCTGCATCTAGCCTGTCCAATCCCTTTAGGATCTTATACGTTTCAATCAGATCCCCCCTCAATCTTCTAAATTCCAACGAGTACAAGCCCAGTTCATCCATTCTTTCTTCATATGAAAGTCCTGCCATCCCAGGAATCAATCTGGTGAACCTTCTCTGTACTCCCTCTATGGCAAGGATGTCTTTCCTCAGATTAGGGGACCAAAACTGCACACAATACTCCAGGTGCGGTCTCACCAAGGCCTTGTACAACTGCAGTAGTACCTCCCTGCTCCTGTACTCAAATCCTCTTGCTATAAATGCCAGCATACCATTCGCCTTTTTCACCGCCTGCTGTACCTGCATGCCCACTTTCAATGACTGGTGTGTAATGACACCCAGGTCATGTTGCACCTCCCCTTTTCCTAATCGGCCACCATTCAGATAATAATCTGTTTTCCTCTTTTTGCCACCAAAGTGGATAACTTCACATTTATCCACATTAAATTGCATCTGCCATGAATTTGCCCACTCACCCAACCTATCCAAGTCACCCTGCATCCTCTTAGCATCCTCCTCACAGCTAACACTGCCACCCAGCTTCGTGTCACCCGCAAACTTGGAGATGCTGCATTTAATTCCCTCATCCAAGTCATTAATATATATTGTAAACAACTGGGGTCCCAGCACTGAGCCTTGCGGTACCCCACTAGTCACGGCCTGCCATTCTGAAAAGGTCCCGTTTATTCCCACTCTTTGCTTCCTGTCTGCTAACCAACTCTCCACCCACACCAATACCTTACCCCCAATACCGTGTGCTTTAAGTTTGCACACTAATCTCCTGTGTGGGACCTTGTCAAAAGCCTTCTGAAAATCCAAATATACCACATCCACTGGTTCTCCCCTATCCACTCTACTAGTTACATCCTCAAAATATTCTATGAGATTCGTCAGACATGATTTTCCTTTCACAAATCCATGCTGACTTTGTCCAATCATTTCACCACTTTCCAAATGTGCTGTTATCACATCCTTGATAACTGACTCCAGCAGTTTCCCCACCACCGACGTTAGGCTAACAGGTCTATAATTCCCCGGTTTCTCTCTCCCTCCTTTTTTAAAAAGTGGAATTACATTAGCCACCCTCCAATCCTCAGGAACTAGTCCAGAATCTAACGAGTTTTGAAAAATTATCACTAATGTATCCACTATTTCTTGGGCTACTTCCTTAAGCACCCTGGGATGCAGACCATCTGGCCCTGGGGATTTATCTGCCTTCAATCCCTTCAATTTATCTAACACCACTTCCCTACTAACATGTATTTCGCTCAGTTCCTCCATCTCACTGGACCCTCTGTCCCCTACTATTTCTGGAAGATTATTTATGTCCTCCTTAGTGAAGACAGAACCAAAGTAATTATTCAATTGGTCTGCCATGTCCTTGCTCCCCATAATCAACTCACCTGTTTCTGTCTGCAGGGGACCTACATTTGTCTTTACCAGTCTTTTCCTTTTTACATATCTATAAAAGCTTTTACAGTCCGTTTTTATGTTGCCTGCCAGTTTTCTCTCATAATCTTTTTTCCCCTTCCTAATTAAGCCCTTTGTCCTCCTCTGCTGAACTCTGAATTTCTCCCAGTCCTCAGGTGAGCCACTTTCTCTGGCTAATTTGTATGCTGCTTCTTTGGAATTGATACTATCCCTAATTTCTCTTGTCAGCCACGGGTGCACCACCTTCCTTGATTTATTCTTTTGCCAAACAGATATGAACATTTGTTGCAGTTCATCCATGCAACCTTTAAATGCTTGCCACTGCATATCCACCGTCAATCCTTTAAGTGTCATTTGCCAGTCTATCTTAGCTAATTCACGTCTCATACCTTCAAAGTTACCCCTCTTTAAGTTCAGAACCTTTGTTTCTGAATTAACTATGTCACTCTCCATCTTAATGAAGAATTCCACCATATTATGGTCACTCTTACCCAAGGGGCCTCTCACGACAAGATTGCTAATTAACCCTTCCTCATTGCTCAAAACCCAGTCCAGAATAGCCTGCTCTCTAGTCGGTTCCTCGACATGTTGGTTCAAAAAACCATCCCGCATACATTCCAAGAAATCCTCTTCCTCAGCACCTTTACCAATTTGGTTCACCCAATCTACATGTAGATTGAAGTCACCCATTATAACTGCTGTTTCTTTATTGCACACATTTCTAATTTCCTGTTTAATACCATCTCCGACCTCACTACTACTGTTAGGTGGCCTGTACACAACTCCCACCAGCGTCTTCTGCCCCTTAGTGTTACGCAGCTCTACCCATATCGATTCCACATCTTCCCAGCTTATGTCCTTCCTTTCTATTGCGTTAATCTCTTCTTTAACCAGCAACGCCACCCCACCTCCCCTTCCTTCATGTCTATCCCTCCTGAATATTGAATATCCCTGAACGTTGAGCTCCCATCCCTGGTCACCCTGGAGCCATGTCTCTGTGATCCCAACTATATCATAATCATTAATAACAATCTGCACTTTCAATTCATCCACCTTATTACGAATGCTCAAAGTTCTTATCAAAATATGTATATGTTCCCATATAGTACTTCCTTGAGATTCATTTTCTTGCAGGCATTCACAGTAAATGCAAAGAAATAGCGTGGAATCAGTGGAAAGCTGCACACAAAGACAGTCAGACAATGTGCAATAGAAGACAAACTGTACAATACAAAGAAAATAATAATAAATAAATACTACGAAGAACATGAGTTGTAATATCCTTGAAAATGTCTATGGATTGTAGGATCAATTCAGTGTTGAACTGAATTGGGCTGGAAGATTGAGTTACTTTCTGGTCCTGCATTTTACTGAATTTCAGTGATACTTCATGATGATGTTGTTCTGTCATTAGTCAGCCTTCAGTCAATTGTAGATGCTTTACATTACTTCTGTTGGCCAGTCTAAGCTAACCTGTCTGCATCCATTAGACTGGCATGTAAAATATTACCCAGGAAGCTCCTTTAAAACCTTGATCCTTCTGGACCTAACCATGTTACAATCCAATTGCAAAGTCAGAAGACGATCATATTAAGTTACTGACTGCAAGTTGTTAAGGTTGCTCCTGCACTTTCATTTTTTTCCCATGTAATAATTTTCCATTATTCAAATTGTAATTGAATCTAGTTCCTTTTTCCTTGTGCACTTCAGCAGAGAGATTTCAATGCAAAATTGTACTGAGCTGTAAGTGGGGCCCCGGGATGTGTGGCTGCATGTGTAATTAGCTTTTTAAACTCGACTTTAAGTATTTTTATTGGCACAGCACTGGAGTCCTACTCTTGATACACAGAAGCTGCATTTCCAATAAACTGATAGCAGAACACTTCAGGAAACTTACGGCTTTGTAAAGATGCTGCCTTGCCAAGACTTGTGTGTTGACGAAGAACATTATCTAAAGCTAAAATGGAACAAAGTTAATTTACTAGAAGGTATCGTACAAAAATATAAAATATAATTACCTGAGGAAAGGTAATCAAATAAGACAGCAATTGCAAAGCATCTACAATTGACTGAAGGCTGACTAAAGACTTTGAAGAAGGCAGCATCTGTCACTAAGGACCCTACCATCCAGGTCATTATTACCACTGGAGAGGGAGTACAGGGACCCGAAGACCAAGACTCTAAGTTTCAAGAACAGCTTCTTCCCCTCTGCCATCAGATTTCGAAAAGGTCCATGAACACGACCTCAGATTCAGGTTTAATATCACTGGCATATGTCATGAAACCTGTTAACAGTGGCAGCAGTACATAATAAATAATGAAAAAAAGGTTACCGTAAGTATATACTGATTATGCATGTTAGTTAAATTAAAAATAGAAGTGTAAAAAAAAAAGAACAAATAAAAAAAACAAGTGAGGTGGTGTTCATGGGTTCTATGTCCATCTAGAAATCGGATGGCAAGGGGGAAGAAGCTGTTCCTGAATCGCTGAGTGTGTGTCTTCAGGCTTCTGAAACTCCTTCATTGACCTTCATTCAATGAGAAGGGGTTATGTCCTGGGTGGTGGGGTCCTTAAAAATGGACGCCGCCTTTCTGAGCCGCGCTCCTTGAAGATGTCTTGGATACTGCGGAGGCTAGTACCCAAGATGGAGCCGACTAATTGTACAACTTTCTGTAGCTTTTTTTTCCTGTGCTGTAGCCCCCTTCCCATACCAGACAGTGATGCAGCCTGTCCGAATGCTCTCCACGGTACATCTGTAGAAGTTTTCGAATGTTACCTCATTATCCTTTTTTTTATGGACTATTTAATTTTGTGGTTTATAGTAATTTTATGTTTTGCATTGTTCTCACAAATTTCACCACCAGTATATTAGAGATAATAAATATGTCTCTGATTCTGTTCATCAGCGAGCAAACAGTGTCACTAAAAGATGAACTTGCTCTCTATCAATGCTCTGCGGTAGAAAAACACAGGGTTTTTGTTCCCTATATATTTGCTTTCATTTACTTGTTTAGTGAAAGTATTGTGTGTTTTTTGCTTATTCCCCTCCCCTGTTTGCGTGATTTATTTTTTACGTGTTGATGTTTTTCTTTGAACGGTTTCCATGGTTTTCGTGGCTGTCTGTGGGAAGACAGATCTCAAGGTTGTATACTGCACACATACTTTGATAATGAATGCACTTTGAATCTTTGGTTTGTTTTTTAATTCAACATTGCACAATTATCACATCAATAAATCACCTGTATTTGATCCCCTCCCCCCACCTTTTAAATCCACCCCTCTGCTTTCCTTCTCCAGTCCTGCTGAAGGGTTTTGGCCCGAAATGTTGACGGTACTTTTTTTCCATAGATGCTGCCTGGCCTGCTGAGTTCCTCCAGCATTTTGTGCGTATTTGATCTTTACTAAGCAGGACAAAATTCAAGTGATTTAATATTAAATTGTACCATCAGAGCTTCCTAATGTTTAAAATGTAAAAGTGAGGTCTGTAGCCTCTGCCTGCTTCTTTCTTTCACTGAAGATCACCTATTTAATGAATATTGCCAGAATACAGACAACAGGGTGTCACCCAGTGCAGATATGGCCCAAGTCCGGAGTGAGGGACACAAGTGCGTTGATATTTCATAGACTTTAATGCGAACAGTGTTAAAGGGAAAAGAAAACAATAAACACTAGGCCAAACAGGGCCGTTGACAAAACTCTCAAATTGAAAACGAAGCCTACACTGCGGCTGAAAAGAACAACTAAGAATAAAACGAATACCACTAGTATTCAGAGTCAGTTGACTTGACAATAGCCAGCTGGTGGCGCAGTGGCATCAGCGCCGGACTTCGGAGCAAAGTCTCCCGAGTTCGAATCCAAGCCGGGCCATGCCCTCGAGCATGCTTTCCATCTGTGCCGGGTTGAGCGTTGAGCTAACCACTCGGCCTCGTTAAAAAACAAGGGTCAAGTCAGGAACGTTCATATCGTGACCCGGTTAATCCGAAAGGAGACCAATCCTGACGCTGTGCGCCAGACAAGAATGGCTGACTGTCTGGTGCGACACGTTAGGAAGGAAGGACTTGACAATCCAATTTCTCAGGCAAGGCCAAATGCAAACAGGTAGCGAAGCGTTGGCTGTGTCCAAGTCTCGACAAATACTACAATGGAATGAATGGAGTTAAATTCTATCGCAATGAAATAATTAATTGACACGTGCATATTCTCGAGCGCAATTGCCGTATCTACTGCGCTACCAAATCTGTGGTTGTGACACAGGGATTCATCAAGAAATTTCCGAATCCCTCGCCATCTCTCTGTCAGCTCCATATTTACTCAGTTACAGACACCGAAAGGAAAAAGAACAGGCAAGGAACCATGTTTCAGTGATGAGTACGGAAACGGTGTGCTGGGAGAGGCAGCAGGCACACCTACAAATGATGAGGTACCAGCCTAATGTAGCTGCAACCTCAGACCGCATGCAAGCTAAACAACTAAAACAGCACGCTCTGCGCAGAGCTAAGCAATCTCAAAACTAATGGATTAGATCAAAACTCCGCAATCCTGGAGCATCTACTTATGAATGGTGATGGACAATTAAACGGCTAATGAGAGGGAAAAGGGCTCCACGAACATCCTCATTCTCAATGATGACAGGGTCCTGCTGTGAGTGCTAAAGAAAGGACTGAAACATACATTAATGTGTTCAGGCGGAAGTTCCAGAAGTTCCACCTTTACTTTCACCAGAGATCCCCACCAAGGATCAGCTTTATTTGCCATATACACTCGGTGGCCTTTTTATCATGTACCTCATAAAGTGGCCACTGAGCGCATGTTCATGCTCATTTGCTGCTGTAGCCCATTCACTTCAAGGTTTGACATGCTGTACATTCTGAAATGCTCTTCTGCACACCATTGTCGTAACATGTGGTTATTTGAGTTACTGTTGCTTTCCTGTCAGCTTGAACCAGTCCGGCCATTCTCCTCTGTCTTCTCTCATTAATTGGCTGGATGCATTTTTGTTTCACGCACCATTCTCCGTAAGCTCTGCAGAGAGTTGTGCTTGAAAATCCCAGGTGATCATCAGTTTCTGAGATACTCAAATCACCCTGTCCGGCAGCAACAGACATTCCACAGCTAAAGTCACTTAGATCACATTTCTTCCCCATTTTGATGTTTGGTCTGAACAACTGCACCCATGTGTTACAACAGTGGTGTGCAGAAGAGTAAACATGAGCAAGTGTGATAAGAATAAATGGGTGCAATAGTCAGTGTTGGCATGGTGGGCTGAAAATCTTGCTTCTGAGCGACACAACTCTATCACAATGGATGGAAAGCAGTGGCTCTTCAATAAGTATGTGTGATGGAATCCAAAGTCAAAGTCAAGTTTATTGTCTTCTGCACAAGTACATACATGGACCACACATCAAAGTTGCTGGTGAACGCAGCAGGCCAAGCAGCATCTGTAGGAAGGGGTGCAGTCGACGTTTCAGGCCGAGACCCTTCGTCAGGACTAACTGAAGGAAGAGTGAGTAAGGGATTTGAAAGTTAGAGGGGGAGGGGGAGATCCAAAATGATAGGAGAAGACAGGAGGGGGAGGGATAGAGCCAAGAGCTGGACAGGTGATAGGCAAAAGGGGATACGAGAGGATCATGGGACAGGCTCTCAGGATGAGGCTTTTCATTCTAGGACGAGGGAGATGTTTTCCTTTTTTAAAGAAAGGAGTTTCCCTTCCCCCACTATCAACTCTGCTCTTAAACGCATCTCCCCCATTTCACGTACATCTGCTCTCACTCCATTCTCCCGCCACCCCACTAGGAATAGGGTTCCCCTGGTCCTCACCTACCACCCCACCAGCCTCCGGGTCCAACATATTATTCTCCGTAACTTCCGCCACCTCCAACGGGATCCCACCACTAAGCACATCTTTCCCTCACCCACTCTCTCTGCATTCCGCAGGGATCACTCCCTACACAACTCCCTTGTCCATTCGTCCCCCCCATCCCTCCCCACTGATCTCCCTCCTGGCACTTATCCGTGTAAGCGGAACAAGTGCTACACATGCCCTTACACTTCCTCCCTTACCACCATTCAGGGCCCCAAACAGTCCTTCCAGGTGAGGCAACACTTCACCTGTGAGTCGACTGGGGTGATATACTGCGTCCAGTGCTCCCGATGTGGCCTTTTATATATTGGCGAGACCCGACGCAGAGTGGGAGACCGCTTTGCTGAACATCTACGCTCTGTCTGCTAGAGAAAGCAGGATCTCCCAGTGGCCACACATTTTAATTCCACATCCCATTCCCATTCTGACATGTCTATCCACGGCCTCCTCTACTGTAAAGATGAAGCCACACTCAGGTTGGAGGAACAACACCTTATATTCCGTCTGGGTAGCCTCCAACCTGATGGCGTGAACATCGACTTCTCTAACTTCCGCTAATGCCCCACCTCCCCCTTGTACCCCATCTTTTTATGCACACATTCTTTCTCTCACTCTCTTTTTTCTCCCTTTGTCCCTCTGAATATGCCTCTTGCCCATCCTCTGGGTCCCCCCCCCCATCTTTCTTCCTGGACCTCCTGTCCCATGATCCTCTCGTATCCCCTTTTGCCTATCACCTGTCCAGCTCTTGGCTCTATCCCTCCCCCTCCTGTCTTCTCCTATCATTTTGGATCTCCCCCTCCCCCTCCAACTTTCAAATCCCTTACTCACTCTTCCTTCAGTTAGTCCTGACGAAGGGTCTTGGCCTGAAACGTCGACTGCACCTCTTCTTACAGATGCTGCTTGGCCTGCTGCGTTCACCAGCAACTTTGATGTGTGTTGCTTGAATTTCCAGCATCTGCAGAATTCCTTTGTTTACATACATGGACAGTATGCGTAGGTGTAATGAAAAGGTCACTTGCAGCAACAGAGCCACACAGTGTTAGATACACAATATTCACAAGGGCAATGTAAATTAAACCTAAATGATAGAAAAATTATACAAGAAAGAACACAATTAGAATAAAAAGATCGAAGTCCATTGCATTACCAAATTGTTAAAGGGCTGGCATAATCAAAAGTTCAAAGGTGCATTTTATTATCAAAGTATACAACTCTGAAATTTTTCTTCTCCAGATAGCCATGAAACCAAGAAAGACAAGAATAGCAGCACAATCATCAGCCCCCGAATCCCTCCTCCCTGCACAAAATTGGAGAGAGAATGATGTGGCGATTGGGGTTTTGCCAGTTGGCTCAGGAACTGATTGAAGGGTGGTAGCTGTTCTTAAACTTGATGGTGGACAGCAGCAACACTTCACGGTGCCAGAGGTCAGATCAGGGGTCAACTCCTGGTGCTGTCTGGAAGTAGTCTGTACATTTTCCCTGTGATGATGTGGGGCAGTCTCCTCTCACATTCCAAAGACTATGGTTAGGGTTCGTGAGCTACAGGCATCCTATGCTGATACCAGAAGCGTGGCAACACTTGCAGGCTTCCACTGGTGCAATTCTCGGATGTGCTGGTCATTAATGAAAGCAACGCGTTTCACTGTATGTTTCAAAGTGATTCTATACCAGGCCGTGATGCAACCAGACCTGAGATCACTCTTGGAGATGTTCTTGATGGTCAGTGCTGATTGGTAATAGCAGATGATTACTGTAAGTTGGACTTTGATGACGCCCCAGTCCCACCCTCCCAGTTCTAAATCTTCCCTGCAAGGAAGGTGAGAAGGATACTCTATGGAAATTTGCACAAGCCTGATGAGCCCTTCTTTGTTTTAAAATCTATGATGAAACTACTGCTACATTTTATTTTAGAGTTCCCTGTCTCAATGGGAACTGTTGGTGATGTTCCACATTGTTCCTTTTGCTTCTCACACCACAGTCTCACATAGACTGGTTTTCCAATGGGGACTCCTATGAATTTAGTATTACTGTTGTAACCAGAATGGTCTTTGCCCATAAACACACCCAGGAAACTTGTTAATGAATCTGCTTGAGAAATCCACTGTTCAAGCAGCATCTGTGGGAAGGAAGGAAATGTCAACTTTTTTGGTTGAAGCCCTGCATCAGGACTTGAAACATTGACAGTTCTTGGCAGCATACACACACAAAATACTGCAGGAACTCAACAGCTGAGGCAGTGTCTATGGAGAGGAATAAATAGTTGATCAATTTTCAGGACACTTTTGACCCACTGAGTTCCTTCAGCAGACTGTTTCTTGCTCCATATTCCTGCATTTGCAGTCCCTTGGGTCTCTGTCTGATCCCTCTTTCTCTTCTTTACCCAGAATGTTGCTCCTGTTTGAAGGTAATTGAACATTAAAAAAAAATCCTATGTGTTTTAAATGTGAAAGTTAAGTCTTCTGCTGTGTCTTTTTCCAGATCCTCTTACATTCAGATGGCGACACCTTGTATTGCTGTTGTTTCCCTTCCCCACCCACCTGGCTTCACCTAGCACCTTCTAGCATGCATTCCTTCCCCTTCCCACACTCCTACCTTCTTATTCTGGCTTCTACCCTCCTCATTTTCAGTCTCAGGATGAAGGGTCCCGGCCCAAAACGTCAATTATTTATTCATTTCCACAGATGCTACCTGACCTGCTGAGTTCCTCCTGCATTTTACATGTGTTAGTAAGGCTGTTCACCTGGATCCCTCTTACAACGATACGATGCTGTCCGTTTGCCATTAAATTCCCCACCGTTGCACACTAAGTGGAATGTTAATGAGCCCCAGCTGTTAAAACCAGCTGAACATCTGGAGTGGCAGCCTCAATTATTCTAACTTCTATCTATGCTATTAGTAACCGAGAATTTTCCCTTACAAAGATGCCCAGTTTGCAGAGCTGCCAGCTCCATGTTCCTTCCCATAAGAGGATGTTGCCCAGATATTTACATCAACACCATGACTTAATCTCATTCACAATGTTTGGACTATAGATCTTGATGCTTAATTGTAAAGAAATATTGCAGTGTCAGAATTGACTTAGATTGCAAGTTGTCACTATAATGGCTTAATTACATAAGAGAGAGGGATTCCCAATCACCCTGTGCTCTCTGCCATGATTCAGATGGATGGCTTTAGATCTGGAATGAGGTGACCTCCAGGCATCTTGAAATACTGTATTTTAACATTGGGGAACTTTTGAAATCTTGAAATTAGGTTGCTGACTGATAGCACTGATACACTGATGCATTTTGATAAACATTATACATAAAAATGTTCTGCAGAGATTTATACAGGAAATCTTTGCTAACCTTGTTTATATTTACAACTTGTACAAAACAAATTTAATTTTGCTGAATAAAAGGGCATCCATCAGACACATAATTCAAATGGTTCAATGGTTCCGTTTAACATCAGAGAATGTATACAGTATACAACCTGAAATTCTTACTCTTCACACACATTCACAGAAACAGAAGAATGAATGACAGAAAAACATTGGAAACCCCAAAGCTCCCTCTCCCCACTTCCCCCTGCCATGCACAAGCAGCAGCAACACAGCAACCTCCCCTCTCCATCCATTTCAGTAGAAAGCATCCGCGTCCACCACCCACCAAGTAATTCAAATCAATTACAAACTTTGCTTTTCGAAGCTTAAAATTATGTTTTCAAAATTGAGTGAAAATGAACAGAATATATTTGACAGATTTTGAAAATGAAAATAGTTTATTAATGGAAACAATCATCCATTTTCTTTATCCCATGAACAATTCCTGTATGATTAATGCAAATGGACAACTTTAAGATATTAATTTAAAAGAAAGGTTCTCCACGTTTGTCAAGTAAATTATTGTCTTTCTGAGTGCTTACACATTAAAGGACAATTTAATGGGTATATAGATGACCTTCAATTACTATAAGGTTTGAAGTATACAAATCTATTGGACACACCAGTTAGAAACATTTAATTGGCTGTAAAGGGCGTTTGAGAGATTTGAGTGGCAACCTCTTATATTCCATCTAGGTAGCCTCCAACCTGATGGCATGAATATGAATTTCTCCTTTAGGTAAACAACTCCCCCGCCACGCCCATTCCTCCCTCTAACTTTTACCTCTTCTCACTTCCTATTATTTTCCCTGGGTTCCTTTCCTCCTTACCTTTCTCCTCTCCTACCAGATTCCTCCCTCTTCAGTCCTTGACCTTTCCCACCCACCTAGCTTCACCTATCACCTTCCAGCTCTTTCCCCTCCCCCACCTTTACATTCTGGCATCTTCCCCTTTCCTTCT
Organism: Mobula birostris; assembly: GCF_030028105.1. NCBI lineage: Eukaryota > Metazoa > Chordata > Chondrichthyes > Myliobatiformes > Myliobatidae > Mobula > Mobula birostris. The sequence goes on along the minus strand of NC_092372.1, from coordinate 212,461,149 downwards.
CAGTCCTGAAGAAGGGTTTTCACCCAAAACATTGATTCTCTCTTCATTTCCTTGGATGCTGCCTGACCTGCCAGCATTTGGATTTCCATAATCAGTAGATTTTCTCGTGTTTATAATTGAGACATTTTGAATGAGATGGAAAAAGGTCTATACAAACACATCTATCTTTCATATTGTGGCTTTTTCCCCCCTTCCTTTCTCATTCTGATGAATGGTCTTGGCATGAAATGTTGACTTTTCACTCCCGTAGGTGTTGCCTGACCTGCTGAGTTCCTCCTGCATTTTGTACGTGTTTCTCTATCTTTCTTCATTTTTGTTCTTCATTTGATAACCACTAGCAATTTGCACAGAGCTGTAGTCTCATCTGTGCTGTTGCTTAATGGAACCATCTTGTTGCCAATGACTGACTGATAATATTCGGGTTTCTTGTAATGACAAGTCAGTAAGTGCTAGGAAAGGATTTACATAATTGATCTTGTCTCCTCCATAGGATGTTGCCATTAGCGGCAAGGTCTTAAGAACACTGTTGAGAAATTTTTAGTTACCAGATGGACCATTAGGCCTATTTGCAGTTGTGAAGTTAAGAGTCACACAAATGTAGAAAATAGGAACATAAGTTGCCCATGCTGTCCTTAATAAAGACAAACTTGGCATGGGTTTAATGCTAGAACATTCTATTACTGAACTGCTGTTCATCATAGAGTGCGTGCTCACCATCGAAGCTTCCAGTTCCGGGCGAACCGCCCGCTTTGCCGACCAGGAACTGAAGATTTTTACTACGCACACACAGCAACACACATACAGCCCTTCATGTCTAGTCCACATTCAACATGATCATGTCTGCTTATTCTCTTTAGTTTCCTGTTCCAGAGTTCACCATGCATCCTTTAATTGTGTGCATATATTCACTCCATCTTGAATATATTTAGTAAGCTGGTGTGTACCACTTTCTGTGGTAGACAATTTTACAAGTTCACCAGTCTGGTTGTAGAAATATCAGTTGATATTGGTTTTAAATGGCAAATCCTGTATCCTGAGACTACAGAAAATAGTTTTGGACTTTAAAATCATTGGGGCTGCCCGCCCTGTTTCTAGCCTGTCTAATCCTGTAATAAATGTAAAGGCTTCTGCATGATTTCTTCTCAACCTCCTCATCTTCAGTAGATGTTAGCCTAATCAACCCAACCAGTTCTAAACCATCAATTCTGCCATCAGAGGAACAGACTAGTAAGCAGTGTTGCAACCCCCAACAGTAAGAGCATCCCTTCTCAGACACAGAGACTACAATTGCACACAAGACTCTAGACAAGGCCACATCACTCCCAAAAAAAAACTCGCTCCTTTCTTCGGTCTTCAAACAATGAAGATTAACATTCCATTTGCCTTCCTAGCTGCTTGCTGCATCTCAACTATTTTACTGTGGGTCTGGTGTCACACATGGGTTAGTGAGGCTAAGAGTCTTCCTTGAAGATGCTAGAGCTGCAGAGGGCTGTAACCTCAGCCAGCCTATCATGGATGCTAGCCTCCCCAGCACTGAGGGCATCTTCAAAAGATGACGCCTCAAAAAGATGGCATCCATTATTAAGGAGCCCCATCACCTAGGACATGCTCTCTTCTCATTCCCACCATCAGGGAGGAGGTACTGGAGCCTGAAGACACACACTCAATGTTTTAGGGATAACTTCTTCCCCTCTGCCCTCAGATTTCTGAATGGAAAATGAACCCACCCGTCAACACTACCTCACTAGTTTTGTTCCCTTTTTGCATTACTTATTAAATTTAATATATCTAAATTTTAGTGTATATATAGGTGTACGGCACTCCTTCCCACCTTGGGCAAAGTGTCGCAACTGCTTAGCCCTCCCCCCCCCACCGGATCAGGGTCACGTGAAGCCACGGGAGCAGGTGGTGGATGGTGGTATGAGCAGCTGGTGCACATCACAAGTCCTGGTTATGTGACCACTGACACCAGGCAGACAATCTCAGAAGAGTATTGATAATGATTGGGGTCACCCGTCTTGTAAAGTCAATGCCCAGAAGAAGGCAATGGCAAACAACTTCTGCAGAAAAAATTGCCAAAAACAGTCATGGTCATTGATAGGAAGACCATGATCACCGACATCTTACAACCCAGCACATAATAATGTGTGTGGATATATATTCTGATTATAATTTGTAGTATTTTTATATATTGCACTGAACCGCAACCGCAAAACAACAAATTTCACGACATCTGTCAGTGATATTAAACCTGACTTGGATTCTCAATCTGAGAATCAGTTTTCATCACAATGCTTATAGCTACAATGTTTTATTTCTATTCCTTTACTTTAAAAAAAAACTGGATTGAAACTTTTGGGCAGCCCTAATGGTTTTTAAGCTCATGGAATTATTTTGATAATCACAAAGCTGTAATAACCCACAAAAACACAATAATTGGAAATCATTTTGTGCTTAATATAGGCTTTTCTGAATTCAGTTTTCCACTAGATAGAACTCAAAACTCATAACTCATAAATTTGATTTCAGCTTACTAGGATAGGGGCAGCTAAAGAAGCTATTTGTAAGGGTGTTGATATTTCACACTATCTTAAGTATTTCTTCCCCCAAGCAGTTAATCTGATCAACCATTCTAGTTAGAACCCCCACTCCCTCTATCTATTACCCCCATCGCTGCACTGCACTGTAAACAATTTAAACCACCTTTTATAATGCCGCTTGCATTTTAAATACATGCTGGTATTTGTGTATTTATACACATTTTATTCTGTATCCATACTTTAGAGTCTAACTTTAGCCCTTAGGTTAAACAGATAAATTACAAGGAGTATTTTGTAAAGAGGAAAGAGGGGCAAAGAGGTTTCAAGAGCTAGGGAATTTGACATCAGAAAGCAAGGCTACAAATCTGGGTCGGGACACAAGCCACAAATAGAGGACTGCTGCTTCTTTGGGGGGGTATAGGAGATGATGGAGATAGAAGGGCAGGACTACGGAGGGATTTGAAAACAAGGATGACAATTTTAAAACAGAGGCTGCTGAACAGAAAGAACAGTAGGTCAGTAAGGACTTAACGGCAGGGTAAATAGAGGCAGATATGTCCTCTTTACAAAACACTCCTTGTAACTTATCTGTTTAACCTAAGGCTTTGGCTGCCTCTCCAAGAATCTCCTTTGAGAGTTATAGAATCATTATCATAGAGTGCTACAGTGCTGAAACAGGCCCTTCAGCCCGACTAGTTCATGCTGGGCGGTTATTCTACCTAATCCCATTGACCTGCAACCAGCCCATAGCCCACCATACTCCTCATTCTGCTACGCTGGGAAAGAAATCATAACCTATTCAACTTTTCCTTTTAACTCAGGTCCTGAAGTCCTAGAAACATCCTTGTAAATTTTCTCTATATCATTCTTATTAACATCTTGCCTGTAGACAGTTGACCAGAACTGCAAACAGTACACAAAATTGGCCTCTCAGATGACTTAAGTTAGTTTTCAATTTTGTTTCATCACATTTCTGTAAAATATCTTATGAAGTTTATGGTGATCACCAACAATTATTCCAGAGTAGAAGTCACTTAGATAACATTTCTTCCACATTCTGATGTTTGGTCTGAATAACATCTCTTGATCATGTCTGTGTGCTTTTATACATTGCTGCCACAGGATTGGCTGATGAGATATTTACACTAATGAGTAAATGTACAAGTGTATCTAATAAAGTGGCTACTGAATGTATATGCAATTAGGCTAATTCATCAATCTACATTATTTTGGTAATGTGGAGACACAAGAGACTGCAGATGCTGAAATTTGGAGCAACACACAAAATGCTGGAGGAATTCAGCGGAGCAGACAACATTCATGGAGAGAAATGGACAATCACTGTTCATGTCGAGGCTGGATCCAGATGAAATTTAAATCTTCTCTTTGCTGGGAGTTCAGTAAGACCCTGTCTCATTGTTCCCCCGCTGTGATCTCTGCTGCTGTCTGACTCTACAACCGACCAGCTTGTACTCCTTCCTCGCCCCCCCCCCACCTACATATCCTGGCTGCTACCCTTCTGATAAGGGATTTGGCCCAAAACATCGACTGTTTATTCCCGTCCATAGATACTGCCTGACATGCTGAGTTCTTCCAGCATTTTGTGCACATTGCTCAAGATTATCAGCAGCTGCAGAATCACTTATATTTATCTTCATTAAAATGAAAGTGGACGTCTCACATTAATGGAGATTAGATGGCAATTAGAGGTGATTAAAGAAAAATCATTTCATAAAAGTTTAACAAATAAAATGGATCCCATCCATTGGCCTTAGCAGAGGATGTGGTAAGTACATTCGTTCTGGCTTATTTCTAACATACTGAAGCTTTTAAGACTCAGTCACAGCCAAAGGTCCAGTCAAACTAGAATATAAAAACAACGATGTAATGCTGACACTTTATAAGGCATTGGTCAGACCACATTTGGTGTATTGTGAGCACTTTTGGATATGCCGGCATTGTAGAGAGTTCAGAAGAGGTTCACAAAAATGATCCTGGGAGAGAATGGGTTAACACATGAGGAGCGTTTGATCGCTGTAAAGTCCTGTACTCTGCTGGAGTTTAGAAGAATGAAGGGATCTCATTGAAAACTATCAGATACAGTGGACATAGAGAGGATGTTCCCTATAGAAGAGGAGTCTGCAACCAGACAACATTGCCTCCGAATAGAAGGATGTCCTTTTAGAACAGAGATGAGGAGTGTTATTTGTTGTACCTTCAAAATGTTAAACTAATTCAAAGGAAGACAAGGGAGTCTAAAATATAGGTCTAACTTTGAGTTTACTTTAAGTGAGGTGTCGATGCATCACAATTAACATATTTTTACATGTAGCCAGTAATTAATTATTTAAGTTAATGCTTAATCAAACTATATTTATATACAAGGTTACTCAAATATTACTTAAATATTAAATACACAATGCTCCTCCCTGCTTAGCTATAAACTTCAACTCAATAGAGAATGCACTGCAAGTATATTCACAGTATATTGTATAATACAGCTGCTATACACAGACATCCACGGCACAGTACATTTTAAATTGTCACTCCTAAAGATTTAATCATTGCGGAGGCATTTTACTCTTGTGGGATAACGTCTCTCCTGACAAGAGGATCACTCTACTTGGCAGGTGAGACTTGTGACAGTGAAAACAATCTCAGGTTCTGAGGCCTCTTCCGTGGTGACTGTAGGAAGTGTTCTATTCAAGTTGATTCTATTTGCCCCTGAGCTGAACCCCCAAATATGGAGGACTGGTGGACCATTCTTGGTCTGTCCTCCACCCTTTGGTTCTTGGTGGGTTCACATGGGCCAAACAAGTCAAAGCATAAAGCCCAACATAGCTCTTCAGGTCATTGAGGCATGCAAGCCTCCAAACCGTAAAGAGTCCTCTTGGAGAAATGGGCTAATTCACACCATCTTAAAAGTTCCTTCCGCTAGGCAATTCATCTGATCAACCATTCTTGTTAGCTCCCCACGCTTCTGCTATCTATAACCCTGGTCACTTCAATGCATTGCAAACACTTTAAATCACTTTTTATAATGTTATTTACATTCTAAATACATGCTGGTATTTAACAGTGTTTAATTGTATTGATGAAGGGTCTCGGCCCGAAACGTCGACTGTACCTCTTCCTAGAGATGCTGCCTGGCCTGCTGCGTTCACCAGCACTTTTTGTGTGTGTTGCTTGAATTTCCAGCATCTGCAGATTTCCTCTTGTTTGCGTTTAATTGTATTGTTTTTGTTGCATGTCGCACCCTTAACAACACACCACAGTAAATTCCTAATACATGTAAATATATATGGTGAATAAAGTTGATCTTTGATAAGGTTAAATCTGCGTATTGAACAATGAGGAAGGGTTAGTTAGCAATCTTGTTGTGAGAGGCCCCTTGGGTAAGAGTGATCACAATATGGTGGAATTCTTCATTAAGATGGAGAGTGACATAGCTAATTCAGAAACAAAGGTTCTGAACTTAAAGAAGGGTAACTTCGAAGGTATGAGACATGAATTAGCTAAGATAGACCGGCAAATGATACTTAAAGGGTTGACGGTGGATATGCAATGGCAAGCATTTAAAGATCGCATGGATGAACTACAACAATTGTTCATCCCAGTTTGGCAAAAGAGTAAACCAGGGAAGGTAGTGCACCCGTGGCTGACAAGGGAAATTAGGAATAGTATCAATTCCAAAGAACAAACATACAAATTAGCCAGAAAAAGCGGCTCACCTGAGGACTGGGAGAAATTCGGAGTCCAGCAGAGGAGGACAAAGGGCTTAATTAGGAAAGGGAAAAAAAGATTATGAGAGAAAACTGGCAGGGAACATAAAAGCTTTTATAGATATGTGAAAAGAAAAAGATTGGTTAAGACAAATGTAGGTCCCTTACAGTCAGAAACAGGTGAATTGATCATGGGGAACAAGGACATGGCAGACCAATTGAATAACTACTTTGGTTCTGTCTTCACTAAGGAGGACATAAATAATCTTCCGGAAATAGTAGGGGACCGAGGGTCCAGTGAGATGGAGGAACTGAGGGAAATACATGTTAGTAGGGAAGTGGTGTTAGGTAAATTGAAGGGATTAAAATCAGATAAATCCCCAGGGCCAGATGGTCTCTATCCCAGAGTGCTTAAGGAAGTAGCCCAAGAAATAGTGGATGCATTAGTGATAATTTTTAAAAACTCTTTAGATTCTGGACTAGCTCCTGAGGATTGAAGGGTGGCTACTGTAACCCCACTTTTTTAAAAAAGGAGGGAGAGAGAAACCGGGGAATTATAGACCGGTTAGCCTAACATCGGTGGTGGGGAAAATGCTAGAGTCAGTTATCAAAGATGTGATAACAGCACATTTGGAAAGCAGTGAAATCATGGAACAGAGTCAGCATGGATTTGTGAAAGGAAAATCGTGTCTGACGAATCTCATAGAATTTTCTGAGGTTGTAACTAGTAGAGTGGATAGGGGAGAACCAGTGGATGTGGTATACTTGGATTTTCAAAAGGCTTTTGACAAGGTCCCACACAGGAGATTAGTGTGCAAACTTAAAGCACGCGGTATTAGGGGAATGGTATTGATGTGGATAGAGAATTGGTTGGCAGACAGGAAGCAAAGAGTGGGAATAAATGGGACCTTTTCAGAATGGCAGGCAGTGACTAGTGGGGTACCGCAAGGCTCAGTGCTGGGACCCCAGTTGTTTACAATATATATTAATGACTTAGACGAGGGAATTAAATGCAGCATCTCGTAGTTTGCGGATGACACGAAGCTGGGCGGCAGTGTTAGCTGTGAGGAGGATGCTAAGAGGATGCAGGGTGACTTGGATAGGTTAGGTGAGTGGGCAAGTTCATGGCAGATACAATTTAATGTGGATAAATGTGAGGTTATCCACTTTGATGGCAAAAACAGGAAAATAGATTATTGTCTGAATGGAAAAGGGGAGGTGCAACGAGACCTGGGTGTCATTATACACCAGTCATTGAAAGTGGGCATGCAGGTACAGCAGGTGGTGAAAAAGGCGAATGGTATGCTGGCATTCATAGCAAGAGGATTTGAGTACAGGAGCAGGGAGGTACTACTGCAGTTGTACAAGGCCTTGGTGAGACCACACCTGGAGTATTTTGTGCAGTTTTGGTCCCCTAATCTGAGGAAAGACATTCTTGCCATAGAGGGAGTACAAAGAAGGTTCACCAGATTGATTCCTAGGATGGAAGGACTTTCATATGATGAAAGACTGGATCGACTAGGCTTATCCTCGCTGGAATTTAGAAGATTGAGGGGGGATCTTATTGAAACATATAAAATCCTAGAAGGATTGGACATGCTAGATGCAGGAAGATTGTTCCCGATGTTGAGGAAGTCCAGAACGAGGGGTCACAGTTTAAGGATAAAGGGGAAACCTTTTAGGACCAAGATGAGGAAAAACTTCTTCATACAGAGAGTGGTGAATCTGTGGAATTCTCTGCCACAGGAAGCAGTTGAGGCCAGTTCATTGGCTATATTTAAGAGGGAGTTAGATATGGCCCTTGTGGCTAAAGGGATCAGGGGGTATGGAGGGAAGGCTGGTACAGGGATCTGAGTTGGATGATCAGCCGTGATCATACTGAATGGCGGTGCAGGCTCGAAGGGCCGAATGGCCTACTCCTGCACCTATTTTCTATGTTTCTAGGTCTTATTTACCTATAATCAAGATTTTGCGCCCCTCTACATAAAATTACACACAGTTTTTTTTTACACAGAGTGGTGGGTGCCTGAACGCGCTGCTTGGGGTGGTGGTAGAGGCAGATACATCAGGGATTTTTATGAGCTGTTTAGATAGGCACATGAATGTGAGTTAAGTGGAGGGATATGGACATTGTATAGTCAGAAGGGATTAGTTTAGTTGACCATGTAATTACTAATTAATTTGGTTCAGCACAAGATTGTGGGCCGAAGGGCCTGTTCCTGTGCTGTACTGTTCTATTTCCGAAAAAGCACAGCTATAGGACATTTGGCCTTCATGTAAATCCCTCCAATTCTCATTTAACCACTGGATAAAGCTTTAAATCTGTGCGATCTAGTATACAAATAGAGTTCATAGGGTTTACACGTGTACATTTTTGAATTTTTCAAGGGAATGATAGAATTTTTACAGTGTGCAAGGTAGCTTAACTCCCCCTGTTGGATCCTAATGCTTTTGCGATCCAGAAGTTCTTCAGGTTTCAAGAATGCGGCATCAAGTTACTGCTAGCAATTTTATTAAGTGCTACATAAACAAAGTACAAACAAAGAAGGTTGAAGGAAAAGTAGTCGTTGTTATCTCATACTCAGACTAGAGATAACCAAAAATTCCAGTGATCACAATTGACCTATACAATAGCCAGATTCAAATTGCATGAGACTTGCTACTGAAAACTAAGAAGTTTCTAGAAAAATACAGAAGTCACTGTATTGTAATTACTAGAAAAGTAATTGAAAAATTACATGTATATGGGCAATTATATAAAATTACACACAAATATAGGATAGTTAAATTACAAGAAAATAACGATAAACACAAAAGATTCTGCAGATGCTGGAAATCCAAAGAAACGCACCCTAAATGTTGGAAGAACTCGGCAGGTCAGGCAGCATCCACGGAAGTGAATAAATAGTGGACGCTTCAGGCCAGGATCCTTCTTCAGGACTGAAAATAATTATTCTACACCACATCCCAACAATCAAGAACCAGTCAAAATTTGCCTTAAGTGCACCCAATGACTTGACCCCCATAGCCCTCTGCAGCAACAAATTTGACAGATTCACCACCCTCTGGCTGAAGAAATTCTTTCTCATCTGTGCTCCCTGTGATCCCAGACTCTCCTGTTAATGAAACATCCTCTCTATGTCTATTCTCTCCAGGCGTTTCAGCATCCTATGCATTCTTCTAAAATCATCAGCACTTTGGACGCATTTTACCTCAAGCTTCTAAAGCTTCGAGTGTCGGCTGAATTTATGCCGCCCACGATTATAATGCAATTCACTGAACAGCAGTGGCACTCTGCTGAATTGCGACGCACCTCTCCAAGGCAAAAGTGTCCTTCCTGAGATGCATCACTGGAACTGATGGCATCTCAACAAAACTCCACACAACTGAAGCAAGATCTGTCCCCCTTTGTATTTCAACCCCCGAGAGAAAACAAGTAGCTTTCTGTCAGCGTCTCTAATTAATTTTTGTACCTGTCCTCCAACATATAGTGATTTATGTACCTGCACTCCCAAAACTCCTTGTTCCAAAGCACTTCCTACCTTTTGGACTTTAAGAATAATATAATCTGTCTTTCCTAACCCAACATGAGCCATCTCATGCTTGCCCGCAGTGAATTCCACTTGCCATAGATTTGTCCATTAATTTATCTGCATGCAATTTTCTGCAGCCCTTTGCACTGCTTCCCGTTCGTCCCAACAGGTGTCATCTGAAGATCTGAACATACAATCTCTATTTCTTCATCGTTAATCAACACGGTGGCAAATTGAAGACTGAGAATGGTTCTCTGGAGAATGAAACTTTATGTAGAAAGTTGTTGCAATTCAGAATATGCCAGAAGGTGATAGACTAACTTCCAAATTACAACAGAGGGAAATATTGCTGGACTACCGAGGTATCGGGACTGGAATTCTGTTACTCATTTTAATTGATTCATTGTGCTGACTGCAGGCAAAGCCATCCTTTATTCTCGAACTCAATTGCCCCTTGAGTTGGTGTGGTACAAACCACAATGCCATTAGAAGTAAAATGTTGACGTGAAGGATCAACAGTCCCTTTCATCCCAAGGTGCTGCTTCAACTGTTGAGTTCTTCCAGCAACACACACAAATGCTGGTGGAACTCAGCAGGTCAGGCAGGGAACTAGGGAAGGAAATAAACAACCAACATTTTGGGCCAAGACCCTTCAGTGGGACTGGAAAGGAAGGGGGTAGAAGCCAGAATAAGGTGAGGGAAAGGGAGTGGAGGAGTACAGGCTGACAACTAATGGACCACCTTCTTAATTCTGGCTTCTGTCCCCTCCATCTTCAAAAACTTTGCAATACAATTCCTCCAGCCTTAAGATTCTCCAAAGGTGTTACTCACCCTGAGGAGTGCTTTCTGCTTATATTTTCAGTTTTCTAAAATCTTCAGTTTTATTTTTTTTAGATTAGATTATGAGGACACACAGTCCTCTTTTATTGTCATTTAGTAATGCATGCATTAAGAAATGATACAATATTCCTCCAGTGTGTTATCACAGAAACACAGGACAGACCAAGACTGAAAAACTAACAAAAACCACATAACGATAACATATAGTTACAACAGTGCAACAATACCATAACTTGATGAAGATCAGGCCATGGCACAGTAAAAAAGTTCAAAGTCCCTCAAAAGTCCCACATCTCACGCAGACAGGAGAAGGAAGAAAACGCTCCCTGACATGCCCGACCACAGTCCGAGTCTGAGTCGTCCGAAAACTTCGAGCTCCGATCAGCCCTCCGACACCGAGTACCGAGCACCATCTCTGCCGAGCACTTCGACCCCAGCCTCGGTCGCCAGCAGCAGGCAAAGCCGGGAATTTTGGAACCTTCCCTTCGGAGATTCTCAATCGCGCAGTAGCAGCGCCAGCGAACCGGGCATTTCAGAAATTTCTCCAGATGTTCCTCTGCTTCTCACGTCTGTCTCCATCAAATCAGAATTGTTCACGGCATCCTACTTACAAATACAATATCATTTCACCAGAGAGCTGCGCGCGCTGCATCACGTCGCCATCTTCTCCCTTTTAATTTTTTAAAATCAAAGTGATAACTTAGGTTCTAATGAAAGATCTTCATGGAGAAAATTTAAATCACTCTTTCTTTCTGCAGATATTACCCAATCTATTTCAAACACCGTCTACTTTTCATTTATATCTTCACCATCTACATTTTTGTGACTTTACCCACTAACTGCTGCCTGCCCTACTTTTGCTGTGCTTTGGATTCAGAGACGCACAGAATGTGAGAGAGGGAAAAAGTGCGTGCTGAAAGAAAGAAAGCATACCACATAGTAAAAGGCCTTTTAGCCCATTATGTCCTTGCTGATCACTGAACACAGATTTACCCTCATCTTAGGTTTATACCACAATGCCCCCTCCAACAGATTCTACACTCACTTACATGCTGTGGGCAATTTATACTTATCTACCCTCTGTTACGCCACTGGTGTTTAGGGCAGCAATGAAGGTCTTCCATCTCTGTCTGTCCATATTATTGCACACAAATAAAGAAGTATTCTTCATTGCTGCTTCCATAACAATACTTTTTGATGAGTCATAGTTGTTAGCCCTGAGCTGAACTCCAGAACCTGGAGGACCAGTGGTCTGGCTTCCAACCTTGGACCTGTTTGGCATAGATAACTCTAACAAAGACCAAAGCATTAGGCCCTGGCTCCAGCCAACATAGCTCTCCAGGCCGTTGAGGCACGCGATCCTCCAAAACTCGACAAGCTTGTAGTCCTCTTGGAGGATGGGCAATTCATACCAGCCGTTTATCCTCCCCAATCCACACAACTTTGGAGTGAGAGAGGAAATTTGAGCACCCAGAGGAAACCCATGTGGGGTTGAGGTCGAGAGCTTTAAGCTCCCAGGTGTGAACACAGGTGCCTGGAACGATCTGCGAGGGGCAGTGATGGAGACTGGATTGTTCTATGTTCTATGAATATTTACGAGCACCGTTCTGAGGGTGACGCAGTCGTGTGGCTAGTTGACCTTCCACCTCAGAGCACGAGTAATCTCGGATCAATGTGGTCCTCAGGAGCTATCTGTGTGGAGTTTGCACATCATCCCCATATTGGAATTGGTTTATTATTGTCATTAGCTTCCAAAATACAGTGAAAACCGGTCTCGTATGCTGTTTATACAGATAATTGCACGGTCCATTGAGGGAGAATAAGATGAAATCCAATAACAGTGCAGAATACAAGCTAGTAAAAAAGTACAGTGCAGGCACATAATAAATTGCAAGGTCATAACGAGGTATATTGTGGTGCCAAGGATCCATCATATCACAGAAGAGGCCATTTCAAGAGTATGATAACAATGGGAAAGAAGCTGTCCTTCAGCCTGATGGTATGTGCTTTCAGACTTTTGTATCTTCAATCCGATGGGAGAGGGGAGAAGACGGAATGTCTGGAGTGGATGTGGTTTATGATTGTGCTGGCTGCTTCATTGCGGCAGTGAGAAGTACGGACAGAGTCCATAGACAGGAGGCTGGTTCCTGTGAAGTGCTGAGCTATGTGCACAGCTGTCTGCACTTTCTTGTGATCATGTGTAGTGTAGAGCAGTTGCCATGCCAAGCCAATATGTATCCAGACAGAATGTTTGCCATGGTGCATCAATACAATTTGATAAGAGTTGATGGGAAGATGCCAATTTTTTTATTAGTCTCCTGAAGAAATAAGGTCATGAGTGAGCCTTCTTGGCTGTGGTTGGAACGGGACAAGCTATTGCCGATGTCCACACTTAGTAATTTAAAGCTCTCAACCTCAACACATGTATGTTTCCTCTGGGTGCTTAAATTTCCTCCCACATCCCAGAACTCTACATCCTTCCTGTTACAGGGGTAACCAGATCTGCACACGGTTCCAGGATACCCAACACTGACAAGGAATTGGCAACTGGGAGAAGTTTCTTCAGATACATAAAGTGTAAAGGAGAGGTGAGAGTGGATATTGGACCACTGGAAAACTATGCTGGAGAGGTAGTAATAGGGGACAACAAAACAGTGGATGAACTGAATAAGTATTTTGCATCAGTCTTTACTATGGAAGACGCGAGCAGAATAGTGGAAGTTCCAGGTATCCGGGGCATGAAGTGTGCGAAGTTACCATAACTAAACCAAAAGTTCTTGGGAAACTGAAAGGTCCAAAGGTAGATAAGTCACCTCACACTCCAGAGTTCCGAAAGAGGTGGCTGAAGAGATCATGGGGGCATTAGTAATTCTTGAAAGATCATTACTAGGTTCTGGAATGGTTCCAGAAGACGGGAAAATTGCCAATGTCACTTCACTCTTCAAGAAGGGAGAGAGGCAGGATAAAGGAAACTGTAAGCCAGTGGTTAGGAAGATGTTGGAGTCGATTATTAAGGATAAGGTCTCAGGGTACTTGGAGGCACATGATAAAATAGACCGTAGTCAGCATGGTTTCCTCAAGGGAAAATCTTGCCTGGCAAGTCTGTTGGAATTCTTTGAAGAAGTAACAAGCAGGATAGACAAAGGAGAATTGGTTGATATGTACTTGGACTTTCAGAAGGCCTTTGACAAGGTGCCACATGAGGCTGCTTAACAAGCTATGTGCCCATGGCATTACAGGAAAGATTCTAGCATGGATAAAGCAGTGGCTGGTTGACAACAGGCAAAGGGTAGAAATGAAGAGAGCCCTTTCCCACTGGCTGCCAGTGACTAGTGGTATTCCACAGGGGTCTGTGTTGGGACCAGTTCTTTTCCCGTTACATGTCAATAGTTTGGGTGATGGAATTGATGGCTTTGTTGCAAAGTTGGAGATAATATGAAGATAAGTGGAGGGCCAGGTAATTTTAAGGAAGTATAGAGAATACAGAAGAACTTTGGAGAAGGATTGTGAGAATGGGTGTGAAATGGCAGAATGAATACTGTGTCGGGAAGTGTATGGTCATGCACTTTGGTAGAAGAAATGAAAGGGTTGACTATTTTCTAAATGGAGCAAAAATACAAAAACCTGAGATGCAAGGGGACTTAGGAGTCCTTGTGCAAGATTCCCTAAAGATTAATTTGCAGGTTGAGTCTGTGGTGAGGAAGGCAAATGCAATATTAGCATTCATTTTGAGAGGACTAGAATATAAAAGCAAGGATGTAATATAGGAATTTTTATAAAGAACTGGTGAGGCCTCACTTGGAGTATTGTGAGCTGTTTTGGGCCCCTTAGAAAGGATGTTCTGAACCTGGAGAAGGTTTGGAGAAGGTTCAAAGAAGGTCCACGAAAATTATTCCAGGATTGAATGACTTGTTATATGAAGACCGTTTGATGGCTCTGGGCCTGTTTTCACTAGAATTAATTGAAACCTTTCAAATGGTGAAAGGCCTTGATAGAATAGACATGGAGAGGATGTTTCCTATGGTGGGAGAGTCTTATACCAGAGGACACAGCCTCAGACTTGAGGGATGTCCTTTTAGAACGGGGATGAGGAGGAAATTCTTTACCCAGAGGGTTGTGAATCCGTGGAATACTTTGCTACAGGCTGATGTGGAGGCCAAATCTTTATGTGTATATAAGGCAGAGTTTGATAGATTCTTGATTGGTCAGGGCATGAAGGGATATGGGGAGAATGCAGGAGACTGGGGCTGAGAGGAAAAATGGATCAGCCATGATGAAATGGTGGAGCAGACTCGATGGCTGAATTCAGCTCTTATATCTTTTGGTCTTAAAAGCAAGTTGGATAGCCCCGATGAGAATGGATAAGTGCAGGAGAGAGTAATGAGCATAGTTCAGAAAGTCAAGGGGTAGAATCAGTTTAGGATAGAGGTCAGAAACAGCACAGGGATCAGAAATCATTTTTAAGAGTAATATGGTGGTTTCTCGTCATATTCAACAATGACAGGAGACCTGTCGGGGAGAATTTTTCAAGTGGAAAGCTGCATTGCACTGGGACAGTTCTTGACCTTGGAAGTCCGTGTCCAGTGGTACAAGTAGTCCTCACAATTGAGGTCTTCCTTGGTTATAGTGGATGACCGTGCCTTTATCTGAGTCTTGTCATGCCCCATCTCTCCATGGAGCTTTGCAGAATTGCTTTTCTGGCCATTGGGTGACACAGTTGATCTCATCCGCTCAGTCAGCCGAAGCTAACTTTGTATTCTGACAGGCTTGTCCCTATCTCACTGGGGTCTGAGGCCCGCCGGCTACTCCCACCTGGTTTAACCCACCTGTCAAAATTGTGAGCCGGGCTGCGGCCACTGTCATGTGCAAATGGCTACTTGGAGTCGCAGGTGAGTGCTAAGTGTCTGATGGGCCCAAAGGTAAGTGAGCTGCCCCAGAATGGACACGACGAGCCCCTTCATCAAAGGTGCTTCCCCTCTCTGGACACCCCACACACCTCAAAGATTTATATATAGGTTTGCAAACGGTAGCCGTAATCTGGGTGTAGTGTAAATGAGGAAATCAGACGTTTATGTAACAAAGACAAAACAATAATATTAGGGGACTTCAATCTTCCACTAGACTTTCCAATCTGATTTAATAGCAATACAGAGCAAGAACTCATTCAATAATTGATTTTCAAGATCGGTTTTTGAGGAGCCAACAAGGAAAAGATAAATTTAATGAGATATTGGTTAATCATGATCCTGTGGTTTATGGGGCTTTAGGGAACTGTGATCATAATATTAATGTTAATATTGGAGACTGAAAGAGGTTAAACCAAGTTATAATTCTGAATAAAACAAATGACAAAACAGTGATGTGTAGGTTGGCCAAGGGAGGTTGGGGAGCTGCATTAAAAGATTTGAGCGCAAACCAGCAATGCCTAATTCCTGAAAAAAATAATGCGGAGTTACAAATAAAATATATCCCAACTTGAGCACAGAAATCCCACAGGACACATTGTCTAGCCATGGCTGAGAAAAGTTAAAGGTAAAGGAAAAATAAACTTCTGTAATGTTATCAAAAAATGCAAGACTGAGGACTGAGGATTTAAGAAAGGAGAACCAGACATTGATGAGGGAAGGGAGTGTAGATTTTGGCTTGTAGATAATAGAGAAATGAAGCAGGAGTGGCTATTTAGTCCTTCCAGCCTACTCCGACCACGCTGACCATCTACATACCATATACACACCGATGCCCCATGACGTTGTGCATGTCTATAACTCTGTTCACCTCCTCTGAAATGTACCCAGCCAACTGGCATGGCCTGACCTCTGTGACATAAAACTCCACAACTTCATACTCTCTCACTGAAGAAATCTCTTCTCAGTGCTAAACATCTTATCATCTAGCACAGAACTGTGAGACACCGTTCTTGACCTCCTGTAATGATTAAAGATTAGCTCTCTTTGTCACATGTATATTGAAGGATACAGTGAAATGTGTCATTTAGTGTCCGATCAAACCAGCGAGGATTGTGCTGGGCAAGTGTCGCCACGCTTCAGGCGCCAGCACAGCACGCCCATGCTTGCCAACCCGAAACGTACGTCTTTGGAATGGGGTAAGAAACTGGAGGAAAGTCACACAGTCATGGGGAGAACATACAAACTCCTTACAAACAGAATCGGGGATTGAACCCCGATCTGTGATCATTTTATGAATGTGATACACTAGCCGCTTCGGTATCGTGCCACCCAAGCATAATGCAGAAGACAACAAAAACTCTGTAACTGATTTAGAACGGTGATATTGTATATCATAATAGTTTATGAATACCTTGTGACATATGCAACTAACATTTTTTGTATGATACAATTAGTGTGTTAAACAGCTTAACTAAAGCTTGGGTGCTGGCATTTATCACAAGACAGGAATTTATTTATCTCTGTGTATAAAAAGGACATTACAACCTCACATTTGGACTGGGATTGCGATCGGTGCTCAGAGCCACAAACTGTTTCATAAAATACTCTTATATTTTGAATAAACTCTTCTCGGGCTTCCACCCGGGTACAGGTATTGTTTGTAACCACCATTTCGATGACGAACTCTGACGTCTTCTTCGGGGTTGATGAAGAAGATGGCAGAGTTTGTCATCGAAACATTGGTTATAGTCGATATCTCTACCCGGCTGGAAGCCCGAGAAGTTTATTTGTTATCTATACTGAGAAAGTACCAGATCCTTTCTTACTCTAATATTCAGGGATCCAGAACAGTAGAGGGATGTGAGAACACTGTTGTCCATGAGAACTGTTTCTTGAATTAGTTTGAATGGACTTTACCTTTGAACTTCATGAGTGGTATTAACTGGTGACTCACACATTTATTAATGTCAGGAGCTCCACTAGCAGTAGGGCTATGAGAATTGTGTTGACTTCAGTTGAGTAAAGTGTTCGTTATTGCCTCTAGTTGTGTAATACAACAATTTGCTTGGACGTATTGGCTAGATTATCAAACACGAGAAAATCTGCAGATGCTGGAAATTCAAGCAACATACACAAAATGCTGGTGGAATGCAGCAGGCCAGGCAGCATCCATAGCTCCTAGCTGTATCCCTCTCCCTCTTGTCCTCCTATCATTTTGGATCTCCTCCTCCCCCTCCCACTTTCAAATCTCTTACTATCTCTTCTTTCAGTTAGTCCTGACAAAAGGTCTCGGCCTGAAACGTTGACTGTGCTTCTTCCTATAGATGCTGCCTGGCCTGCTGCGTTCCACCAGCATTTTGTGTGTGTTGGCTGGATTAGAATTGCATTTCAATTAGCCAGTGTTTTACAACACCAATTCTACAGATAAGGGAAGTGTTCACACTGTATCCTATTTAGCCCTATCGGAACAATATATGATTTCGATGTTTAAGGTAAATTTATTATCAGAGTACATATATGTCTCCATATATGCCCCTGAGAGTCATTTTTGCAGGCGTGCACAGTAAATCCAAGAAACATAATAGAATTAATGAAAGATCACATCCAGCAGGACTTGCAAACAACCGAAATGCAAGAGACAACTACTGTGGAAATACAAAAAAGAAACATAATAATAAATAAATAAGCAATAAATATATCATGAACATGAGAAGAAGAGTCCTTGAAAGTGAGTCTGTAGGTTGAGGGAACATTTCAGTGATGGGGTGAGTGAAGTTGAGTGAACTTATCCCCTCTGGTTCACGAGCCTGATGGTTGAAGGGTAATAACTGTTCCTGAAGTTGGTGGTCTAGGAATATTTGCTCCTTCTTCTAAACCAATGAGTACAGGCCCAGCTAAACCACTCTGGTGAGTCTTCTATTGCAAATAATTCATTCAGATATCAAAACCGCACACCTTAATCTAGGTGTGACCCCACCCAAGTACCATATATTTGTAGTAAGGTATTGCTTCTCAACTCAGAACATCATGTAATGGAAGTCAGCTTACCATTGGCTTTATAATTCCTCGGCTTTATAATTCCTTGACTTACCTATTTGTTTTATTTCAATGAAGGTGCACAAGGACACCTACATCATTTTGCCTCTCAACATTTCCCACTCTATCACCATTTAAATTACACTCCCCCTTTCTGGTTTCCTACCAAAGTGGACACCTTCACATCAGAGTCCTGATGAAAGGCCTCGGCCCAAAACATTGACTCTTTATTCCTTTCCTTAGGTGTTGCCCTACCTGCAGAGTTCCTCCAACATATTGTGTGTGTTACCTTCACATTTATCCACCTTAAACTGCATCACCTGCTCAGCTGTTGAAATTCCTACAGCTCAAAGCCCCCCTCCTGCTCTCCACGTTTTGTTGGCAAACTTGGAGATAGTATACCTATCCAAGTATTGTGTTGTGAATAGCTGAGATTCAGCCACTGATCTGTGCTGTACCGCAGAAGTCAACACCTGTCATCCTAAGAAGGATCCTTTTATTGCAAGGATTTATGTCTGCTGACCAATGACTAATCCATTATAATACCCATTCCCCTATGTCATGCGCATTAATTCTCCACACTGTCCCCTTCAGTGGAACTTTATCGAAGATTTTCTGAAAAGTCAAATAGACCACTTAAACTGGTTTTCCATTACTTATGTTACTAGTTATATCTTCATAAATCTCTAATTGATTATCACACACAACCCCTTTCATAAATCCAAGCTAGCCTTGTCTGATATAGTCGTAGAATTCAATAGTGTTGAAACAGGCCCAACTTAACCATGCTGGCTAAGATGACAAGTAATTTATTTTGGCACTAACTACATCGGTGAAGGACCCGCTTCTGTTCTGTAATGCTCTGTGACTCTAATCTAGTCCTAATCGTTTACGTTTGGCCCATACCCCTCCAAACCTTTCCTATTGATGTACTTAACTGAATGTCTTTTAAATATTGTTATTGTACTTGCCAAAGGCAAGAACCATCTGGAATAACTCTAATCCCTACAACACTATGTCCACTTTGATCATCTTGCACTAAAATGGATCTTTTTTGGGGGTTCTAATTATGCTCTTTCTTGTAAAGGTCGGGTATAATTTATGTTTGATTAATTGTTTCCTTTTGAATGCTGGCCATACAAAAAGTGGCCATATTATTAGGCACCTCCTATACCTAATAAAGAGACCACTGAGTGTATGCTCGTGGACTTGGGCTGTTGTACCTATTTCAAGTTTCGATGTGTTCAGTGATGCTCTTCTGCACATCATTGTTGTAATACGTCGTTTTCCTTTCAATATTCTTTATTAGTTTCTACATAGAAGAATACAGAGGTCAAGAAAGTATATATAAAGGTCAAAAAACTACCAATTACATTATATCTATTCATAATAACAATCTCATTACCCCGTATTCATGTAGGTTAGTCAAAGTTATATTGAACTATACTAATTTATTACAAAAAAAAGAGTCTAACCCCTACCAAGACCGAAGCTGTTTATTAAGGAGAAAAAATAGGTAAAATACCTTCTTGTATAATAAAAATTAATAATAGCCAACATCTAAATTTAAACAACGAATTGAGGGTTTTGAAAGTTTTGAAAATAGTTCAGAAAGGGTCCCCACAATGTTTGAAAGTCTTGATGAGATTCAGAAATTGAACAATTTACTCTTTGGAGAGAAGGAGGATGAGAGGAGACATGATAGAGGTATACAAGATAATAAGAGGAATAGATAGAGTGGATAGCCAGTGCCACTTCCCCAGGGCACCACTGCTCAATACAAGAGGACATGGCTTTAAGGTAAGAGGTGGGAAGTTCAAGGGGGATACTAGAGGAAGGTTTTTCTACTCAGAGAGTGGTTGGTGCGTGGAATGCACTGCCTGAGTCAGTGGTGGAGGCAGATACACTCGTGAAGTTTAAGAGACTACTATACAGGTATATGGAGGAATTTAAGATGGGGGGTTATATGGGAGGCAGGGTTTGAGAGTCGGCACAACATTGTGGGCCGAAGGGCCTGTACTGTGCTATACTATTCTATTCTAATGAATCTTCTCTAAATCTAAGCATGACATAACATCGCATAACCATTGAGCATGAGTAGGAAGAGAAACATCTTTCCATTTAAACAAAAGCGCCCTCCTAGCTATAAGGCCAAAATATGTAAATCTGATGTCTTCAGCTTGATATCTTGTCTTGCAATAATACCGAATAGGGCCGTCAGAGGAATAGGCTTAAAATTGACTTTGAAAAGTAAAGAAAAAGTTTGAAAAACTTCCTTCCAATATTTTTCAAGACATGGACAAGTCCTAAACATATGGATTAATGAAGCTTCTCCATTATTACATCTGTCACAGTAGGGAGATATATCCGAATAAAAACGAGATAACTAGTCATATAGACTCCATGTACCACCTTAAATTGTATGAGGGAATGGCGAGCACATAGCGATGAAGTATTAACCAGTTTAAGAATTTCATTTCAAGTTTCCTCAGATATTGATGTCTGTAAATCCTGTTCCCAGAGATTCTTAATTTTGTCTAGAGGAACATTCCTTGCCTCCAGTAACATACCATAAATATTAGATATTGAACCATTATGAGAAGGTGTCAAATTAAAAATGACGTCTAGTAAGTTCTTATCTGAGCTTATAGGAAATGTGCATAATTGAGATCTTAGAAAGTCTCTGATTTGTAGATATCTAAAAAAGTGAGTTTTGGTTAAGCTATATTTAGCTGACAATTGCTCAAATGAAAAAAGAATTCCTTCAACAAACAGATCCCAAAAACATTTAATACCCAACCTATCCCATTCTTTAAAAACTAAATCAGTCATGGTAGAATAAATGCGACTGGAAAGGGAAAGTCTCAATAAACCAAAATGTTTTCTAAATTGTATCCAGATCCTCAGAGTATGTTTAACTATTAAATTATCAATTAGTTTACTTACAAATAAAGGAAGTGAGGATCCAAGAAGGGAAATAATAAAAAATTTATTAACAGAGTTAGCTTCTAAAGAAACCCATACCGGACCGTCTACACGATTAATATAATATAGCCAAAACGTAAGATATCGTATATTAATTGCCCAGTGATAAAACCTAAAATTAGTTAAGGCTAAACCTCTGGACATTTTAGGTTTTTGAAGATGAACTTTATTTAAAGGAGGACGTTTATTTTTCCATATGTAGGAGGATAAAATAGATTCAAGAGAGTCAAAAAAGGATTTAGGAATAAAAACAGGTAAAGCCTGAAAAAGATATATAAATTTAGGTAGAACATTCATTTTAATAGAATTAATTCTTCCAATCAGTGATATAGAAAGAGGTGACCAACTTAATAGTATCTTTTTTACATGGTTCAATAAAGTAAGAAAGTTTTCTTTAAACAGGTGTTTGTAATTCTTAGTGATTGTTACACCCAAATCAGTAAATTGATTCCTTACAATTTTAAAAGGGAGATTAGTATTAATTGATACCAAATTATTTAAAGGAAATAATTCACTCTTATATAGGTTCAATTTATATCCTGAAAACTGGCTAAAACGGGAGAATAAAGAAAGTACACATGGTCACGAGGTCTCAGCATTAGAGATAAAAAGCAATATATCATCAGTGTAAAGCGAGATTTTGTGGGTGACACCTCTCCTTAAAATACGACAGATATCATTAGATTCTTGAAAAGCATTGGCAAGGGGTTCTAAATCTAGATCAAAAAGCAAAGGACTCAACGGACAGCCTTGTCTAGTTCCGTGGTGATGTTTAAATGGTTTTGGATTTAGAAAGTTAGTAAGAACCCGAGCAGAAGGAGATAAATAAAGTAATTTAATCCATTGAATAAAATCTGGTCCAAAATTAAATTTTTCTAAGGTTTTAAATAAATAATTCCATTCAACCCGATCGAAGGCCTTCTCAGCATCTAAGGATATCACACATTCCGATATCTCCTGAGAAGGAGAGTAAGTAACATTTAACACAGGGCATATATTAAAATGGTAATGTTGGTTTTTAATAAATCCAGTCTGATCATCAGAAATAATAGGAGGTAAAACATTTCAATCGTACAAGCCAGAACTTTAGAAAGAATTTTAGTATCAACATTGAGTAATGAAATTGGCCTATATGAAGAGCATTCAGTTGGATCCTTGTTCTTTCTTAGGATAAGCGAAATAGAAGCTTCATAAAAAGATTGAGGCAAGCTACCCAATTTGAAAGAATCCTAAAAGACTAAGTGTAACTGCAATATAATTAATGAAGAAAAAGCCTTATAAAATTCTCCAAAAAATCCATCTGGACCCGGAGCCTTCCCCAAGTGTAATGAACGTACAGCCTCGGCGATTTCCTCATAAGAAATGAGTTGATCCATCTGTTTGCAATTATCTGCAGAAAGTGCAGGGATATTTAATTGATCTAGAAAATTATTTATTACAGTATTATCTTTGGGGGAATCAGAACTATAAAGTTTAGAATAGAATTCTCTAAAGGTATCATTTATTTCAGAGTAATCAGTTATCCTATCACCATTAGTTTTGCAAATTTCTTTAATTTGTCGATTAACTACAGAAGTTTTTAAATTGGCTGGCTAATACTTTGCCTGATTTATCTCCGTGAATGTAAAATAGAGTTTTATCTTTAAGAAGTTGAGTTTCAATTTGATATGTTAACAGAAGATCATATTTAGTTTTAACTTCAACACGTCTTTATATAAAACAGGATCTGGAGCTATAGCATATTTTTGATCTAATTGTTTCAATTGATTGGCTAATTCAATTCTTTCTTTATTAGCTTTATTCTTAACACTTGCAGTCTAAGAAATAATCTGTCCTCTAATATAGGCCTTGAAAATATCCCATACAATAAGATTAGAAGTCTCTTCCTTTTTATTCTCTTCAAAAAACAAAATAATATGCTTCTCTAGAAATTTTAAAAATTCCTTATCAGATAACAAAGTTGTATTAAAATGCCAAAATCTGTTGGTTTGAGGAAGACCAGGAAGTTTTAAAGAAAGAAATACAGGAGCATGATCTGAAACAGAAATCTCTTTATATTCACAGGAACAAACTGATGAAATCATTAGACTACCGATAAAAAAAAATCAATCCTGGAATATGTATGATGAACATGGGGAAAAAAAAACAAATGCTCCCTATCTAAAGGATGTAAAAGAACACCAAACATCAACTATACCACACTTCAATAAAAAAGGATTGAATAACCAAAGCTGATTTATTAAGGGACATTGGTTTAGAAGATGATCGGTCTAAAATTGGGTCTAGCCAACAGTTAAAGTCTGCTCCCATCACCAAAGGATAAAGATTCAAATCTGGTAAAAGCAAAAAGAAAAATGCTCAAAGAATCCTGGGTCATCTACATTTGGGGCATAGACATTGGCAAATACTATTAATTTATTATCTAGTTTTCCTGAAACTATAACAAAACGTCCATTAGTATCAGACACTACTTTATGTTGGAGAAAGGAAAGTGTATTATCTATAAGAATTGAAACTCCTCTAGATTTGGCCTGAAAAGAAGAGTGAAAACAAAATCCATTCCAATGGCTAAAACAAATGTAGATTATCTCATTAGCGTATGTGAGTTTCTTGTAAAAAGAAATAATAGGGACCTTAATTTTCTGAATATAAACAAAAATCTTATTACATTTAACAGGGTGATTTAACCCTTTCACGATAAAACTGAGTAAATCAATAGTTTGGTCCATTTTAACATTATTTAAAGGAAGGGTTAAAATGTAAGTTAAAAACCAAGCCATAAACCTTGAGAAATGGTAACCAAGCAACAAGTTGGCTAAAAATTCGAAAACAGCTTCTGGGGAAATAAACATACCCCAGCCCACCTCCCAAAGAAAGAAAACTGACCAATAGAAAGTCAGCATCTACGAACTACGGACAACCCCCCAAGAAACCTGGTGATCTCTCCAATTAGTTTCAAGGTTATTTATATTCCAGCCTAGACTAAACAATACCCAAACAAGAGATTCAATTATCGTATATCAAAAATACAGTATTAAAAATACGAAAGGAAATTAGTTACAAAGGTTTACAAAAGTAAAAGATATAATTATTCATACAGATAAACATTAAACATTAATCTTATATCTTCATGGAAAAACAGACTAAGCAGTTAACATTAAAATTTTAAAAATCTTTGTGCTTCAGCATTCAAATGAAACCATTCGAAGGATTCACCTTTAATGAGATTCTCAGTCAAACTAGGTAGCCAAGGGACGGGTTAAAACCCTTATTAAAAAAATTCCAACAGAGCTTGTTTAAACTTAGCACATCCTGCATAACCTCAAGCAAATAATCTTTGAGAATCTTAATATTCCACCCTATAACCTCTTTGACGAGATTCGCGAATTAAGAGTTCCTTTGTTTTAAATTCCTGAAAACAGATTATTACTGATCTTGGTCTCTGACCATTAGGAGGTCTAAATGCAGGAGATCTGTGAACTCGATCAATCATAGGCACAGATGCCAAAATCTCCGGAAATAATTCTGGCAAAAAGTTTGCAAAAAACTCCATAGGATGATTACCTTCTATTAATTCTTCGAGATCCAGAACCCATAGGTTGTTCCTTCTACTTCCGTTTTCTAGGTTGATAATCTTCTGTCTTAACTTTTCGTTGGACTTAGATTGCTTTTCGACAAATTTTCCTCATTATTTTTAATATGTTCATTGAGAGCTTGTTGAATAGAATCCAATTTACCATCTATTTGTTTAAATTCAGTGCTGAATTTTTGAAACTTCTCAGAGGCTTCTCATGTATGACTTTACAGCAAATCCATAACAGAATCCAAAGAGGCAGGAGGACCATCCTTCTTAGAGGGATCTGGGGGTACATGTAAACAAATCCCTGAAAGTTGCCTCACAGGTAGATAGGGTAGTTAAGAAAGCTTATGGGGTGTTAACTGTCATAAGTCGAGGGATAGAATTTAAGAGTCATGAGGTAACGATGCAGCTCTATAAAACTCTGGTTAGGCCACACTTGCAGTACTGTGTCCAATTCTGGTTGCCTCACTATAGGAAGGATGTGGAAGCATTGGAAAGGGTACAGAGGAGATTTACCAGAATGCTGCCTGGTTTAGAGAGTATGCATTATGATCAGAGATTAAGGGAGCTAGGGCTTTACTCTTTGGAGAGAAGGAGGATGAGAGGATACATGATAGAGGTGTACAAGATAATAAGAGGAATAGATAGAGTGGATAGCCAGCGCCTCTTCCCCAGGGCACCACTGCTCAATACAAGAGGACATGGCTTTAAGGTAAGGGGTGGAAAGTTCAAGGGGGATATTAGAGGAACGTTTTTTACTCAGAGAGTGGTTGGTGCGTGGAATGCACTGCCTGAGTCAGTGGTGCAGGCGGATACACTAGTGAAATTTAAGAGACTACTAGACAGGTATATGGAGGAATTTAAGGTGGGGGCTTATTTGGGAGGAAGGGTTTGAGGGTCGGTACAACAATGTGGGCCGAAGGGCCTGTACTGTGCTGTACTATTCTAGTACTTCTGGCACTCCTTCCAGCCATAATGAAAGAATATCACACTTAAAAAATAAGTTTCAAGACATGTTGGAAATAGTAAGATATAGAGTAGGAGCAACGGCAGATTGCTGTTACTCCATCAGGAAATCTCATACGTAGTTTTAAGATGTCAGCTTGAACCATTCTGGTCATTCTTCTCTGACCTCACTCATTTACAGGGCATTTTCGCCCATTGAACTGCCGCTCACTGGATGTTTTTTGGGAGGGGTGGTGGTTTGCACCATTCTTTGTAAACTCTAGAGACTGTTGTGTGTGAAAATAGCAGGAGATCAGCAATTTCTGAAATACTCAAACCACCCTGTCTGTCACTAACAATTATTTCATGGTCAAAGTCACTTAGAACACATTTCTTCCCCATTCTGATGTTTGGTCTGATCAACAACCGACCCTCTTGACTATGTCTGCATGCTTTTATGTATTGAGTTGCTGCCACACGATTGGCTGATTAGATATTTGCATCAATGAGCAGATGTACAAATGTACTTCATAAAGTGGTCACTGAGTGTAAATTTTTTCATTACACTGAGCCCGAAGCAAAGGGAGTAAGTAGGTGGTTCTCTGAACATTTCAACCCTAAACAATGGCAAAGCACAGCCTGTGGTTGTAGAACATAGTGCGTAAATGTTCACAAACGACTCCAGCCAGAAATGTTCGGCTGATAATTGAACTTGGCCTCAGCTCAAGATTTCCAGCACAGTAATACTGAAGACAGTCTTCTGCTAATGTAATTAATTCTGCATGGTATCAATTATTGAGCCCAATGGAATCGACAAAGGCTGCAAAGGCCAGGATTCTGAACAACCTGAGTATCTACACAGGCATCCAGCCAGCAGTGCGGAACATTGCATTAGTTCCATAAGGAGCAGGACGCAGAAGGTACCTAAAAAAGAGACCACTGTTCGTAAGTGTTCATAGGTAATTCATTGAACCAGAGCATCTTGTCCCAAGACTGTAAAATACTATCTTCCTATTGTGTGAATCGCAGTAGATGGCTGAGTAAGATATGAAGCCATCAATTATTGAGCAGTAAACAAGAAGCTCACTCTGTCACAGGAAACCATGAACAGTGCAAGATGTAAATTACACAAGATGGGGAAAAGTTCATATCTGGCACTTTAGTTTTGATCAATTTCAAGCCTCAGTAAGTTTTATTTTTTATAGCACCTCTTTTGCTCATATTTTATTCTGTACGTGTACACATTGATTTGGTTAGCTGTCAACGGGTGATATCTGTGTTACAAGTTCACCAGATCAGCTCATTGGAGTTTCCCAGAAGATAAAGCTTCAGTGACAGAGCTCTGCTTATTAGATCCATAGACTTATACAGCGTGGAAACCGGCCCTTCGGCCCAACTCATCCTTGCTGACTGCTGTTCCTATCCATGCAAATTCCATTTGCCTGTGTTTGGGCCCATTCCTTCTATATCTTTCCTATCTATATTTCAGTTTTTAAATGTTTTATACTTAATAACATTATTTCAGGGTAGATAGGGTCTGTCCATTTCTCTCTCTACTAATATCTCTGTAGTTACTGACTGACATTTCCATAATCGATGATAGTTTTTTCAAAATTAAATAATTCTAAAATGCTTGTGCAACTTTGATACGGTAAATCATCAACACAGGAAAGCCTGCGGATGCTGGAAATCCAAAGCAACACACAGAGAATGCTGAACGGTGCGGAGGTGCTCGGCAAAGTGGTTCCCCAGTTTACGGTGGGATTCAGCAACGTAGAGGAGGCCGCATCGGGAGCGTCAGATGCAATAGACGATCGCAGCAGATTGGCAGGTGAAGTGTTGCCTCACCTGGAAGGGCTGTTTCAGACCCTGACTGGAGGTGAGGGGGGAGGTGTAGCACTTTGGCCACTCGCAGTGTTAGTGCTTGGAGGAAGATTAGTGTGGAGGGACAAACGGACAGGGGAATCGCAGAGGGAGTGATCTCTGTGGAAAGCGGAAAGGGGTAAAAATACGTTTTGTGGTAGAGTCCCTTTGGAGATGACAGAAGTTGCGCAGGCTGATGGGGTGGTAAGTAAGGACCTGCGCTGATGACCCCTTCTCTGATCTCCAACCCTCCTCCTTTTCTTGGACACCCCATTCTCTGGATCTGGATCTTTTCATCTTTAGTTGCTGAAGAGACATCAACCATCTCGATTTCAACTCTCCTCACTCCTCCTCAAACATTATCCCCACTGAACACACTGTCCTCCACTGTCCCCGCACCAATCCCAACCTTACCATCAAACACACAGACAAATGGGGTGCTGTTGTAGTGTGGAGCACTGACCTCAACCTTGCTGAGGGCAGCCAACAACTCTCAGACACCTCATATCTACCCTCGGGGAAGACCCCACTCCACACCATCAGAAAACTGTCTCCAACACCATCATTGACTTTATTAATCTGGAGAACTCCTAACCACTGCCACTAAACTTATAGCTCCCTTACCCAGCACTGCTCACTTCTACCCACAATCCACAAATCAGACAGTGCCTGCTCCTGCTCCTGCTCCACTGAACTCATGTCCTCCTATCTCGATTCCATTCTATTCCCCTTGGTTCAGTCTCTTCCCACCTACATCTGGCATACCTCTCATGCTTTCGATTTCCTCAGTAGCTTTCAAATCCCTGGGGCTGACTGCCTCATCTTCACAATGAATATTCAGTCCCGATACATTTCTATCCCCAGTCAAGATGGTCTCAAAACCCTCTGATTCTTGACAAAAGAAGCAACCAATCCCCCCTCCTCCATCTGGCAGAACTGATCCTCACCCTGAACAATTTTTCTTTTGGCCCCTCCCACTTTCTCCAAACCCAAGGGATAGCCATGGACATGATTAAATTGACAAGCATGGGTCCAATCTTTGTCTGCCCCTTCATCGGCTATGTAGAATAGTCTATGTTTAAAGCCTTCCTCGGTTATACCCCTTAACTCCTCCTCCGCTACATTGATGACTGCATTGGCACTGCTTCACGCACCCATGCTGAGCTTGTCAATTTAATCAATTTTGCCGTTAACTTCCACCCTGCCCTTAAATTCACTTGGGCCATCTCTGACATCTCCCTCCCCTTTCTTGATATTTCTGTCTCCATTTCTGGTTGGAAACTGTAAACCAACATCTTTTATAAACCTCTTCCTAGAGATGCTGCCTGGCCTGCTGCATTCACCAGCAACTTTGATGTGTGTTGCTTGAATTTCCAGCATCTGCAGAATTCCTGTTGTTTGCATCTTTTATAAACCTACTGATTCCCATAGTTATCTGGACTGTAACTCTTCTCACCCGATCTCCTGTAAAAATGCTATTCCCTTTTCCTAGTTTCTTCGCTTCCACCGCATCTTTTCTCAGGATGTGGGTTTCCATTCCAGGCCATCAGAAATGTCCTCTTTCTTTAAAGAACATTGTTTCCCAGCCCTTTACTATTGATGCTGCCCTCACCTGCATCTCCTCCATTTCCTGTACACCTGAGCTCACCCCACTTCCCACTATCATAATAGCCATAGACTCCCCCTTGTGCTTACCTACCACCCCGTCAGCTTCTGCATCCAACACGTTATCCTCTGCAACATGCGCCGTCTCCAAAGGGACCCTACCTCTACATGTATCTTTACTTCCCCACCCCTCTCTACCTTCTGCAGGGATCATTCTCTCCACGATTCCCTGGTCCATTCATCCCTCCCCACTAATCTCCCTCCCGGCACTTATCCCTGCAAGTGGACAAAGTGCTACACCTGCCCATTCAACTCTTGCCTCACCTACATTCAGGGTCCCAAACAGTCTTTCCAGGTGAGGCAACACTTCACCTGCGAATCTGCTGAGGTTGTCTGTTGAGTCCGGTGCTCCTCTACATTGGTGAGACCCATCGTAACCATTGAGACCCTTCTGGATGGCCAAACATCTTAATTACCATTCCCATTCTTATTCCAGCATGTCTGTCCATTGCCTTGTCTTGTGCCAAGGTGAGCCACCCTCAGGATGGAGGAGCAATATCTTATATTCCATCTGGGGTACGCTCCAATCTGATGACATGAATATTGATTTCTCTTTCCAGTGAACAAAATCCGCCACCACATCTTCCTCTGTTCTCCACTCTGACCTTTTATTTCTTCTCACCTGCCTATCACTTTCCCCTAGGCCCCCTCCTCCTTCCCTTCCTCCTATTGTCCTCTCTCCTCTCCTATCAGATTCTTTCTTCTCCAGCCCTTGACCTTTCCCACCCACCTGTCTTCACTTATCACCTTCCAGCTTGCCTCTGTCCCCGCCCCCCACCATTTAATTCAGGCAACTCCCCCATTCCTTCTCAGTCCTGAAGAAGGGTCTCAACCAGAAACATCAACTGTTTACTCATTTCCATAGACACTGCCTGACTGGCTGACTTCCCCCAGCATCTTGTGTGTGTTGCTTTGGTAAAGTAATGCTAGTGTCATTAGCATAGTACAGTATCAACACACATCTTTTTAATAATGTACGTCTTTTTGTTAAGCTGCAGAAGAATCACTCAAAACAAAAATTCTTTGAACTAACCATTTTAAAGTGGGTTGACAGTGTTGTTAAGAAGGCATATGGTGTGTTGGCCTTCATCAACTGTGGGATTGAGTTCAAGAGCCGTGAGGTAATGTTACACGAATGGTTTTCTTTTCCTGTATGTAATTATTTTTATTTTGTAATATTTCTGAATAAAGTATTTTTGGAAAAAAAAAGTAATGTTACAGTTATATAAGACCTTAGTCAGACCCCACTTGGAGTACTGTGTTCAGTTCTGGTCACCTCATTACAGGAAGGATGTGGATACTATAGAGAGAGTGCACAGGAGATTTACAAAGATGTTGCCTGGATTGGAGAGCATGCCTTATAGGTTGAGTGAACTTGGCCTTTTCTCCCTGGAGCGACGGAGGATGAAAGGTGACCTGATAGAGGTGTATAAGATGATGAGAGGCATTGATCATGTGGATAGTCAGAGGCTTTTTCCCAGGGCTGAAATGGCTAACACGAGGGGGCATAGTTGTAAGGTGCTTGGAAGTAGGTAAAAGGAGAATGTCAGAGTCAAGTTTTCCACACAAAGAGTGGTGGGTGCATGGAATACACTGTCAGCCCTCTGTTTTTCAAGGTGATAGAGGTGAGTACAATAGTGCCTTTTAAGAAACACTTAGATAGCTACATGGATCTTAGAAAAAATAGAGGGCTGTGCGGTAGGGAAACTCTAGGCAGGTTCTAGAGTAGGATAGATGGTCCACACAATATTGTGGGCCGAAGGGCCTGTAATGTGCTGTAGTTTTCTATGTTTCTATGTCACTTGAATTAACATTAAGTTAGGTATTAATAAAAAGATTGAATCTAATAAAAACCATGTTTTTCAACTTCTGATCATGAAGATCTAGCCTATCTTTTGGGAACTAATCCTTTGTTGGTATTGTTACATTTATGATTTTGATTCATCATTCCTTATTGGTCAACATGGAAGCTTTAGGTTCCAAGGGTTACTGGGGGGGTGAGGGTGGGGGTTATAGAGCACAGAAACAGGCCCTTCAGCCCAACTCATCGACACAAGAGATTTCTCAGCTGCTAGAAATCTTGAGAAACAAACACACACACACACACACACACACACACACACACACACACACACACACCTACCCACACCTACCCACCCACCCCAGAGAAACCCATCAGGACAGTCAGTATCTATGGAGGTAAATAAACAGTTGACGTTTCAGGCCAAGGCCCTTCATCACGGACTTGGCCCAAAACATCAACTGTTTATTTACTTCCATTAATGTTGACAGACATGCTGAGTTCCTCCAGTATTTTGTGTGTGGTCCTTCAGCCCAGCTGGTCCGTGCTAGCCAAGATTCCGAGCTAAGCTTGTCCCAGTCGCCTGCAAACCCCTTTCAGGGGTTCCCAACTTTTTTTTTTAATGCTATGAACCCCTACCATTAACAAAAGGGTCCAGAGACCCCAGGTTGGGAACCCTGCGTTAAACCATTCCCATCCAGGTAATTGCCTAAGCACCTTTTGAATGGTGTTTTTGTACCATTCTCAGCGCTTCACATATAATGGGAAGTCAGTCCCATATAATGACCAACCTCTGCGTGAAAAAAATTGGCCCTCAAGTTCCTATTAAATCACTCCTCTCTTTCTGAAACCTATGTCTTCGAGCTTCATTTTTATTTATTTGGAGATACAGCACAGTAACAGTAAATCCATGCCCAACGAGCCCACAACACCCAATTCCTCCCATGTGACCAATTCACCTACCAGCCTGAACACCCTTTGGAATGTGGGTGGAAACCGGAGCACCCGGCAGAAACCCACAAGGTCAGGGGGTAGAGCGTAACAAACAGTGGTGGGAATTGAACCTGGGTCGCCGTCGCTGTAATAGCATCATGCTGACCACTACACTACCGTTCCACCGCAAATTGTCCCAGGATCGGGCATGGGATCAGATTTTAGGCTGCTAGCCTGTGTGAGTTTAGAATGTGGGAGAAAACTGGAGCCCCCGGAGGAAACTCTCATGGTCACAGGGAGAAAATGCAAACTCCTTATAGACAGCAGTGGAACTGACTCGGGGGCTGCGGACACCGTACTAGCATTACGCTAACCGCTACACCACTGTGCTGCCCTTGATATGCCCTCGAATTCGGTTGCAATCACACTCGACAGACACTTCGGTTAAAAATCAAGAAACCACTAGTTCTTTTTAGGGGTAATTAAAGGCAAGCAAAGAGTCCTTCTCCTCCCTGTCAAGTTTGTAACAAATCAATACTCTTATCATCTGGTTTGTGCCTGTGATGTTATGAAGTCTAATTAACCCCAAATCCTCCCGGTGTCTGAAATTACTCGTTCACTTGACATGCAGTTTCACATTTCAGATTTGTAATTACACACTGTTGGCATTGGCTGTAAGCATGAAATACTGATTGTTTATTCATGAAAATTCAGCCTTATGCATCCTTAATTTTCACTTTTCTAAATTAAACAAGCAGCTGGGAGTGCTGTCACGTGGAGGGGAACTCCAGTGGTGTCTGTGTGCGTTCTTCCTGTGACGGACAGAATTCACTCCCGGTGCTCCAGTATCCTTGCACATCCTAAAGATTTGCAAATTGATATAATAACAGGCACGATATATTTCCCCGAATCTGTTGGTGAGTGGTCAAATCTGGGGAAAATTAACAGGAATGTGGGGAGAATAGATTAGATGGTTTGTTTCAGTTCATTTTTATTGTACATTAGGGTAGGATTACTGTAAACAGACACTTAATGATCTGCATGCACTCAGCGGGCCGAAGCACCTGCTTCCATGCTCAATCTCTCTATGAACCTTCCAGGCTGATGTAGCTGATTAGCTGTACTGTACTAGACTAGCAGTTGTATTTTTTGAAATAATAATTCCCCAGTTTTGAATAAGGGCTATTTTTTTTTAAATGTAAAGCTAACATGTGGCCCTTTTATTGATCTTATGTTCTCTTGCCTCATGAGGGATCTTACACTGGCAGTCAGCTTTTCTAAAATGCTGCCCCCTACTGGTGATTGTGATATGACATCCAATATAAATGTAACTGAGAAATAATAACTATAAATATAAATAATGTTCAAGATCTGTGATATCTTTGATTTTTTTAAAATCATGGATAGAATGTGATTGTCACTAGCAGGGCTGGCATTAATGGTCTTCCCTAATTACCCTTGACAATGTGGTGGGAATTGCTTTCTTGAACCTCTGCAGTCCATGTGCTGAAAAGCTTCCAACACTGCCTGTGGCTACAAAATTCCAGGGTCTACATCCACTGAAGATGAAACTCCATTGATGTATTTCCAAATCAGGGTAGTGTGTGATTTTGAAAGAAACCTGCATCTTAATATATTCCTGTGCACCTACAGAAGATGAAAGGCTCGGCAAAGGAGGTACTTCTTGCAGCAGTTAGTAAAATTTATCTTCCCCAGATCATACTGGTGCAATTCTACACTGCCATCAGAAAGAGCATCCTCACATCAGCCATTACTGTCTGGATTGAAGTAGCATCCTCTCACAATATATGCAACTACAGCCAACTGTAGTGTCAGCCTTGAAGGTCATTGGCTGCAGGATTTGTTTAAGTCTAGGACAAAGAAGGGGGCAGAAAAAATCATTGCCAACACTACCCACCCCCCCCAACCCAAAGGGGAGATCAACCATTCAATTTAGCCCTCCCTACCGCCTCTATCTATTAGATCAGTCACTGCACTCCATAGAAAATACTTTAACCTACATTTTGGAAAAATAAAAAAAATAATAAATAAATAAAATAAGTTTTAAAAAATTTTGGAATGCTGTTTATGTTGTAAGTTCATGCATTGATGCACATCTTATTTCATATTCATGCTTCTAACTTATTTTGTATAAATTTCAAGGGTTCATTTATTATCGAAGTATACTGCTCTGAAATTCTTCTCCAGGTAGCCACAAAATGAAGAAGTAAAGAACAGTAGCACGATTATCAACCCCCCCCCCACAAATCTCTCCATCCCACATGAAACAACGCACAAAAATGGAAAAGGCAGACTGATCTCACCAGCAATAAAAAGGTAGTCTCCCGTCTGATCTCACTCCACAGCAGACTGATCTCACCAGCAATAAAAAGGTAGTCTCCCGTCTCTGATAGCAGAGTGATCCCCCAGTGATCAAAAAAGCAGGTAGCTAGCCCTCATCTTCCGCATTTTCCTCGATGGTTCAATCTCATTCAATCACTTTTATTGATGAACAATGGAAGCTTTAGTTAGCGAAATGGAGTCGACAACGGCAGCCGTCTCACCACGAGGTTCCCACATGCTGCCTCTGCCTCTGCTTTCCGGAACCCTCTCGAGGACTGCAGAGCGCTGAAACACTCAGACAATCTCCAAACTGCAAATCACAAGCTCCCAATGGTTCCAGAATCATATTCAAGACCAAAAAACAAACATAAAACACAAAAAAGAAGTGGAATATATGGTTTCATGTTCTATCCAGACGATGTTGGCCTAAGGAGCATTGTATGCAGGTGCCATCTTGACCGGAAGATTTTGTTATTCTTCATAATTGCTGGATGTTGATTTTTGTGGCATGTCACACCAACAGACCACAGCAAATTTCTAATACATGTAAATGTTTATGGTGATTAAAGTTGATCCTCTATTCTTGATTCTAGGTTCTTGAACTTCTTAACTTCATAGATTAAGGGAATGGGAGGCTTAGTTAAACGAACAGTAAATGCAGTTGATTGTGCATTGATGGTGAATGTTTGGGATGGTAAAGAAGGCGTCAGGCTCACTTCCCTTCATCATTCAGGGCGTTGAGTGTAGAATTTGGAAGGTTACATTGCAGTGCACAGGTCATCTGTGAGGCAGCTTGGAGTATTATATTCAGTTTTGGCCACCCTCCTCTGGTAAAGATGGTATTAAGCTGTGCAAAGCAAGTTTATGAAAATGGTGCTAGAACATGGGGGACCATCTTATCGGGAGAGACCATGCAGGCCAGGACTTCATTGCTTGTTGCATAGTAGACTGAGAGGGATGAATAAAATCATGAGGGGCATAGGGAAGTGAATGCAATGAAGAACTCTAGGGTCTTGGTTTAAGGTGAGAGGGGAACATTGTGATATGTACTGTATATGGAATGAGCCCAAATGTCCTTTAAATCCAGGTACACGGATAGGAAGGGTTTAGAGAGATATGTGTCAAACATCGACAACTGGATCTATCTTACATAGACATGTTACTCAGCAGGCCAGGCAGCATCTATGGAAAAGAGTACTGTCGATTTTTTGGGCAGAGTCCGGCAGAAGGGTCTCGGTCCAAAACATCAACTATATTCTTTTCCATAGATGCTGCCTGGCCTGCTGAGTGCATCCAGCATTCTGTGTGTGCGATTTAGAATGACTTGCGAAGTTAAAATTCAGTGTTGGAAGTATTAACAGCTTGTGTCTACTCAGGAAAGGTAAACGAGACATGGTCCACTCAATGCTTCTGAATGGAAAATAATATGGATTTTGTAAGTTACGGTGATTCCAGAACTACAGGATGAGTATAAACTTGGGCGACCTAATAGAGACATTAAAGAAAACTATAGGACCATAAGACCATAAGACATAGGAGCAGAATTAGGTCATTCAGCACAATGAATCTGTTCCACCATTCCAATATGGCTGGTTTACTGTTCCTCTCAACCCCATTCCCCTGCCTTTTCCCCAAAACCATTGACACCCTTAGTAAATAGGAACCTATCAAACTCCACTTTAAATATGCCCAATGACTTGGCCTCCACAGTTGTCTGTGGCAATGAATTTCACAAATTTGCCACCCTCTGGCTAAAGAAATTCCTCGATCTCGGTTCTAAAGGGACATTGTTGTATTCTGAGGCTGTGCCCTCTGGTCTTCTACGCTTCCCCTGTACAAAACATCCTCTCCACATCCACACTATCTAGGCATTTCAATATTTGAAAGGTTTCAGTGAGATCCCCTCCCCTCATTCTTCTAAACTCCACTGAGTACAGGCCTAGAGCCATCAAACATTCCTCATATGTTAACCATTTCATTCCAGGAATCATTAATGTTAACCTCTTCCAGACACTCTCCAAAGCCAGCACATCCTTATAGTGTATATCATCAAAGGCATCCAGTCTTTTGCAGACATCCCGCCTCTCCCGGAAGATCCGGGAGTCTCCCGCATA
This sequence comes from Mobula birostris, assembly GCF_030028105.1. NCBI lineage: Eukaryota > Metazoa > Chordata > Chondrichthyes > Myliobatiformes > Myliobatidae > Mobula > Mobula birostris. The sequence goes on along the minus strand of NC_092372.1, from coordinate 212,424,342 downwards.
TCGATAGTGGCTCCCTGATGCCCGGAAATTATATACAATATCCGGGAAATAGATTTTTTTGAGAGGGAGAGGGAGAGTGAGCATCCTGATTGGTCTCCCTTCGTGCTAAGAGTGGTCCCCAACCACCGGGCCGCGAGGAAACAATATGATTTGGCGATATGAAATGATATGAGTCAGCTGCACCTTTCTTCATTCCCTGTCACGTGGACTGTTGAGCTTGAACGCACGCGAGGTCATTACCCGCGGGTCATCCATGTCAGCGCGGGAAAAAGATCAACTCCTCAAGCTTGTAAATGACGGCGGGCTGAAAAGTATGTTTGACATAACATCTCTGCCGGCATTTTGCATCAAATTCAAGGCTAAGTATCCTGAGATAGCCACGAAAGCACTGAAAACGTTGCTTCCATTTCCAACATCACATCGCTGGGAAGCGGAGTTTTCTGCAATGAATGCAACGAAAACTAAATTGCGGAATAGACTGGACATAAGGAACCCCGTTCGAGTATCGCTGTCTCTCATCACCCCTCGATGGGACCGTCTTGTTGCAGGGAAACAAGCCCAGGGCTCCCACTGATTCAGCGAAATTGGTGTGTTGCGATGATTTTATATGTTCATACGGGGAAAATATGCGCTGTGTGCTTAATATCCAAACGTTACTTAAAATGTTATGATGCAATTGACTTATCACCTATATTCCAGTCGGGATTAACATCCCCGCCCCCGGTCGGCCGGTCCGCAAGAATATTGTCAATATTAAACCGGTCTGTGGTGCAAAAAATGTTGGGGTCCCCTGCTGTGGGTGGGCTTTACAGTCGACCTCAAAAATAATGACAGTGTTGCTGGCTGCACTGTTTGCAACAGTGACTTTTCTATTGCCCATGGTGGGTTAAAATGTAAAAGACATGTTGAGGTTATTTTACCAGGTGTCATTACAGCATAGCTAACGTTATTTAAACTAGCTGGCTAGCTGCTAAGGAGCTACGCTATTGATGTCCTACGTGATGAGGCCAAACTCCCTGTAGACTTGCTTAAAGTTGTAATAGAATAAACACGATAATATAAGTACATATTTTAATGTCACATTTGCTGCATATACCCAACTTGGTTTACAGATTAGGCAAAATCACTAAACAAAGTATTACATACATCCTTGGAGGTCAAAGGGGGGAGGGGTGCTACCTTCCTGAAATGGTGGTGATACCTCCCTGAAATGAGTTTTTGCAGGGTGGGATGTCTGCTTTTGTCACACTTCAACCTTGTGGGGGTGACATTAGTCATTTTTTTCATCACTGTCTTTTGTGCAAAAGTTATTACGGAAGCCTTGAGTAATGCTTGGTTCAAAATTATTGAGCTTTGCTGTAGCACACGTCACATCTATTGGTCTTGTGGGATAACGTGTGAGTGAAATGAAGATCTGCTTATTTCTCCATCAGAATACCTTTATGGAGCTTAACAGGCACCTTATCTGCAAAGCTCTAAGTGTTCAGAATATTTGCTAGTTTCGTAACTGGAAGAAATTTTGATGAATGGCAATCAAACCTTTTAGTTCCCTCACAAATTCTCTTGTGGTCTATAGTCTATTATGTATTTCAATTAATAATTTTAAGAACATTTGGAAAGCATATATGTTGACAAGCTTCTATAGATGCACAGTGGAGAGTATCCTAACCGTACATCAAGGGCCTGATATGCAAACATCAATGCCCAGAAACAGAAAAGGCCACAGAAAGTTATGGATACTATCCAGTCCATCACTGGCAAAGCTTTCCCCACCATTGAGTACATTTACATGGGGCTCAATCACAAGAAGGTGGTATCCATCATCCATCACCCGAACCGTCCAGGCCATGCCCTATTCTCACTACCACCATTGGGCAGGAGGTCAATAGACAATAGGTGTAGGAGTAGGCCATTCAGCTCTTCGAGCCAGCACCACCATTCATTGTGATCATGGCTGAACATCCACAATCAGTATCCTTTTCCTGCCTTCTCCCCATATCCCTTCACTCCACTATCTTTAAGAGCTCTATCTAACTCTTTTTTGAAAGAATCCAGAGAATTGGCCTCCACTGCCTTCTGAGGCAGAGTGTTCCACAGATCCATAACCCTCTGCGTGAAAAAGTTTTTCCTCAACTCTGTTCTAAATTGTCTACCCCTTATTCTTAAACTGTGGCCTCTGGTTCTGGACTCCCCCAACATCAGGAACATGTTTCCTGCCTCCTGCGTGTCCAATCCCTTAATAATCTCATATGTTTCAATCAGATCCCCTGTCATCCTTCTAAATTCCAGTGTATACAAGCCCAGTCGCTCCAATCTTTCAACATATGACAGTCCCGGAACAGGTCCAGGAACCTTAGGTCCCACACCACCAGGTTCAGGATCAGTTATTACCCTCCGACCATCAGGCTTCTGAACTGGGATGGATAACTTCATTCAGCACAATTCCGAACTGATTCCACGACCTACGGATTCACTTCCAAGGTCTCTTTTCAATTCATGATCTCAGTAGTATTTTTATTTGCTCAGTTTGTCTTTTACACATTGGTTGTCAGTCTTTGTCTTAAAATAGAAATACAATTGAATTTTATAAAATTCTTTTGTGCTGTATTATTCTAAATGCCTGCAAAAAATGTATCCCGAGGTAGCATATAGTGACATATAAGTCCTTTAATAATAAATTTACTTCGAACTTTGATCCATGATTATCAATTTAGATTGTTGGATAGAAAATGGTTTGAGGTTTAATATTTTGTCTAATAACTTGCAGAGAGATTTGAATGAATTTAAGGCCTTGGATCCACAATCCTGGTTGAAAAACAAAATGTTATATAAGATAATTTAAAATCCTCAACAATGGACAATGCTACTCTCTGCACTTAATGTGGATAAGTCACCCACTCGGGTTGGGATGCAGTTCATTTGCAGAGGGAATACGAGGGGTGATTGATAAGTTGGTGGCCGCAGGTAGAAGGAGTTAATTTCAGAAAACCTAGCACATTTATTCTTCAACATAGTCCCTTCCTACATTTACACACTTAGTCCAGCGTTCGTGGAGCATACGAATCTTGGTCCTCCAGAAAGTGTCCACAGCAGGGGTGATTGAAACGTTCGTGGCCTAAGGTAAAAGAAGGTGAGTTATACGGCTTTCGTTACATGCATAAGCAGTCCAACTCTTTGACTGATTATGCAGAAAGTTTGAAGTTAATAACTCAACAGTTAATAACTCATCAGGGGTGATTGATAAGTTTGTGGCCTAAGGTAGAAGGAGATGAGTTGGATTACTATGATATTCGATTACTTGGACAAGTGCAGATTGTTTCAAGAAAGACAGTATGGATTTGTTAAAATCTATTACCTGACCTGACTTGTTGAGTTCATCCAGCGTTTTGTGTGGTTGTGATGGATTTGTTAAAAGCAAATTGTGTCTCATTGACATTGAACATTTTGGGTGATCTTTTTTTCTGTGAATTTGATTTTATATTAAATTTTAATTTTTAATGAAAAATTATAGAAACTAAGAGACAACATTCTTCCAAATAAAATTTGTACTTTCACCTGATCAAAAGTAATCTTTTTTTCATGATATGAGAGAAGAAAACTAATGAGTTGTCTAGTAACATTATTACTTCAAAGTAAGTAAGTTGTACTCTGAAATTTAGTGTAACTTTATCAGAATGAGCAATTGGATTGTTATTGTTACATTTACCGAAATTTGTTTGCATGCCATTCCATACACAAGGACATTGAAGAAATACTCGATTAGATTCGATTATGAGGACACGCAGTCCTCTTTTACTGTCATTTAGTAATGCATGCATTAAGAAATGATACAATCTTCCTCCAGAATGATATCACAGAAACACAAGACAAACCAAGACTAAAAAAAACTGACAAAAACCACATAATTATAACATAGAGTAACAACAGTGCAAAGCAATACCGTAATTTGATAAAGAACAGACCATGGGCACGGTAAAAAAAGTCTCAAAGTCTCTCGGAAGTCCCATCATCTCACACAGACGGTAGAAGGAAGAGAAATTCTCTTCCCGCCATGAACCTCCAGCGCCGCAAACTTGCTGATGCAGCACCCTGGAAGCACCCGACCACAGCTGACTCTTGAGTCCATCCGAAAAAACTTCGAGCCTCCGACCAGCCCTCCAACACTGAGCACCGAGCACCATCTTTGTCGAGCGCTTCGACTCCGGCCCCGGCAGCAGGCAATAGGCAAAGCCGAGGATTTGGGGCCTTTCCCTCCGGAGATTCTTGATCGCACAGTAGCAACGGCAGCAAAGCGGGCATTTCAGAAGTTTCTCCAGATGTTCCTCCGTGCTTCTCACATCTGTCTCCATCAAATCAGGATTGTGCACGGTACGTATTTAACAAATACGATATCATTTCGGAGTGGCCGCGCGTGCTGCGTCGCTCTGCCATCTTCTGCTCCCTCCTCCTCAAAGGAAAATGATCATCAAATGTAGAATTCAGTGTCAAAGGGAAAGTAGACCAATGATAATGCAAGGGAGATGATGAGGTCAATTGAGAGATCATGATGAGTTCATCTTTATTGTATAAGACATCCATTCAAGAGTCTTACAACATCAAGACCGAAGCTGCCTTGGGTCTGGTGTAACATACTCTCAATCTCTTGTGTCTTCTGCTGGATGGGAGAAAGAAGAGAGAATGAGTGGGAGTGGGGGTGAGGGGGGGAAGAGGGGTGTCTTCGATTATGCAGGCTGCTTTCCCAAGGCAGCAGGACCTGTAGACAAAGTGAATGGAGGAGAGGCTGGCATTCATGATGGACTGATGGGCTAGCTTCACAACTCTCTGCAATTTTTGGAGATCTTGGGCAGAGTAGTTGCCATTCTAAATTGTGATGCACAAATGGTATTCAAAATAGCCAATAGGTTTGGATAGTATAAAATAATAACAGATTAAACTTACTCTGCCTATAAAAAGTGCTCACCCCCTTGGAAGTTTTCATTGTTATTGTTTTACAACATTGAATCACAATGAATTTAATTTGGCTTTTTTGACTCTGATCCACAGAAAATACTCTTTCATGTCAAATTTCTACAAATTGGTCTAAATTTATTACAATTATTAAACACATAATTACTCACCCCCTTCAAGTCAGTATTTAGTAGATGCACCTTTGGCAGCAATTACAGTCTTGAGTCTGTGTGGTAGGTCTCTATCAGCTTTGTACATCTGGACACTGCAATTTTTCCTCATTCTTCTTTACAAAACTGCTCAAGCCCTGTTAGTTTGCATGGGGATTGTGAGTGAACAGCCCTTTTCAAGTCCAGCCACAAATTCTCAGTTAGATTGAGGTCTGGACTCTGATTTGGCTACTTCAAGACATTAACTTTTTTGTTTTTAAGCCATTCCAGAGTAGCTTTAGCTTTATGCTTGGGGTCATTGTCTTGCTGGAAGACAAATCTTCTTCCAAGTTGCAGTTCTCTTGCAGACTGCATCAGGGTTCTCCAGGATTACCCTGTATTTTGCTGTATTTATTTTACCCTCTACCTTCACAAGCCTTCCAGGGCCTGCTGCAGTGAAGCATCCCCACAGCATGATGTAGCCACCACTATGTTTCAAGGTAGGGATGGTGTGTTTTTGATCATTTGTGGTGTCCAGCTTGTGCCAAACATAGCAGTTAGTCTAATGGACAAAAAGCTCTGTTTTGCTTTCATCAGACCATAGAACCTTCTTCCAGCTGCCTTCAGAGTCTCCCACAGGCCTTCGGTCAAACTCTAGCGAAGAATTCATGTGAGTTTTTTTCAACAGTGGCTTTCTCTATGCCACTCTCCCATAAAGCTGTGACTGGTGAAGCACCCAGGCAACATTTATTATATGCACAATCTCTCTTATCTCAGCCACTGAAGCTTGTTAACTCCTCCAGAGTTGTCATAGGTCTCTTGGTGGCCTCCCTCACTAGTCCCCTTCTTGTACCAGCTATCAGTTTTGAGGATGACCTTCTCTAAGCAGATTTACAGCTGTGTATTCTTTTCATTTCTTGGTGATTGACTTAACTGTAATCCAAGGCCTAGTCAATGATTTGGGAACCCTTGTGTATCCATCTCTGGACTTGTACTTTTCAATAATCTTCTCACGGAGTTGCTTGGAGTGTTCTTTTGTTTTTATGGTGTAGTTTTTGTCAGGATACTGGCTCACATAATGGACCTTGCAGACACAGGTGTATTTTTACCACAATCAGTTGAAGCACCTTGACTGCACACAGGTGATCTCCATTTAACTAATGATGTGACTTCGCTGCACCAGTGATGATTTCGTGTTTCATATTAAAGGGGGGTGAATACTTATTCAATCATTTTGTGATTTATATCTGTAACTCATTTAGATCACCTTGTCGAGATCTGTCTTCACTTTGGCCTAATTCGGTACAGTCGACATGGCTGTTCATTTGAACAAGTCTTGTCCTACTAACTTGACTGAGTTTTTCAAGGAGGTGAGAAAGGTGATTAACAAGAGTAAATCTGTGAATGTTGTCATTGTGGATCATAGTAAGGTGTTCGACAATGTTCAATGTGGCAAACTCATTCAGAAGATTGAGGTTATGTGACTTGCCCAGTTGGATTCAGAACTGGCTTGCCTTTAGAAAACAGAGGGTAGACACTGCTGGGATATTCTGGATGGAAGTCCGTAAGTAAAGATGCTCCACAGGGATCCATACTGGGACCTGTGCTGTTCGCGATCGAACAGGATATAAATCAGTTGCAGAGATAGTATGGGCAGAGAAATGGCAGATGGAGTTTAACCCGGACAAGTGTGAGCTGTTGCTCTTTTGGAAATGAAATGTAAGGGGTCAGTAATGGCGGGACCTTTAGTAGTGTTGATGTACAGAGGGATCTTGGGTTCAGAGCTCGTTGAAAGTGGGTGCACAACTTGATAGGGTGGTAAAGAATGCATATAGCATGCTTGCCTTTATTTATCGAGGCTCTCTGGTAAGATGGTTGTGCACTCAGACACAGCAGCCTCTCTGGGTCCAATCAAAGGTGTATTTGGTCATCTTGTAAGCCCTTTGAACACTGAGTACTGCGGGACTACCTGATCAGTGAGTTGCTCGATAGCAGTGGAGCTGGTCTTATTGTGTCACCGTGATTGCGCTTTCACCTGGGCTTGTTGTACCAAGATAGCATGCAATTCAGAGTGAGTGACTGTCTTGGATGTTTTTATTATTATTACAAGACCCTGTTGGACAATGGTAATGTAGAATCCTACAAACCTGGTTCAGTGGTCCATTGGTGAGACTGAGGGTGGGGGAGCTGCGTTGCCACAGTTCTGGCGAGGACTAGCTCCTGGTTGCCATGTTGCCTGTTGCAGCCACCCGAGGAGGAGAGCTGAGAGGGTGTGGGAGAGGGTAGGGCATGCTGGAACCCATACTGAGTCAAGGGCTGACCCCTCCCATTGGTGCTGCTTTCTGGTGTTTGCTCAGTGCTGCCCTCCAGAGCTTATTTGATGCTGTCCTCCTGTGAACACTCAGTGCTGCCCTCTGGTGTTCACTCAGTGTTACCTTTTGGTGTCCGCTCAATACTGCCCTCCAGTGTTCATTTGGTGCTGCCCTCTGGTGTTCATTCAGTGCTGCTCTCCGATTTTCGTTCAGTGCTACTCTCGGTTGTTTGCTCGACGCTGCCCTCTAATGTTTGCTCAGTGGAAGAACAAGCTGAACCAGCACAGTCTACAGTCCTGCAACTCAGGGACTTGGATTATATGACAAACAAGAGAGAATTTGGGTCTCGGCCCGAAACGTTGACTGTACTTTTTTCCATAGATACTGTCTGGCCTGCTGAGTTCCTCCAGCATTTTGTCTGTGTGACTTGGGCTACAATTTTTTTTCTTTGTGACTTTCTGTTTCTCTGAAATTATAACTATATGTGCTATGTGCAGTGTGTTGTGTGTTGTTGTTAATGTGTTTTGTATCTTGACCCCACAGGAATGCTGTTTCTTTTGGCTATGTTCATGTGTGGTTGAATGATAATTAAACTTGAACTTGGTGAGTTCTAGAGTTAGGAAGTTATTCTGTTGCTTTATAAAACACTGATTTGGCCACATCTGGAGTACTAAATTCAGTTCTGCTCCTATCATTATACGAAGGATGAGGAGATTCTGAAGAGGGTGCAGATAAGTTTTACCAGGATGTTGCCTGGATTAGAGGGCATATGCTGTAACGAGAGGTTGGACTTGCTGGACTCTGTTTTCCCTGGAGTGGTGGAGATTGTGGTGAGCCCTGATAGAAATTTATAAAATGATAGGAGGCATAAATAGGGTAGAGTCAGAACCTTTTCCAAGCCAGAGAGCAAATCTGATAGACACTTAGTGGCCATTTTATTAGATACACCTATATGCATGCTCGTTAATGCAAATATCTAATCAGCAAATTACTGGGCAGCAACTCAATGCATAAAAGCATGCAGACATGGTCAAGAGATTCAGTTCTTATTCAGACCGAACACTGGAATGGGGAAGAAATGTGACCTAAGTAACTTTGACCATGGAATGATTGTTGGTGTCAGATGGGGTCATTTGAGTATCTCAAACTGCTGATACCCTGGGAATTTCACACACAACAATCAACGTCATGGCCAAAAACACAGCATGAGGAGTGGAATTCAAACCAAGTTGAAATGCAGAGGGACGAGGCCTCCCCTGCCCAGCATCTTGTTGGCAAATGTGCAGTCGCTGGAAAATAAGATTAACAGTCTCTGCTGTAACAGAGGCAGGTGCAGCAGAACTCAACTGTTGGTTGCATTGAAACTTGATTAACAGAGAATATGTCTGACAGAGTCATCTGACCAGAAGGTTTTACGATTTTCAGAATGGATTGAACCATGAACTCTGGTAAGGAAAAATGAGGCAGTGTGTGCTGTTTAGTCAATTCTTGTTGGTGCACAGACGTTGGGGTTATGTCAACGTTCCTTGATTTGGAACACTTGATGATTAAATGAAGACCATTTAATATGCCTCGGGAGTTCTCATCCATAATTCTGACTACAGTTTATATACCACCAGCGGCCGATTATAATGACTCGCGTCACTCCACGATGCTGTCTGCGGGCAGGAAACAACCCATCCCGACACATTTCAAATTATAGTCAGTGACTTTAACCAGCCTGTTTGAAGAACATCCTGACCAATTATCACCAACGTGTAACCTGTTGCACCAGGGGTCCCAACACACTAGACCACTGCTACATTTGGGCAAATCAGACCATTTGGGTGTGCTTGTATGACCTGCATACAGACAGAGCCTAAAAAGCAAGGCTCCAGAGATCAAGACAACTAAGAGGTGGTCGTTGGAGGCAAAGGAATGGTTACAGGGCTTCCTTGAGTCAGTGCGCTGGGCATGTTCAAGAACCCATCTGAGGACCTGATTGACTACACCAGGGTCATAACAGACTTTATTAAAACAGCTGTGGATGAATGTGTCCCCCCAGAAATCGTTCAGGAGTTTTCCCAGTCAGAAGCCCTGGATGAACAATGAAATCCAGAACCTGCTGAGGGCCAGATCAGAGGCATTCAAATCTGGAGGTCAAGAAGCTACAAGAGGTGCAGGTATGATCTCTGAAAAGTCATCTCGCGGGTGAATTGGAGATTCCAAACTAGACTGGAATCAAGGAGGGATGCTCAACAGCTGTGGTAGGGTTTGAATACCTTAACTTCTTACAAAGCTAAATCTTGTGACATAGGGGACAGCAGAGCTTCGCTTCCAGATGAGCTCAATGCCTTCTACAATCAGAACAGGGAGGAGCCATTGAGTACCCCCATGTCTCAGTAGCTGAAGATGACATATGGGCTACATTCAAGAGAGCGAATCCAAGAAAAACATCTGGTCCAGAGAGAGTTCATGACTGAGAACGGAAGACCAGCTGGATGGTGTGTTCATGGATATCTTCAACCGCTCGCTCGGGCAGTGTGTTTTACCCACCTGCTTCAAGCAAGCTTCAATCATGCTGCTGCCCTTGAAAAGTGTGGTAACCTGCCACAGTGACTAGTACTCAGTGGCACTTACATCCATGGTGATGAAGTATTTTAAGAGGCTGATGTAGAACCATATCAGTTCCTGTCTGAGTGGTGACTTGGATCCCCTTCAATTTGCCTACCGAAGCAACAGGTCTACAGTGGATGGCAACTTTCTGGCTCTTCACACAACCCTGGAACATCTGGTCAGCAAGGACGATACATCAGGACGCTCTTTGTTGATAACAGCTCAGCATTTAGTACCATTATCCCCTCAAAACTTACCCAGTGAACTCCAATATTTGGCACTCAGTACCCTCTTGTGCAATTGGATCCTGGATTTCTTCACTTGCAGATCCTAGTCAGTTTGGATTAGCAAAAACATCTCCTCCACAATCTCCATCAGCACAGGGATATGTGCTTAGCCCCCTGCTTGTCTTGCTTTACACCTATGACTGTGTGGCTAAGTATAGCTCCAGCACCATACACAAGTTTGCTGATGACACCACTGTTGTGGGCTGTATCAAAGGTGGCGATGAATCAGCTTACAGGAGGGAGATTGAAAATCTGGCTGAGTAGTCCAATAACAACAACCTCTTACTCAATGTCAGTAAGGCCGAGGAACTGATTGTAGACTTCAGGAGAGGGAGACCAGGGGTCTATGAGCCAGTAATCATCGGAGGATCAGAGGTGGAGAGGGACAGTAAATTTAAATTCCTGGGTGTCACTGTTTCAGGGGACCTGTCCTGGACCGATCATATAAATATAACTGCAAACAAAGCACGATAGTGTCTCTACTTCCTCAGCAGTCTGCGGAGATTCAGCATGTCATCAAAAACCTTGGCAGACTTCTATAGATATGTGGTGGAAAGTGTATTAACTGGCTGCGTATGGGATCACCAATGCCTTTGAGTGGAAAATCCTACAAAAGGTAGTGAATTCAACCCAGTACATCAAGGGTAAAGCCCTCCCAGCCATTGAGCACATCTTCATGAAACATTGCTGTAGAAAAGCAGCTTCCACCATCAAAGATCCTCACCACCCAGGCCATGCTCTTTTCTCTCTGCTGCCATCAGGACTCGCATCACCAGGTTCAAGAACAGTTACTACCCCTCAACCATCAACAAAAGGGGATAACTACACTCATTTTATTTCTGGTGTTCCCACAACTGATGGTCTCACCTTAAGGTCCCTATCTTGTTATTTACAGTATTGCTATTTATTTATATTTGCATTTACACAGTTTGTTGTTCATTGATCCTGTTTACAGTTACTGTTCTTAAAGGCTTCTGTTAGTCTTGCGAGACCGTGGATCTGCGCCTGGAAAGTCTTCACTCTCCAGGGCGCAGGCCTGGGCAAGGTTGTATGGAAGACCAGCAGTTGCCCATGCTGCAAGTCTCCCCTCTCCACAACACCGATGTTGTCCAAGGGAAGGGCATTAGGACCCACACAGCTTGGCACCAGTGTCGTCGCAGAGCAATGTGTGATTAAGTGCCTTGCTCAAGGACACAACACATTGCCTCGGCTGGGGCTTGAACTCACGACCTTCAGGTAGCTAGTCCAATGCCTTAACCACTTGGCCACGTGTTACTGTTCTGTAGATTTGCTAACCATGCCTGCAGGAAAACTAATCTCAGGGTTTTCATGTTGTGATATGTATGTACTCTGATAAATTTTACTTAGAACTTTGAATATGAAACCGGCCATCATTAAAGGAAATGAGATCTGGGGGGATTTTGCTTTCATTCAAATGAACATGATTTGCACTTCCAGGAAGATTAGTGATGGCAAATCCCCTCAAATTATTTGTGGACATAAATGGGTGCTTAAGTGCAGTGGTGGCAAACCTATTTGAATGTGTGAAGGAATTCAAGTTATCTTTAGGACCTGGATCATTTAATTTATGTCTTTGGTTTAGCAAGTGCCCTGTCCAAATATCTTTTAAATGTATTAATTGTACCTGTTGCTTGTCATCTATATTAATATTTTGGATGGGAATGTAGTTAACATAGTAAGTTTGCAGATAACACTAAAACTGTTGGTATAGTGGACAGTAAAGAAGGTTATCAAAGATTACAACAGGATCTAGATCAACTGGGGAAAGTGGGCCAAAGAGACAGATGGAATTTAACCTGGAGCTGTCATTAGTGCTGCATTTTTGGAATTACACAGTAAATGGCAGGGCTGTTGGGAGTGTTGCTGGAAAGAGAGATTGAGGGGTACAAGTATAGAGTCCCCTGAAAGTTGTGACACATGTAGACAGAACGATGAGGAAGCCATTTGACACAAGTGCCTTCATCAGTCAGAGCATTGTGCAAGAACTGGGATGTCACGTTACAGCTGAACAAGACTTTGGCAAGGCCGTATTTGGAGTATTATATGCTATGCTGGTTTGCAGCTATGGAAAGGATGCCATTATGCTGCAAAGAGTGCAGAAAATATTCACAGTATGGTGCTGAGACTGGAGGGGTGGGGTCTTGAGTTATAAGGAGAGACTGGATAGGCTGGTGCTGTTTTCCCTGCAGTATAGGAGGCTGAGAGGTGACCTCATAGAGATATATAAAGTCACAAGGGACGTACATGTGATGGATGATCAGAGTAATTTTCCCAAGGTCAAGGGGTGTTAAACTAGAAGGCATAAGGTGAGAGCAAAGAGATTTGAAGGAGACCTGAGCTACAAGTGGCTATGGGGATCTGAACATGTACCTGAATAGGAAAGGTCTGAAGTAGAGGGGTTCCCAACCTTCTTTATGCCATGGATCCTTAAGATTAACTGAGGTGTCCGTGGAACCCAGGTTCAGAACCCCTGGTCTAGAGGGACATGGGCTAATCACATGGAAATGGGACCAGCTCTGGCATGTACATGTTCTGCCAGAGGACCTGCTTCCATGCTGTATAATCCATGTCTCTGTGACAATGCTATCTGTGCCTTTAGAAATTTATCCCTCTCTTAAGTCCAAGATTTCCACTAACATCATTAACTAGTGCATTTAGTTACATGTCTATAAAACAAAAATGTTTGACCAGTATCCTCTGCACATTGTCCACTTTTTTTGGGAAAAAAATGCGCTCTGAAGGCATAATACAAAGTTACCATTATACCAAGGGTGATTGATAAGCTCGTGGCCTAAGGTAGAAGGAGTCAATTTTAGGAAGCCTAGCACATTTATTTTTCAACATAGTCCCCTCCTACACGTACACACTTAGTCCAGCGGTCGTGGAGCATACGGATCTTGGACCTCCAGAAAGTGTCCACAGCAGGGGGTGATTGATAAGTTTGTGGCCTAAGGTAGAAGGAGATGAGTTACTAACTTCAAACTTTCCGCATTATCAATCAAAGAGTTGAACTGCACGTGCATGTAACGAGAGCGTCTTGGATGTCCAGGTGGTCCACAGCAGGGGTGATTGATAAGTTCGTGGCCTAAGGTAGAAGGAGATGAGTTATACAGCTGTCGTTACATGCACGTGTAATTCCATTTGCCCATGGCCCTCTAATCATTTTTTGTCCATGTATAGTACCTGTCCAAATATCTTTCAAGTATTGTATTTTTACCCATCTCCCCACTTCCTCGAGCAGCTCGATCCCTCTAGCCACCACCTAGTTTTTTTCTAGTGAGAAAAAGTTGCTCCTAAAGTCCATTTTAAACATTTCCCCTCTTGCCCTAAATCTATGTCCTTCAGTTTTATACTCTCCTACCCTGGGGAAAAGACTGTGACCAATAATCTTGTCATGGTTTTACAAACTTCATAACATCATCCTGAGCATTCTGTGCTCCGAGGAAAAAGTCCCAGTTATAATGTTTCCTTATAACTCAAGCCCTGCAGTCCTGGTAACATTGTTCTAAATCTCTATCTTTACTAGTTCATTGACATTCCACTTACAGTTGGGTGAGTAGAGTTGAGTACATGAAGTTCTGTACATGTGACTTGTACAGTTGCAACATGGCATCCTAATTTTCTGCATTCAGTTCTCTGACTAATGAAGTGAGATCTGGATTTCCAGAGGTTTTTGATAAAGTGCCAAATAAGGGATTACTGCATAAGATACGACTAAATAAGGTTGGGGATAATACATTGGCATAGATCAAGGAAAATAGTGTTGACAGAAATAGATCATTTTTAGACTATTATTATTAATAACATGGTTGTAGGGATTAAGTGCACTGTGACACAAGTTGCTGATGATATGAAGAGAGGTGGGTTAGCAAGTTGTGAGCAGGATTCCAAAGAACCTGCAAAGGGATATGCATGTTAAGGAAGTGGGCAAGAAGCTGGTAGGATGGAAAATAAGGAGTTTATCCACTGTGGAAAGAGAAATAAACATGCAGTGGTAGAAACCTCATACATGAAACAACGAGTTGGTGTACAAGTGAATCAAGTAATTAGGAAGGCTAATAGAATATAGCCTTTTGGCAAGGGGAATAGGTTATATACAGTACTGTGCATAAGCCTTAGGCACATATTTGGGGTGGCACAGTGTAGTGGTTAGCACAGTGCTTTACGGTACCAGCAACTGGGTTCATTTCACAGCACTGTCTGTGTTCTATCTCCTCGTGCCTGCGTGGGTTTCCTCCAGGTGCTCTGGTTTCCTCTCACAGTCCAAAGACATACCGGTTGGTAGGTTAATTGGTCATTGTAAACTGTCCCTTGATTAAATTGGGGGTTACTGGGCAGTGTGGCTCAATCAGCCTGCTCTCAATCATCAGCAAATTAAAGGAAGGGGTCATCAGCAGTGCTATCATGTAGAACCTACTCAGCAATAACCTGCTTAAGGATGCCCAGTCTGGGTTCTGTCAAGGCCACTCAGCTCCTGACCTCATCATCTTCTTGGTCCAAACATGGACCAAAGAGCTAAATACCAGAGGTGAGGTGAGAGTGATAGCCCTCAGCATCAAGGCAGCGTTTGACCGAATATGGCATCAAGGTGCCCTAGCTAAAATGGAGTCAATGGGAATTAGGGGGAAACCCTCTGCTAGTAGGAATCATACCTGGCACAAAGGAAGATGGTTGTGGTGGTTGGAGGCCAATCATTTCATCCTCAGGACATCATTGCAAGAGTTCCTCAGGGAAGTGTCCTAAGACCATTCATCTTCAGCTGCTTCATCAATGACCTTCCCTCCATCATAAGGTCAGAATTGGGGATGTTTGCAGATGACTGCACAATGTTCTGCACCATTCGTGACTCCTCAGAGAGTGAAGCAGTTCCTACTCAAATGCAGCAGGACCTGGACCATATCTAGGCTTGAGCTGACAAGTGGCAAGTAATATTCGAGCCATGCAAGTTCCAGGCAATAACCATCTCCAACAAGAGAGGCTCTAACCATTGTCGCTTTACATTTATTGGCATCACCAACACTGAAACCCCTACTATCAACATCCTGAGGGTTACTATTGACAGGAAACTGAACTGGTGTAGCCATATAAACACAAATGGCTACCAGAGCAGCTCAAAGGCGAGGAATCCTGCGGTGTGTTACTCACCTCCCTGACTCCCCAAAACCTGTCCACCATGTACAAAGCTCAGGTCAGGTGTGTAGTGGAATACTCGCCACTCATCTGGATGAGTGCAGCTCCATCAACACCCAAGAAGCTCGACACCATCCAGTACAAGGCAGCCCACTTGATTGGTACCCCTTCCACAAGCATCCAATCCCTCCACCATCGACGAGCATTTGCAGCAGTGTGTACCATCTACAAAATGCACTGCAACAACACACCAAAGTTCCTAGGGCAGCACCTTCCAGACCTACAACCACTACCATGTAGAATGACGAGAACAGCAGATACCTGGTGAAATTCCCCTCCAAGTCACTCACCATCCTGACTTGGAAACATAACGCCATTCCTTCATTGTCACACGGTCAAAATCATAGAATTCTCTCCCCAGCAGCACTGTGGGTGGACCTACACCTCAGGGACTGCAGCAGTTCAAGAAGGCAGCTCATCACCACCTTCTCAAGGGCAACTAGGGATGGGCAATAAATGCTGGCTTAGCTGGCAGTGCCCACATCCCGTAATTGAATAAATGAAATAAAAAAAAGTGCCTCAGAATTTTGCATAGTACCTTAAGTTGGAAAGATTTAATGGACTTTTACAAGCAATTGCTGAGATTGTACCTGGAGGTGCCAACTCAAGACAGAATGATATTGAAGGGGGGAGTATGCTTGAGAAATCATCTGCTGCACTCCTGCTCCTATTTTTAATGTTAGTACAAAAGTTATGTTCAGTAATAATACAAGTTTTTCAGACTGGAACCTCCATTGTCTATACTTATTGCTGCCTCAGGAAAGCAGCCAACATATTCAAGAATTCCTCCTGCCCCAGCCATTCTCTCCCCTTCCAACCACCCCACAATCGGACAGAAGATACAAAAGCTTGTGAACAGCGGCCAACAGATTAAAGCTTTAATCCCACGTGCTATAAATCCCTTGAAAGTCCTTTTATACAGTAACAATAATCCCTCAATCCGTCATCATGACCCTTGCACCTTATTTGTCTAGAGCAGGGGTTCCCAACCCTTTTTTTTTATGCCATGAAGCCTTACATTACAGAGGGGTGCGTGGACCCCTGTTTGGGAACTCTTGGTCTAAAGTAACACACACAAAATGCTGGAGGAACTCAGCAGATCAGGCAGCATCTTGGGAGACGGGAAAAAATGGCTGAAGTTTTGGTCTGAGCCCCTTCATGGGGATCGTATCTGTCTACCTGCACTGCTCTTTCTCTGCATCTGTAGCTGCATTCTGTTCCTTTGCTGCCACCTAGATGCACTTACGTATGGAATAATCTGTCTGGATGGCATGCAAACAAAAGTTCAAGTCCAGTCACTTTTTATTGTCATTTCGACCATAACTGCTGGTACAGTACACAGTAAAAATGAGACAATGTTTTTCAGGACCATGGTGCTACATGAAACAATACAAAAACTGCACTGACCTATGTAAAACAACACAAAACTACACTAGACTACAGACCTACCCAGGACTGCATAATGTGCACAAAACAGTGCAGGCATTACAATAAATAATACACAAGACAATAGGCACAGTAGAGGGCAGTAGGTTGGTGTCAAGCCAGGCTCTGGGTATTGAGGAGTCTGATGACTTGGGGGAAGAAACTGTTACATAGTTTGGTCGTGAGAGCCCGAATGCTTCGGTGCCTTTTGCCAGATGGCAGGAGGGAGAAGAGTTTGTATGAGGGGTGCGTGGGGTCCTTCATAATGCTGTTTGCTTTACGGATGCAGCGTGTGGTGTAAATGTCTGTAATGGCGGGAAGAGAGACCCCAATGATCTTCTCAGCTGACCTCACTATCCGCTGCAGGGTCTTGCGATCTGAGATGGTGCAATTTCCGAACCAGGCCGCGATGCAGCTGCCCAGGATGCTCTCGATACAACCTCTGTAGAATGTGGTGAGGATGGGGGGTGGGAGATGGGCTTCTCTCAGCCTAAAAGTTCTTCACCGTATCTCAGCACACATGACGGTGATGAACCAATGATTCTTCCTCTGGTGCTTTTTGCCTGATGATGCGTCATTGTCTTCTCGTAGCACTGGTACGAGATGAGAAATGAGCCTTGCTGGTGAAACACTCATCGTCTTCTATCCCTGACTGGAAATCACAAATAAATCCCTTCCAATAAATTGACTCCAATCCCGATCCTTCTGACTGCAACACACTCCCTTCCTTTTAGCCATGTTGGCCAAATCCACGGTCTTGTTTCTCTCTCTCTGCTTTCAACTTGATGAGTGGGTGTGTAACTAACACTTCCACCGTTCCCGCCATTCCCAAGGGTGCTGTTAAATTCAATGGACTCACTAATCTGAATGTTCCTGTCTGGTCTAGGTGTGAATCTCAGATTGCTGCGTTAATGAAAATGAACTTTATGTTGTCATTAAATATTCCTGTCAGCAGCGAGGTTGTCTCTGGTGTCCCGGCCTGAATATATCTAAAGTAGATAAAGATAGTCACTCTCGCATGGCGGTGTTTGAAGAGGCTTGTTGTGCATAGTTTCCTTCAATGCACTACAAGAGCACATTGTCCTTTCACGTGCAAGATAACATTGCTAGAGAAATGGGGTTCTCGAAATGCGAGAGCAGGGGTTTTCAACCTGGGGTTCACAAACCCCCCCTAGTGTAATGGTATTGGTCTATGGCATAAAAAAGGTTGGCAACAGGTCAGGCCGCATCCCTGGGAGAGTCGACTTTTCGGGCTGAGATCCTTCATCAGGATTCATATGGAAGGTGAAAGGTCTCGGCCCAAAATGTCGCTATTTACTCCCCTCCATTGACGCTGCCTGACCTGCTGAGTTTCTCCAGTATTGTGTATGTGTGTGTGTTGCTCTGGATTTCCAGCGTCTACAGAATCTCTTTGATAAGGTTCCCCATGCAAAGCTCACGTAAGGAGGGATGGGATCCAAGGAGACCTGACTTTGTGGATCCAGAATTGGCTTGCCCACAGGAGGCAAAGGGTGGTTGTAGATGGTTCGTATTCTGCATGGAGGTCGGTGACTAATGGTGTTCTGCAGGATCTGTTCTGGGACCCCCTCCTCTCTATGATTTTTATAAATGGCCTAGATGAAGAAGTAAAAGGGTGGGTTAGTAAGTTTGCTGATGACACAAAGGTTGGGGGTGTTGTGGATAGTCTGGAAGGTTGTCAAAGATTGGATGCAGAACTGGGCTGAGAAATGGCAGATGGACTTCAACCCAGATAATTGTGAAGTGGTTCATTTTGGTAGGTCCAATTTGAAGACAGAATATAATACAAATGGCGAGACTCTTGGCAATGTGGTGGATCTGAGAGATCTTGGGGTCCCTTGTCGATAAGACACTCAAAGCTGCTGTACAGGTTGACAGTATTGTTAAGAAGGCGTATGGTGTGTTGGCATTCATCAACCGTGGGATTGAGTTCAAAAGCCGAGAGATAATGTTACAGCTATTTAAGACCATGGTCAGACCCCACTTGGAGTACTGTGTTCAGTTCTAGTCACCTCACTAGAGGAAGGATGTGGATACTATAGAGAGAGTGCAGAGGAGACTTACAAGGATGTTGCCTGGATTGGAGGTCGTACCTTATGAGAATAGGTTGAGTGAACTTGGCCTTTTCTCCTTGGAGCGACAGAGGATGAGAGGTGACCTGATAGAGGTGTATAAGATTATGAGAGGCATTGATCATGTGGATAGTCAGAGGCTTTTTCCCAGGGCTGAAATGGCTAACATGAGAGGGCACAGTTTTAACGTGCTTGGAAGTAGGTACCGAGGGAATGTCAGGGGTAAGTTTTTCACACAGTGAGTGGTGAGTGCATGGAACGCACTGGTGGTGATGGTGGTGGAAGTGGATACAATAGAAAAATAGAGGGCTATGCAGTAGGGAAATTCTAGGCAGTCTCTAGAGTACGCTACATTGTCAGCACAGCATTGTGGGCCAAAGGGCCTGTTATGTGCTGTAAATTTCAATGTTATATGTACTAGTCCAAGGTAATGTTTCCTTTTCAGACATCAAGGTTGTGCATGAATGTACTTAATTGGGATTTTGGGATATTCTAAGGCAAAAAAAAAACACAAAACAAAACAGAAAATACTGGAAGAACTCAGACGGCCAAGCAGCATCTGTGGAAAGAGAAACACTTTAACGTTTCGGTCTAGCGTTGTTGCCTTAGAACTGGTTAACGAATCATAACTGCAAGAGATTTTGCAGATGCTGGAAATCTATCCAGCGTAACACACACAAAATGTTGGAGGAACTCAGCAGGTCAGGCAGCATCCATGAGGAGGAGTAAACAGTCCACATTTCGGACCGAGACTCATCATCAGCCCGGAACGTCGACTGTTTCGCCTCCATAGATGCTGTCCGACCCACTGAGTGCACCCAGCATGTTGTGTGTTGCCTCAGAAATGGGGGATGATCGGATCAGAGGTACCCGAGTGAAAAGTTGCGGTGAACCCAACAGGAATGTGGATACAGTATTGAGATCCGAAACAGAACAGGAATAGTGGAGAAACTTCGCCGGACACGCAGCATTTATAGAAATAAAAGTCAGTCAATATTTGGTAGTCAGGAATACTTCCTGAGAAGAGGGTTGTTCCGAGCAGAGCGCGTCAAGCGTCTGTCTCTAAACCATAACCTGCCGACATCTTATTACACTTTGTGGGATCATGTTGTGTACGAACTAGTTAAAATTCTTTATATTTGCCCCTTATTTTCAACTGGTCAGCATTGATTTCACTTCGGGAAGTGCTTTTATTGACTGTAGCGTGCCGCGGGAGGTGGAGATTGAAAGTCTTACTTTCAATGAGAGCGTCAGACCTCGAGGCCAGTTCGCGTTAACGGTGGGGCACTGCCGTGTGTCTCCTTCGCAGGGTGGGTCGGGGCAGCAGTAAATGGAGCCGGGACCACTCTCCGTGCCCGTTGTCGTGAACAGAATCTCCACGGAGAGGAGCTGCAGCTTGCTTTAACGCGGCAGGGATCAAGCTCTCCGCGCCGCTGAGGCTGAGGAGTACGGGGAAAAAAACAGTAATAAAGAAAAAAAAATCCGTTGCCAAAATCTGGGAAATCATTGCTCTCCCCCAGATGTCATGAGCGGTGAGCCGAGCAGTCCTTGCTTCAGCTATCAAATGTCTCCCATCTCTCTTTCTCCACATCCCCCTCGCCTTCTACTCCCCGGTGCATTAGGAGCCACGGCGTATGGTGATTGCAGCGAGATCCGAACCCCTCACACCCTCTACCTTGGAACGGCTGCCGACCAGGCTGGCTCTGCTCGCCGACGGGACGACAGCTCTCTCTCTCTCCCGCTCTCTCTCCATTTCTCCCCTCCTCCTCTCGCCGGCTGCGTGGAGGAGGTGGGGGCTGGAAGGTAGTCAGGTGCGTTGAAGGAGGGGGCTACGACTGTCAGTTTGTTTTGGGAAAAAAAAAGCCGGGCAGCGCTGAGCTCAGGCAAGCAGAGAGAGACAGAGACAGAGAAAAGACGGGAGTGCAGCGTGTCCTGAATGCAGTATCAGCGGAGCGAATCCCTCCCACTGCCGACCGCCGAGCCCGTGACCCCAGGATTCAAGCAGCCGCATGTTCAAAGCCATCTCTCACTGAACATCGACCCAGTGAACGTCCTCCTGGCAGGACGGCTGATCATCAGATGTTGGAATACCGTTAGGCCTCTTGTCTCTCCAGATCCCACATCTGCCTCTGTCGACAATCCCGCCGACAGCTAGAAGTTGCCCGCTCTGTACTATGCGATAGACTCCCGAGCCGACTTTATGGCTTCGCTGTATCAAAGAATCACCGGGCAGATCAACACTTCCAGATCTTACCCGGCTCCGGCTGAAGGCAGTCACCTGCTCGCCGGTCAATGCACCGAGGAGGACACCGCGGGTAAAGGTGTACGCCCCCTGGAAGAGAATCGGCCCCGTTTCCATTACCAGCACAGTGAAGATGATGTGAGACCAACCTTCATTTCTTTAGTATTCACGTACTGTGTAGACGTGTGTTGCTGTGTTTATGTGCATGGTGTGCGTGAGAGAGGCGGAGGGTCCGCGTGTGTCTGTGTTTCCCCATTGCTCTCCCACCCCACAACCCAAGCCCTTACTCTGCCTCACCCCACCCCAACCGAACACATCTGTCTCCTTCAACCTCAGAGACAAGTTGTCTGGCTTCTTCGCGCGGTTTCAAGTTGCTTTTCGTCAAGTTTGCTCTTCTAGCCACGAACTCAGTTTATTTTGTTTTCCCGTGCTGGTAATTCGCAGACTGTCCCGAAATCTATGCTGCAGGACCAGCCGCTGCTCTATTTAAACCGCCCTCTCGGACACTAATGGACATAAACATTTAAAATTAACTCGGTCTTTCGCGGAATGTTTGTGCTGCTGCTGTGCACGCCTTGTCTCAGGTTAGATGTGTTTTAGAAGTTTATTTGCATATCGCCTTGGCAACATTGGAATCTTTCATTGCTGCGGACATCTTTCTGGTCAGTACAAGGGTTAAACTTCTTGGATACGTTTCTCCTTTGTCGCCTGCAATTCAGTGGTGCGGATCTATAAAACACAATAAATCGAACATCTGGCCCGCAAGCATCGAGTTTATTATTAGACACGAGCCTTTCCGAAGGGTTTCACCAACGATACTGTTTCTTGTACATTTTGTTACTACTGGTAGAGAGAATAGGAGGTCATTAAAGATTTATTGTTTCCCTCAGGCTGAATGCTTTATTACGAGAATAGTTTATTACGGGATCTATCTTTGTTTAAAATGTCTGTCGTGCTGTGAATCTCGTGTGCATGAGTAATCCATTCACTACGGGACGGGTGCTGGCTATTCCGACTTGGTCATTCGGTAAAACACGCACCGCCCGGGGAGAAAGGTTGGGGGTGTGTGTGTGTGAGAGAGAGTTTATCTTCCATTACTGATCGGGAATGAGAATATTTATTACCAGTCTGGATTTCCCTGCGCGCATTTGTTTAATATACTGCAGAAATCTGCGGGCAGTTTGATTCGTATTTTAGATCTGGCGCAGAGGAAGAGATCCACTCTAATCCTGTCGCCGAGGAGCAGCGATTTGTCTCTCTTCTCCCCTTAGCCGCTGAAACTTGTCTGCCAAAGGAAAGAGCAAAGGGTTAAGTCTTGTCTGTTGAGAAGCAGTCTCCCAATTTCAATTTTGACAGACCACACGCGTGTCCCTTTTAGCCTCAGACGGCATTAGGTGTACTCTCTTGTGTTTCCATTTGGCCACTAATTAAGCATTAAGTTGCATTGAAATTAATGCTTGAAAGCGTAATCTTGCTAATTTAGGGGCGCTGTCTGATGCGCAGCGGCTGAAAGAGGTCAAGAAACCCTAATCGTATTCACTCTTTATCAGTAGCACTGATATCTTTAACCCTATCGATAGGTAGATTAGTAGCAATTCAAGGTCAGCTCGTCAAACTGAGAGGTCTCCGTTTTCTATACGGGAAGAAATTTGGACACAATGCAAATATATTTATGATCAGTAGAGGTCGCTTTCCACGTTACCAACGTTTGTTATTCCCTTCGAACACCGACTTAATCTTATTGCCTTGAGTTCCCGGTGGCGGTTATGTTTGGACTCCATTACCGTTCGACTTCATAATCTCCAAGAGTTCAAATCTCAGTTGCAAAGCCAGCATTAGTTATCCACTCCTGATCGCCTAGGAGAAGGTGGTAGTGGTCTTAGTTCCCTGGGTCTTTGCAGGCTTCCTGTGAGGGTACTCCACTGTGCAGTTAGATAGATTGTTGTCGAATTTGAACGGGGAGATAGTAAGTCAAGCGGGGAATATGCAGAGAGTAGTGTCCCTACCCTTAGGCACTGTTGAAGAAATCAGGTAAATTGGTGTTATTACTACATGTATTGAGGTAGAATGTTGAAATTTTGGTGCCATCAAAGCAGGTTATTTCATCACCTGGGGAGGCCAAACAAGGAGAAGAACAAGAACAGGATGCAGAATCTATTGCTCAGTTACAGAGGAAGTGCAGTACAGGCAGACAATAAAGTAGGAGTTATGATTCAAGATTACTTATTGCCATTCTTCACTACACATGTGTAAAGGAGTGCAAAATGATTGTTACAAAAACACAGTAAGCATAAAGAATACAATACAAAAACAAAATTATTATCCACTAGGGAAGCACTTTATTAGGTACACATGCGAACCTGCTTGTTAAATGCAATATCTAATCAGTCAATCATGTGGTAGCTGCTCAGTGTACAACTGCATGCAGTCATGGTCAAGACATTACTTGTTCAGGCCAAGTATCAGAAAGGGGAAAATTGTGATCTAAGTGACTTTGACCGTTGACTGCTTGTTGGTGCCAGATGGGGCGGTTTGAGTATCTCAGAAACTGTTGATCTCCTGTGATTTCAAAATAAATTTTATTATCTAAGTACATATATGTCACCATATACAATCCTGAGATTCATTTTCTTGTGAGCATACTCAACTAATCTAAAGGATGGTAACTATAACAGAATCAATGAACCACCGCCAGACTTAGGCTTTCATTCGGAGTGTAGAAGGTGACAAACTGTGCATGCACAACAGTATCTAGAGTTTATTGAGACGGGTTCCAAAAACAAAACAACAAGCATCCAGTGAGCAGCAGTTCTGAGTGTGAAAACTATTTGTTAATGAGAGAGGTCAGAGGAAAATAGTCAGGCTGGTTCAAGCTGACAGGAAAGCAACAGTAACTCAAGTAATCAAGTGTTACAACAGTGGTGGGCTAATAAGCATTGCTGTATGCACAACATGTTAAACCTTGAAGTGGATGGGCTACACCAGCAGACAGACATACATTCAGTGGCCATTTTATTAGTGCAGGAAGTGTCTAATAAAGTGGCCACTGAGTATAAGTAAATAAGATATTGTAGTTTGTGAGGCCAAGAGTCCGTATTAATCTGCAGAAGTCTCATTGTATAGTCTTATAACAATAGAATAGAAGTTACACTCACAACACGCTGGAGGAACTCAGCAGGTCAGGCCGGAACCCTTCGTCAGGACTGTAGAGGGAAGGGGCAGAGGCCCTATAAAGAAGGTGGGGAGAGGGTGGGAAGGAGAAGGCTGGTAGGTTCCAGGTGAAAAACCAGTAAGGGGAAAGATAAAAGGGTGGGGGAGGGGAGGCAGGGAAGGGATAGGCAGGAAAGGTGAAGAAGGAATAGGGGAAAACAATGGGCAGTAGAAGGAGGCAGATCCATGAGGGAGGTGATAGGCAGCTGGAGGAGGGGGCAGAGTGACATAGGGATTGAGGAAGGGAGGGGGAGGGAATTACCAGAAGTTGGAGAATTCTATGTTCATACCAAGGGGCTGGAGACTACCTAGATGTTATATGAGGTGTTGCTCCTCCAACCTGAGTTTAGTCTCAGCATGGCAGTAGAGGAGGCCATGCATGGACATATCTGAGTGGGAATGGGAAGCAGAGTTGAAGTGGGTGGCTACTGGGAGATCCTGTCTGTTTTGGCAGATGGAGCAGAGTCCTTGAGCATGATGGTACGTGTTGGTACTCACTGCAACCAGGGCTGTATGCCTTTAATTTTTGAAGAGAGGACTTAGTGGTAGTGAAATGGGTTTTGATCCTGGATAGCATTCAGTTTCTGGCATATCATAGAGCTGTGTTCAACTGGGTGAATATCCAATGTTCTTGAAATGCTCTGAAGTTGGTGGAACAATTCTGGGAGGTCAGAAAGTCATTCACTCATCTTAGTCTCAATCCTTGAGCTGCACTTTCTGTGTAATATTTCTGTGGCTAGTTTATTTCAATTTCAGATCAAAGGTCCTCTGCCAGATTTGTAAAATGGGTATCATTTATGGGTATCAAAATGGGTATCATCAATGGTTGAGTGTCAGAGTCTAGGAAACATCTTAGATAATTTCATCACCTTGCATGTGCATGGAGTCATACAGCAACTGGCCCACATTATCCAAGCTGACCAGGAAGTACCCATCCATACTGGTCCCATTTTCTACACTTCCCTCTTAGACTATTATGCCTTTGGTGACTCAGGATGCATTGTAAATGTTGTGAGAGACCTTCAGGTGTACAAGATGATAAGGAGCATAGATCAGGTTCGTTTCCCAAGATGGAAATGGCTTATACAAGGGGGTATAAATTTTTGGTGATTGGAAAAATGTTTGGGGGGGGGGGAATGTCAGGTAAATTCACCACGTAGTGAGCAGTAGGTGCATGAAATGCCTTGCCACGATATAGTAGAGGGAGATACATTAGGAGTATTTAAGAAACTCTTAGATAGCCACATAGATGATAGGAAAATGGAGGGTCATGTAAGAAGGAAGCATTAGGTTGATCTTAAAGTAGGTTAGATGGTCAGTACAACATCATGGGCCGAAGGGCCTGTACTGTGCTCTGCTGTCGTATGTTCTCTACCACTGGCCCAAGCTGTGAGTCGCAGGATTCGACCCAGCCGCTCAGTGAAAAATAATCCCCTCAGCCTTTACCTTTAGCCTATGCTCCCTGGCTTTAGATGCTTCTGCTAACATAGTCATAGAGCAGGAAAATAGGCCCTTCACCCCATCTTGTCCATGCTTAACAAGGTGCCACTCTAAGATAGTCCCACTTGACCACATTTGGCCAATATCCCTCTAAATGTTTCCTCTCCATGTACCTGTCCAAATGTCTTTTAAGCATTGGTAAGGGGTAGAGGGAACTTTTTCCCATCAAGAGGATGAGTAGACTCACTGCCTGAGCCGGTAGTGAAGGCATGGCTATTACAAGACTTGATGAGTATCTGGGCAAGCACTTGAATTACCAGAGACATAGCAGGCTAGTAAACAAAGATGGAAAATGTGGTTGGTGCAGATGGATACTTAGTGTCATGATGAATGTGGTGAGCCAAAGGGCTATAAGACTCTGTGAATATACCTAAGATGTGTCATGGACCCTCACACTCAGTGACTTAATCTCTAATGAATGTCCTGTATGTCTGGACAGCTCATTCCATCTGTGCACTTCCCACTGTGTGGAGACTTGACCCTCAGGTCCCTTTCATCCCACTTATAGGTCCTGTTTCCCTTCTCATCTTAGTCTATGGCTTTGAGATTTTATTTCCCTTGGGGAGCGGGGGGGCGGGAGACAGTTGCATTTACCCTATCTCTGCCCTTCAAGATCTTATACACATCTGTTAAACCCTCAATCTCCTATGCTCCAA
The DNA here is from genome assembly GCF_030028105.1 of Mobula birostris. Taxonomy (NCBI): domain Eukaryota; kingdom Metazoa; phylum Chordata; class Chondrichthyes; order Myliobatiformes; family Myliobatidae; genus Mobula; species Mobula birostris. The sequence goes on along the minus strand of NC_092372.1, from coordinate 212,397,718 downwards.
GGAATAAAGCCCAAACCTGCCCAGCTGTAGCTCTGCTCCTGCTCAGGGGAAAAACATTCTTTCCATTCACATTATCTGAAAGAAATTAGCTTTATTTGCCACATATACATCAAAACATACAGTGAAATGTGTCGTTTGCAACATTTCTAATCAGTGGGGATTGTGTGGGACAGCGCTTTTGGCACCAAGATAGCATGCACATAACTCATTAATACAAACCATATATCCATGGAATGTAGGAGGAAACTGGAGCACCCGGAGGAAACCGATATGGTCGCGGGGAGAATGTATGAACTCCTTTCAGGTGGCAGTGGGAATTGAACATTGATACGTTACTGCTTATGCTGTAAAGCAGGGGTTCTCGACTTGGGCTCCACGGTAGGGGTCTATGGCATAAACCAAGTTTGGGACCCATGTGTAAAACAATGCACTGACTGCTATGCTACTGTACCATCCTTATTCATGATATTGTTCATGCAATGGTAGCCAAAGTTTGAATTTTTCTACAAGTCAGTGCAGATTATTTCATTATATGATGCATTTGCAAGATATTTCTAGGAACTGAGCACTGCAGACCTCATTTTGACCTTGTGATGAAAGCAAGGTCATTTGATGAAGCAGCTGAATATGTATAGGTCAGACAATGATTGGCCTCCAAGAAAACCTCCCCTGTAAATTACTACCTTGTAAATAATTACTCAATCAGTGTAATCTTTTAATTAATTTAAGAAAAACATTTTTATATTTTTTAATGGTTCAAGTATCTCTTAGTAATCAAGAACTTCAAATCCATTTTCAGTTTGAAGCTGATATAGCCACTGAAGGAATACAGTTCATGATTAAGACCTTATTAACAGAAAGATATGCCAATAATTGTGAATTAGTCTAGTCATTACTGGATCAAACCTGTAACTGATTGGTGTGTGCTGTTCTGTATGCCAAATACTATGGAGTTATACAAATAAGTATTTGAGCATCATGTTTTGCATGTTACAACCATAGCAGGTTTGACCCCTGTGTTTTCTTGTTTAGAATCTACTGTCTTTGTCTGGTGTTCCCATGGTAACTATTTTCAATATTATCTTGACCCTTTTTATTGCACAATGAACCCATTAAATTTAGGTGCCTTTTGAGGCATAAATTTAAAATAAATGCTTTTCATTACAATCCATCCACTCACTTTAAATGAATCCTATTTTCAAAGGCAGAACAAGTGAAATAAAATCAGACTTCTAATACAGTGTCCAATCGTGAGTGTAGAGATTGGTAAATGTCCTTAATGTGAAACATTGAGGGAAAATACTCATAGTTATCAACACTTCGTGGTTATTAAGATTGGGTTCATCTTTGAACTCAGTCTCTATAGCTGTTTATTTTAATGCATCTATTCTATAATCTATTTAAAGGCATTAATTAAATGTTGATGTGTATGTTGAAACACAGCCAGATAACAATGTACATCACTGATTTGGCTTGTGATGTGCTTTGGAAGCTTTGCAATGACAACATAAAATAACATAAAAATTGACATATTTAATGTATCTAATATTTCTAATATTCCTGATAATCCATTGGTCATGAACTCCCAACAATCTCACATGAATAATGTTAGAGTTATTCATTCCTGTTACTATCATGAAAGGCATGGAGTATGATTGTTGGATCATGGCAGAAAAAATGACTGTTCTCACAAACTATTAAACCATCACAGTGAACAATAGATATGCTGGGGCAGCTTTATAACTGCAAATTATTGTTATGCCAGAAGTGGCTCTTTGGAGCAAACCTAATTAGAAGCACTATTATTTCTTGTATTATGGTAGAGTTATAGAGCACCACAGCACATAAACAAGCCCTTCGGCTTATTCAGTTCATGTTGAATTATTATTCTCCCTAGTCACTTTGAGTTGCACCTGGACTTCCATACACTACTCATCCATGTACTTATCCAAACTTCTCTTAAAGGTTGAAATCGAACCTGAATCCACCACTTGCACTGGCAGCCTGTTTGACCCTCTCACCACCCTCTGAATGAAGAAGTTCTCCCTCATATTCTGCTTGAACATTTCATCTTTCACCCTTAATCCATGAGCTCTAGTTATAGTTTCACCCGTGGAAAAAAGCCTGCTCCCATTAGCCCTGTCTATACCACAGTGGTATAGATAGGGTGAACAGGCAAATCAACCATCATTTTCCTATGCTCCAGGGATTAAATTCCTATCCTATTTAAACTTCCACTGTAACTCAGGTCCCCAAGTCCCAGCAGCATCCTTGCAAATTTAATCAGTACTCTTTCAATCTTATTGATATCCTTCCTGAAGATAGGTGACCAGAGCTGCACATACACCAGAATGGTAAATGCAAAGAGAGCAAATGATTAGCAATGATTCCTACAACCACATTGCAGAAGGATTTTGAGACCATTAGGAAAGATCAGTGTGGTCACTGATAATCTAAGTGGAACCACTTGAAAATGTGGGTTTGCTATGTTGGAGCAGGGAAAGATGAAGATGAATTTAATAGAAATATTCAGGACGTCCTGAAGGAAAGGCTGGTGGAGCAGATTAACTCACAGCTTTAAAATATGACTAAATATTGAAGGGAGAAGTTGTAGATGGTGATGGGCAGCAGATAAGGGAGTGGGTCTAACTGAGAACATTTTTGAAAATTATTGAGTAGCCTGGATCTATATCCTGTGTAGTTTCTAAGAATGCAAGATGTTCTCATTGAAATGGCTAGCATGGGAAGGCACAGTTTTAAGGTGCTTGGAAGTAGGTACAGAGGGGTATGTTTTTTATGCAACGAGTGGTGAGTGCGTGGAATGGGCTGCTGATGACGGTGGTGGAGCCAGATACGATAGGGTCTTTTAAGAGACTCCTGGATAGGTGCATGGAGCTTAGAAGAATAGACGGCTATGGGTAACCCTAGGTAATTTCTAAGTTAAGGACATGTTCGGCACAGCTTTGTGGGTTGAAGGGCCTATCTTTCTATAGAGCTTGTTGGAATACTGAGAAAATATTTCCACTCCGGTGAGGAGACTTGCTGCAGGCTACACAATCTTGGAATAAAAGGCTATTTGGGGCTGAGTAGGTGAAACTTCTTCAGTGTCTCCTTGTAATTCCCTATCTGATTGAGAAAGTTAGTTGTTGCATCTATTCTAACAAAGTATTTTATATTCTTGAAACTTGAAAGAGCATTATATTGGTTAGTAGTGTCGTGGTAGATGATCAGATTTAATTTAATTGAATAATGGAGCAGACTTAAAGAGCCAATGACTGAATTCTGCTCTTCTTGACACCTTTTCTAGATCTGTTCCCATTATAGGATGATAAATAAACTTGTTGCTTGGTTCTTTAATTCTAGAACATTATAAGTCTCTCTTTCTCCCCTTCTCTCCCCTCCTCTCCTCCCTTTACCCCTCACTCCCCCCTCACTCCCCTCTGAACCCCCCTCTCTCCCACATCCTCCCCCTCCCAATACCCTCCTTGCCCAACCTCCTCGCAACCCCTCCTCTCTGCCCCTCCCACACCTATTCACACCCTCTCCACCCCTCTTTTCCCTCCCCTTCCCCTCCCTCCTCCCTCCACTCACACTCTCCCTCTTGCCACTCACCCCCTCAACACCCCTCTCTCCAACTCTCCCCCACCCCCTCTACCCTCTTCCCCACCTCCCCCTCACTCCTTCCCTCCTCCCCCACTCTCTCTTTCCACCGTTCCCCAATCTATTTCTCCCACGCTCCCCCACTCTATCTATCCCCCCACTCACCCCCCTCGCTCCACTCACTGCACCTTCTCCCTCCACACACCACTCCCTCTCCCTCCACATCGCTCCCTCACTCTCCCCTCCACCACTTACACTCCCCTCGCTCCTCCCCTTCCCTCTCTCTCTCATTCACCTTTCTCCATTTAACATATCTTGGTTAAGTTATCTCTTTAACCAAGCTTTTGTTCACTGGTACTAATCACTCGCTTTGTGGCTCACTATCAGATTTTGTTTGAAATAATCCTGTGAAGCGACTTGAACTGATTCAATACATTAAAAATGCTGTACTAATGCAAACTTGTTACCTGCAGCCTTCTGGATAGATTGTGAAGTCCTAATGGTCTCTGAGATTGCCGTCATATATCAAACCAATGGTCTCTGTGATAAGGAATTCATGCACAACACTTCCAATTCACTTGAAGCAATCCTTCTGACAAACAAAATTAATCAGTTACAACAAAAAATTTAAGGATATAAATCATTTTTATCAATTTCTTCTTAGTAGCTTGAATGTGATGTTAAATTATGAATTAACCTGTTTATTCGGGTGGATGTGAAATATCTTCCGCCACTGTTTGAAACATAAACTAGGGAATTATATGTGGTTCTTCTGCCAATTATTATTCCTGAAGCAACAACACTGAGGCATATTATCTGGCCACATGGTACATCATGCAAATGGATGCACTTCAGAAGCACATTGGCAGGGACATCCTGAAAGCAAAGTGCAAGATGAAGGGAGCTGTGGTGCAGCCATTGGAGGTACTACCCCGGATCTCTAATGATGTGTGCTTGACCACACACTCTGATGTGGATATTTGAGTGAGGCTTCCACATTCTACTTGTTGTTGTGGTACTTTAGTTTCCTTTCACTTCTCAATGAGATGTAACCACTATATGTTGTCCATTAGTTGTTCCTGTGGTTTCCATTCTACCACTACCCTTGAGTGATTGAATGTGTGTGTGTTTGTGTGTGTGTGTGTGTGTGTGTGTGTGTGGATGGGGAGAGGAAGAGGTGTGGATTGGAGTTAGGGAATATGGAGAGGATAATATGGGTTAGGGTGGCATTAATATAGAAATAAAATGCATAGTTTTGGTGAGTGAAGTGTTATAGCTGTGTTGCATCTTTGACTCTATGTACATTTTTTTATATATATCCATCATTTTTTATCCTTGTAGCCTATGGTATAGTAATTGAAGATATTCTAGAAGAGTGAATATTTGTTCCATAGTTCCACGCGTTGTAAGTGTAGATAGATTATGTTAATAATAATAGACATCCGTTAGACCTGTGAGATCATGGATTTGTGCCTTGGAAGGTTTCCAGGGCACGGGCCTGGGCAAGGTTGTGTGGAAGACCGGCAGTTGCCCATGCTGCAAGTCTCCCCTCTCCATGCCACCGATGTGTCCAAGGGAAGGGCACTAGGGCCGATACAGCTTGGCACCGGTGTTGTCGCAGAGCAATGTGTGGTTAAGTGTCTTGCTCAAGGACACAACACACTGCTTCAGCTGAGGCTCGAACTAGTGACCTTCAGATCACTAGACCAATGCCTTAACCACTTGGCCACATGCCAACACAGATTATGTACATTTAAAAGATATTCAGACAAGTACATGGATAGGAAAGGTTCGTGGGATATGGACCAAACCCAGGCAAATGGAACCAGCTCAGGTAGGCAACTTGCTCAGCATGAATTGGTCTGAAGGCCATGATTCTGTACTGAATAACTTTATGACTCTATAATTTTAGAGTGGCTTGCAAGACCCATTACTAAGGTATCTTCAACTCTGATGTTCTACAATGGCTTCTTTGACAGGAAAATAAGTGTATTTAATTAACTGGGAGGTATTTCAAGAGTAAATAAAGCTGAATGTTGACCTTTCTCTATTGATTTAGTCACCAGAGATACTCAATGTTGACCAAGATGAATTGTAATTAAAGAGCTACAACATGCGGAATTCATTGCCACCGATAGCTGTGGAGGATAAGTCATTGGATATATTTATCGTGGAGGTTGATAAGTTCTTGAGTAGTAAGGTTGCCAAGAGTTATGGGGAGAGGATAGGAGAATGGGGTTGAGAGGGATAATAAAGCAGCCTTGATGGAATCATGGAGCAGACTTGATGGGCTGCAGGGCCGAATTCTACTCCTATGTTTTATGGTTTTAAGATTAATTCCTTTTCATTGTAATTCAAGAGCTAAAATCTAATACGACTAATATCCTATTTATAATAACCAAGCTTTTTTTCGGGACCATAAAACATAATTTTGTTCTATCAAAGTTTTTCACGCGAGCAAACCGATTTTAAGATAACCAAAGATATCAGAGTGAGAATGGACTTATGGCAATAATCCTCACATCTCATACACTGCAATTGAAAAATGACACTATCGCCTCTGAAAGGCGTTACACTTTCAGTAGCATCTTTCATCACTGTGCCGCATCAGAAAAATACAAAACGTTTTCTGTGGTTAGTGGATTTATCTGTCGTCGGTAAATCTTTAAAAAAAAATGCACCGGACAGCGGTTGTTAATGAGCCGCTGGACTTGTAAAGGGAGCTGTCCAGCCTGGAGCTCCCTGCTAACAGGGAGCTGTCCAGTCTTGCAGGTTCTGAATACTGCCTGAGTCACTGGCTCGTTGTGCCTACTGATTGACAAGCGGAGTCTGTTACAATCAGCGGTTATATGTTGTAATTGGGAAGTGGTAAGATGGTTTTGCTGTAATCAAAAGATGCAGTCAGAAGGCTGTGCTGTAACCAGGGATTTGATTGAGAGATTTGTTGCCTATGGTAGTAATTAACCAGATTCGCTTGTGCCCCTTGTACTGATCAGGGTTTTTGTGGCTTTTTATAGCCTTGTTCGAAGCATTTTTACACTTGGATTCAAAATCTGGCAAATTGTGTATTGTTGAAAGAGCTAATATGTGACACTTGTTGGACTTGAATGATATCATCAGTATATGATCTGTTCCCTCAGGAATCTGCATGTGTATTTTGCAGATGTACATCTATGCCCAAAAGTGTGAACTGCAATCAGCGGTAAATTATAAATCATGAGTTGTTAATTTAATATTGATTACTCCCTACATTGTGTACAGTGGAAATGTATGGTAGAACATGAAAACGCTGCCCAATCATTTTTAAATTGTCAAGAATATTGATCTTCATGACTGATCAATAACGTGCTATTAATAAGAATGATACAACTCAAATAGACATGATCCAAATATACACAACATGGTTTATTAAGGCTAAATTTTAAGTAACAACACTCTGAATGTTGCCTTGCATATATTTTTTGTATCCATTCCTCATTTTCCCAGTCCTCCCAGCAAAGTATTTTCTTAATTTTAATTAATAGCATAAATAATGGTTTCCTTTATTTGCATAAATCCTAATCTAAATTAGACTAGATGTTAACAAGGCAAACTATGAGCAAATCAAACAAACAGGATGATCTATGAGGGTATCATCTACAGGAAGTGTTATTGTACAGATTAAGACAACGTCCATTTCTTATGGTTGGCAAAATAGGTGAAAGAGCACTAATTTAATCTAATTCTTTAACAAACTTTGGCAAATTGGCACATCTGAAGTTGGTGGTTTGTTCAAAAATGACAGTAACAAAATGCCACATTGTAAGTGGGATCACACTGCTAATCTGTAATGGAATCTGGGGTTTTCTACAGTGGTCACCATTTAATATCTATTAGTAAACATCACAGAAGATCGGTGAACCATGTTTTTCAACTTTAACTATCCATTGATGGAAGTTACTGATAGACAGGAAGCCCCAATACATCTATGAAGCAATAAAGAAGGATCCACAATATATTTCTAACCAAGAATACCTGCTAACTCAAGATTATAAAGTTTCTGTACAACTTTCTATGGGAGGTCTAGGAGGGAAAAGAGCCATGGATATCATAGAATTGTGCAGCATAGAGTTGCACAACTCATCCACATAGACCAAAGCGTCTTCCTGAAATAGTGCCATTTGTCTGCATTTGGACCATATCCATCTAGATATTTCTAATCCATGCATCTGTCCAATCATTGAAACGTTGCCATTATACAAATTGCCACCACTTCCTCTGGCAGCTCATTGTATATACTCACAACCATCTGTGTGAAAAACAGATCCCTGTGAAATCTTCGTCCCTTCATCTTAAACCAATGTCTTCTAGGTTTAGACTTTCCTAACCAGAGAAAATGGCTGTAACCATTTGTAATATCTATACCCACCATGATTTTTAAAAGAATGCTGCAAATTTACAACTTTTAGATGCACTTACTATAGCGAGAGGCAAGCAATGTGTGTTCCTTTGAATAGTTGACTATAAAGGGCGTATCTTTGTTGTGTGGTGTGCATGTAAGAGTGGTAGCATGTTTACAATTTTATTTATTTAGTCACAACAGTGTGGAGTAATTCAGCAGCTTGCTAGCTCATTTTCTTAGAGCAGTTAGGAAACAACTACATTACTATGAGGAGAAATCATTTCTCAAAGTTGTAGATTCATATAGCCAGGCTTCTTGGCCTAACTCATCCATGCCACCCGGGTTGTCCAGCAAGCTGGTCTCAGTTGCTTAAGTTTGGCCCATAGCCCTCTAAGCCTGTCCTATTTGGATGATTTTTAAATATTGTTCGTGAACCCATTTCACCCACTACTTCTGGCCTCTCATTTCAAATATGCACCAACCTTTGCTCGATGAAGCTGCCCCAATATCCCTAATAAATTTCTCTCCTCTGATTTTAAACCTTTGTGCTCCTGTCTTTAGCACTCCCTGCCTATGAAAAAGACTCCGTGCTTTTCCTTTGTCTATCCCTCTCGGAATCAGAATCAGAATTAGAATCACTTTATTGCCAGTACGTGAAACATAGAGTTGTAGAGTCACAGAAAAGTACAACACAGAAACAGGATCCGTGGGTAATCTAGTTCATGCTAAACCATTTAAACTGTCTACTCCCATCGACCTGCACCCAGACCATAGCCCTCAACCCCTACTATCCATGTACCCATCCAAACTTCTCTTAAATGTTGAAATCTAGCTTGAATGCACCACTTGCACTAACAGCTTTTTCCACATTCTTGTGGCCCTCTGAGTGCCCCTCATATTCCCCTTAAATATTTAACCTTTCACCATGACCTCTAGTTCTAGTCCTACCTAATCTCAGTGGAAAAAAAGTCGTCTTCCATTTACCCTAAAAATTCCAGAATTTGTTGTGGTTTGTGCTAAGCATAAAACACAGGACAGACAACCTAATATAACAATTTACAAGACAATAAGGCAAACAGCCATGAGCAATCAACAATGAGCAGAATAGGTACAAGTGCAAATGTCAATAATTAAAATAAACATGAATATATGAACAGACTAAATAATTATCAACAGAACAATGAGAGCAAGGAGGGCCATTTAATGAATGTTAAACGTGAGCTAGGGTATTAAGCCTGAGTGAGTTTTGTTGAGAAGCTGGATAGCTACAGGAAAGAAGCTTCAGAGGTGACATGAAGTCCTAGTGGTGATGGACTTGTGTCTCTCTGAAGGCAATTTCATGAATAGGTTACTAGGATGCACAGAGTTAGCTGTACTTTTTTCCCAGCTCTTTTCTTCACTTTGGCAAGGAAAAGGCCTTTTAATGTCAGTAGTTGACAGCCTGTGATCTTCTGCACTGAACGGACCACTGGCTGCAACCTGGACTTGTAGAGGGAGGAAGTGGCAGGAAACCAAATGGTGATAGAGGTGGTCACAACCCACTCAACGATGGCAGAGTAACGATTTATCAGGAGATGTCTTGAGCTGCTGTAAGAAGAATGATGTCTGTTGGGCTTTCCTAGAGATGCTTGTCTCCCCTTCATTGTATTGATAATGGTAGTCCCCATGAATTTGAATAACTCAATGACAGACACAGCCTGACCATGAATTTTAGGTGGGGTGCAGGTAGCTGGGTTGTCAGTGGAGGTCAATCCTTATTTTCACTGTCTTGATAGCATTAAGCTGCAAGTTATTATGAGCAGACAATGCTGCAAGACAGTCTACTGCTCTTTGGTAGCAGTTCACATTTTTATATATTTTATACACCTCCATCTGGTCACTTCTCAATCTCCTACATTCCAGCGCATTAAGCCCTAGTCTATGCAGCCTCTCCTTTCAACTCCACCCCTCTCAACATCTTGGTGAATCTCTCATGCACCTTTTGTAATTTAGTAACAGGATCACCAAAATCACACGCAATACTCCAAGTGTGGCCTTACCAGCATCTTCTATCACTGCAGCAGAGCTTGCCAACTTCTATACTCCAGTCTAGTCTAGACTGGTTAAGGACACAGATTCCCTTCCTTAAATATGTTGTAATTTCTTGAAACTGTATAATTCAGGACTTAGTGGATTGCATGACTGAGCATTAGATAATCATGAGTTATGAAAATGATTTGCAGAGTTCATAAATATGAAACCTCAGGAAGGAAAGTATGTATTAGGGTGTGAAAGAGTGTTAAAGTGGACATTATTACCACCTAACAATATTCTTAGCCTTGTGAGGGCTACAAACCCCCCTCACAACTGAAATCGCACTTTGTCTGGTTTGGTTGTGAGGCATTCAGGCTGAAGTCAACATTCAATAGTCTTCACTGAAATTGAAAGTGCATTCATTTACACTTTCCTCATATCTAAATTGGCATACTTCAGAGCAAACTTAGACCTTACGATATAGGAGTACCATTAGGCCATTTGGCCCATCGAGTCTGCTCTGCCATTCAATCACGGGAGATTTATAACCCCTCTCAAACCCATTCTCCTGCCTTCTCCCCATAACGTTTGATGCCCTCAGTTATCAAGAACCTATCAACCTCTGCTTTAAATATAACCAATGACTTGCCCTTAAAAGCTGTCCGTGGCAGTTTCACAGATTCTCCACACAGATTCCCTCCTACCATCTGGCAAAAGGCACCAAAGCATTTGGGCTCTGACGACCAGACTATGTAACAGTTTCTTCCCCCAAGCCATCAGACTCCTCAATACCCAGAGCCTGGACTGACACCAACCTACTGCCCTCTACTGTACCTATTGGCTTGTTTACAGTATTATTTATTGTAGTGCCTGCACTGTTTTGTGCACTTTATGCAGTCCTGGGTAGGTTGTTTTTTGTGTTGTTTTACATAGTTCAGTGTAGTTTTTGTATTGTTTCATGTAGCACCATGGTCCTGAAAAATGTCTCATTTTTACTGTGTACTGTATCAACAGTTATGGTTGAAATGACAATAAAAAGTGACTTGACTTAACTTGACTTGACCCTCTGACTACATTTTCTCATTTCTGTCGTAAAGGGACACCCTTCTACTCTGAGGCTATGCCCCTTGGCCCGCTTAACAGTACAAATTTCGATCATAGATGGCATAGTAATAGAAGAACCCTGACTGGGCAAAAGTTCAAAGTAAATTTATTATCCAAGGGTGTATATCTCACCAACTACCACCCTGAGATTCATTAAAGAGTCCATCAGAATCCCACTCTCTAGTGACTTGACAATAGATGGTTTAATAGTTGGTTATGACAAGTTTAGCTCAGCAGAATAAGGGAACAGCTGGTTTTATATAGTACTAAGGTCTGTTTCCAGTGCTGCAAAGTTATCACAAGAGTTCGGCTGCACCAGGGTGTATTTCTAAGATGGTTATCAACGAAATGTGTCAAACAACAAGGACAAACTCAAAGTAAATTTATTATCAAAATACATATATGTCACCAAATACTATCCTGAGATTAATTTTCTTTTAAGCGTTTAGTCATAGTCATACTTTATTGATCCCGGGGGAAATTGGTTTTCGTTACAGTTGCACCATAAATAATAAATAGTAATAAAACCATAAATAGTTAAATAGTAACATGTAAATTATGCCAGGAAATTATGAAGTAAGTCCAGGACCAGCCTATGGCTCAAGGTGTCTGACCCTCCAAGGGAGGAGTTGTAAAGTTTGATGGCCACAGGCAGGAATGACTTCCTATGACGCTCTGTGTTGCATCTCGGTGGAATGAGTCTCTGGCTGAATGTACTCCTGTGCCCAACCAGTACCTTATGTAGTGGATGGGAGACATTGACCAAGATGGCATGCAACTTAGACAGCATCCTCTTTTCAGACACCACCGTGAGAGAGTCCAGTTCCATCCCCACAACATCACTGGCCTTACGAATGAGTTAGCTGATTCTGTTGGTGTCTGCCACCCTCAGCCTGCTGCCCCAGCACACAACAGCAAACATGATAGCACTGGCCACCACAGACTTGTAGAACATCCTCAGCATCGTCCAGCATTGTTAAAGAACCTCAGTCTCTTCAAGAAATAGAGACGGCTCTGACCCTTCTTGTAGACAGCCTTTACAGTACAATTCTGACAAACCATACATTAACAAAACTGACAAACAACCAATTAGAGCATCATCTGTTGGGTGAAAAGGAATTGTTGACATTTTGTGTCAAAGGGTGAAGAATGGAGAGGGGCGATGGCCAGTTTGAAGATGAGTTTGGCGGGGGGGCAGTGTGGAGTGAAAATAGTGAGAGTGTGAATGGAGGGGGAGATGGCCAGTATGAAAGGGGGGGGGAGTGAAGCGATGGATGTTATGAAGAGGAGGAGGGGAGGGGTGAAATTAGGGATACTGTGAAGGAAAGTGGCATGATACGGGCCAGAGGTGCTTGTTGGACTGAGTGGATGGGTGCAGGTTGATGGGCAGATCAAGCCAGTTACAGAAATGAGAGGGTTGTGGTCGAGAGACAAGGTGGGTGTGTACTAGATGGAGACAGTGAAGAACTAAAAAGGCAAATAGCAAGGCATAGGGGAGGGAAGGTGAACATTGAGACAGCTGCTCTAGGATGATCAGTGGGAACATAAAGCTGATCTGTAATGGAATCTGTTGTTTTGGGGGGGGTGTTAATGTGAACCGTAAGGAGAGAGGTGAAGGACAGAAGGAATCAGGGCCAGATGTCAAACAGCTTGGTTAGGCCTTATCTGAGTATTGAGTCCGTCAGTAGTTCATTCACAATGTGCATGAAACATGAGCACTGTAGTAGGTTCAGGGAAGTACGAGATTAATGCGCATCCTATAAACCTGCATGACAGGGAAATATCAGAATAAGATTAACTTTCAATCTTAACATCCAAAGAGATTTGAATAAGGTTTCTGATTAAAGGAATCAATTGTATCCTAATCAGGGGCACTGTGTAACCATGATAAGTGATCCTTCTCCTCCATCAGACAATGTTTTTGACCCCCTACCATCAGGCATTAAGACAACAACTGTTAAGAAGGCAACCAGCTTCTTCCCGCAGGGCAGTAGGACTACTGATCTCCCTGCCACCACCCAGTTCTTATCACGTGTGAAGCACCAGTAGCAGTATACTGTTTACTTTTTACCCTGTGTCGTATGTGCTCCTTATTATTGGTTAATTTATTTGTGGTAATATTACTGTCTGTGTCATGTGTGTGAGTATATGTACTGTGTTATGCATCTGGAGGAATGTTGTCTCACTTGGAGGTTTTCAACAAAACATAGAAACATAGAAATCTACAGCACATTAAAGGCCCATTGACCCACCATGTTGTGCCGGCCACGTAACCTACTCTAGAAACTGCCGAGTATTTCCCTCTATTTTTCTAAGCTCCATGTACCTAAGAGTCTCTTAAAAGACCCTATGGTATTCACCTCTACCACCGTCACTGGCAGTGTATTCCACGCACCCACCACTCTCTGTGTGAAAAACTTACCCCCGACATCTCCCTTGTACTTGCTTCCAAGCACCTTAAGACTACGCCCCTTCGTGTTAGCCATTTCAGCCCTGGGGAAAAAACCTCTGGCCATCCACACGATCAATGCCTGTCATCTTCTTATACACCTCTATCAGGTCACCTCTTATCCTCCATCGCTCCAAGGAGAAAAGGCCAAGTTCACTCAACTTATTCTCATAAGTCACGCTCTCCAATCCAGGCAACATCGTGTACAGTTGAGTGGCAATAAACTTGAACTTGAAAAATCTGTGAGATCAGCAGATTAGGGAGGACCAGGGGACATGAATCTAGGTTGCATACATATAGAAATAGCTTGAATATCTGGAATTAACTTTCACTGAGTTGTTGAGCTATGGAACAAGGTGTCTGCTTCTGGTGAAGAAGGCATATGGTCAAGGCAGATGTCTTTGGGAACACTTTAAAAGATAGCAAATGTTTGCCAGTGCAGCACAAAATAGATCTCATTCATCTGTGAATTTGTTGCTTTGTTGTTGGGCATCCTAGAGAGAATAGATGTGGAGTACTGTAGATATTTTCAGTAGTGGGAGAGCCTAGGACCAGGGGGAATAGTCTTGGAATAAAGGGACATCCCTTTAGAATAAACATAAGGAGGAAATTCTTTAGTCAGAGGGTGGTGAATCTGTGGAATTCATTGCCACAGATGGCTGTGGAGGCCAAGTAGGTTCTTGATTAGTAAGGGTGTTGAGGGTTACAAGGTGAAGGCAGAGTAATAGGAAGAATACTCTCAGTGGTCACTTTATTAGGTACACATGTACGTTCATGCAAATATCTAATCAGCCAATCACGTGGCAGGAATTTAATGCATAAAAGTATGCAGACGTAGACAAGAGATTCAGTTGCTATTCAGACCAAACATCAGGCTGGGGAAGAAATGTAATTTAAGTAACTTTGACCATGGAATGATTGTTGGTGTCAGACAGGGTGGTTTGAGTATCTCAGAAACTGCTGATCTCCTAGAATTTTCGCGCACCGCAGTCTCCCAAGGTGACACAGAATGGTGTGAGAAACAAGAACGTCCAGTGAGCAGCAGTCCTGAGGGTGAAAAGGTCTTGTTAATGAGAGAGGTCAGAGGGGAACAGCCAGACTGGTTCAAGCTGACAGGAAGGTGACAGTAACTCAAATAACCGCACATTACAAGAGTGGTGTGCAGAAGAGCACCTCTGAATGCACAATATGACAAACATGTAGTGGATGGGCTGCAGCAGCAGAAGACCATGAACATACTCTGAGGCCACTTTATTGGGTTCAGGAGGTACTTAATAGTGCGGGCACTCTGCATAAATCACCCTGATTGAACGGCAGAGCCTCCTTTCCGATGGCAGCCATGAGAAGAGGGTATGGCCTGGATGATGGATGCTGCATTCTTGTGGCATTAGGCAGTGTTTTCAGTGGCCTCCTAATATATTATAGTGTTTCATTTAGTATATTCTCACAAAGAAATATCTCTGCTTTCAGCGGCACTTACTTTTGTTTTGCTAAATAATGGCATTCCTCCCACCTCAGAATCTGACTGGGAGTTCACATTGCAGTCTGGAGAAGGATATGCTCCAGTCTGACATAATGCAGGGCTGTGGATGTCAAGATTTCCCTGCTTTGGAAGAAATATTAAATGAACAGTCACTCTCGACATGGCACAGGTCCTGCAGAGAGTTCCCTGAATGCAGGAATATCATTTAGACCTCAGGCAATATCAGTGAAAAATGATTACCCTTGTATTTATATCATTGCTCTTTTCGAAAGTCTGCCTTGGAGAAATTGGCTGCTGTGTTTGGCTCCATTAGTTATACTTCAAAGTTCAATGGTTTGTTGTAAAATGATTCTATCTGGAAATAGAGAAAGGTGCTAAATAAATTCAAGTTGATTTTATTTAATGATACAGCGCGCAGTCGGTCCTTCTGGCCTTTCGAGCCATGCCGTCTCAGCAACCCCCGACAAACCTGATTAACTCTAACCCAATCACAGGACAATTTGCAATGACTGATTAATCTACCTGGTTCACCTCTGGACTTTGGGAGGAAACGAAGAGATCCACACATTCCATGGGGAGGACATACAGAGACCCTTTACAGAACAGTGTCGGAATTGAACTCGGGATCTCCCTGAGCAGTAACATTGTCATGCTAACAACTGTACTACTGTGGTGCCCAATCATTTAATTATGAATGAGAATTTGGTTATCAATTAGCATGAGAATAGTAACAAGAATTAAAAAAAAAACACGTAAAAATGCTGCCAACATGAATTCTTTGCCTGGCTTCCAAAGACAAAGTGATTTAATGCCTAGTACTAATTACTGTTTGGAACAGATGGTGGGGAGCTCAAGTTCAAGTTTATTGTCATTCAACTGTGTATGTATATATATATATATATATATATATATATACTATTCTATGTTATCTATACAGCTAACTGAAACAACATTCTTCTGGACCAAGGTACACAACACAGTGCGTACAATATAACTCACACAAAACACATAAAATAATATTACCACAAGTAAATTAATAAATAATAAGGTGCAATTTAAAAGCAACTTAAAATGCAGACAGTATAATGCTACTCTTGCTTCATACGTGATGAGACCTGGGTGGGGGCAGGGAGTTCAGTTGTCTCAGGAAGCTGCTTCCCATCCTAACAGTTCTAATCCCATTGCTACGGTAACTCCAGCCTGGTGATAGTGGACAGAGTGGTTTCAAAACAGCAACGCTTAGTTCGAATGGGACAATTAATCCATTAGTATGTTGAATATCTGCACTGTAATCTATACTTGTGATTTCTTTCTTCGGTGAGTGGTTACCATGGGTAGACAGGAATGTAGAGCTGAGGTTACCCTTTGGTCACCAGTAATCCTAGTAAATGGTGGAGCAGACTTCAGAATTTGAACAGCTGACTTGCACTGCTAATTCAGTCTGCTTGTTGTGTTGCTGGTGGTGTAGGTGGTGTTGATACACATTGACTGTGCTTCGAGAATGTTGTCACTAACCTGCTCTTTGAAAAGGCAAGGATCACCTGCTTTAGGGAAGGGTTGGCATAACTCGGTCCTAGTGAGCCAGGGGAGTATTGGGGAACAGGGGGACTTGAGAGTACCAGTACATAGTTCACTCTGAGCAGCAACAGAGGTTGACAGGGTGGTGAGTACACCACCTGGCATGCTGGACTTCATCATTAAGGGCAATGAGTATCGGAGTTGGGACATTATGTTGCAGTTGTTGAAAATGTTGGTGAGACTGTACTTGGAATTGTTTTTTTGTACAGTTTTATGACCCTGTTATAGGCCTTGTATCATTAAATTGGAAAGGGTGCAAAGAGGGCTTGTGAGGACGCTGCCAGGCTTGAGCTGCACGGCTTGGCTAGGTCTCTATTGCTTGGAGACTGAGGAGTGAATTTATAAGGGGGTATAGGATTATGAGGGACATAGGGTGAACACACTCAGTCTTTTACCCAGGGAAGGGGAACTAAAAACGAGGGAGCACCGGTTTAAAGTGAGAAGCGGAAAATTTAAAAGGGACCTGAGGGATAAATTCTTCATGCAGAGGGCGATACATATTGTATATGGAATGAGTTGCTGGAGGGGAGCTGAGTGAGAACTGAATCCCTAACTTAGGGGTAGGGTTAGTCATTTGTGGGTAAGCTATGTTGGGACCAGAAGCTTGGTGGCACTTGTAGGCTGCCCAGCATAATTCTCGCTGATTTTGTTTGACACAAATGATGCATTTCACTGTATGTTTCGATATACGTGTGACAGATAAAAGCAATCTTTAAATCTCCCCTTGATTATGGAATTGTTCCTATAGGTTGGTAAGCAAAATATGTGATCCCACCTTTCTAAGAAATGAAGGAGAATTACAAGCCTGTTAACCAAACATCAGTAGTGGGAAAAATGCTAGAATCTGTAATGAAGAACATACTAACAGAAAAAGAATGAAGAGTTGAGCATGATCAGCTTGGATCTATGAAAGGGTAATCATGTTTGACTAAACTATTTAAGACCTGTTGAATAGATAAGGGTGTGTGTGTGTGGAGGGAGGGGGGGACTAGTAGATGTTGTACGTTACAGATTTCCAATGTGTTTCCACATTGAGAGATTGGTCACCAAGGATAGAACATGTGGACTTAGCAGTAACGTACGAGCGTGGAGTGAGGATTGTCTAGGAGACTGAAGAAGTGGGAAGAAATGGATGCTTCTGAAGCTTCCAACCCGAGGAAGGGTTTTGAGGGATTGATTTGATTTGCAAAAGGTATGCATGATCTACTCTTGGTGGCCACTTTACTAGGTACCTCATGTTCCTAATAAAGTGACCACTGAATGTATGCTAGTGGTCTTCTGCTGCTGTAGCCCATCTACTCCCAAGGTTTTACGTGTTGTGCATTCAGAGATGCTCTTCTTCACCGTTGTAACACATGGTTATTTGAGTTACTACTGCCTTCCTGTCAGTTTGAACCAGTTTGGCCATCCTCCTCTGACCTCTCTCATTAACAATGTGTTTCGTCTACAGAACTGCTGCTCACTGGAATTTTTTTTTTTGTTTTTTGTGCCATTCTCTGTAAACTCCAGAGACTGTTGTGAATGAAAGTCCTAGGAGTTCAGCAGTTTTCGAGAAACTCAAATCGCCCTGCCTGGTACTGAAACTCATTCCATGGTCTAAATCAGTTAGACATTGTTTCTTCTCCATTCTGATGTTTGGTCTGAACAACAACTGAACCTCTTGACCATGTCTGCATGCTTTTATGCATTGAGTTGCTGCCTCCTGATTGGCTGATTAGAGATTTGTATTAAAGTGTGTACAGGCGTACATAATAAAGGGGCCACTGAGTGTTTATCAGTGAAGATCAAATATCATTTTTCAAGTGTGCTGACTAGGCAGCATTGTGAGAAGGGAGGAGGATGTAAAGAGGCTTCATGAGGATACAATCAAACTAAAGGATATAACTCACTAACCCTAACTGCACATCTTTGGAAGTCTTACTGCAATCACCTTGGATCTTGTTGAGAATAGATCTCGAGTATGGTGTTGTGGTCTTCTGAGCGAAAAGTAAGTTGCAGCAAAGGATCACTGGACTGGTTTCTGGGATGGTAAGTTGCTAAATGAGGTGTGCAAAGCTGTGTTTTGTGAGCTTAGAAAAGTGAAAACAGATCTTATTAATAGGATGGATGTAAGGGGTATATGTTCATAGGATGGATGCAAGGGGTATATGTTCATAGGATGGATCTAAGGGGTATATGTTCATAGGATGGATGTAAGGGGTATATTTCCCTTGTTCAATTAATCTGAAGCTGAGGATTGCAGCCTCAGAATAAAAGTGTTCAATCTAGGACCAAAATAAGATTCACTCAGAGGGCGGTGAATCTCTGGAGATGTTTACCATGAAAGGCTGCGGAGGCTCACCAAGTTTACTCAGAACAGGGATTGGTAGATTTCTGGATATTAGTGTATGCAGGGATATGGGGGTAATGCAGGGGAATGGTGCTGAGGAAGATCAGCAGAGCAGGGACAAGGGGCCAAGGATCCTGATCCTCATCAGGATGTTCTGTCGTCATTATTTAGCACTTGTGGGTGATGGATATTATTTGCTATTTATTGGCACTGGCCTGGACTTTTTCCATATCTTATTACTTTCTGGCAGAAACTGCCTCATTACCAGGGGAAATGTTTTTGGAATTGAACACTGGGCGATTAATAGGGCAATTAATACTAACGTGACTGTTCCAACTTTGCTTTATGAGTTCTTGGCTACAACTAGTTTTGGTGAAGCTGTTGCTCCAGGCAAGGTTTTGTTTTGAACTGTAGTGATTCAGTTTATGTTCTATCATAATTCAGAGGAACAGGATTAGAATATTCAGCCCATTGAGTTTGTTCAGCCATTCCATCATGGCTGCTTTACTATCCTATTCTTCCGCCTCCTGTCTGTAACCTTTGACACCCTGACAAATCAAGAACCTGTCAACCTCCACTTTAAATGTACCCAATGACTGTACTCATAGCTGTCTGTGGCAATGAATTCTACAGGTTCGCCACCCTCTGGCAAAAGAAATTCCTCCCCATCTCTGTTCTATAGGGACCTCCTTTAATTCTGAGGCTGTTCCCACTGATTCTAGACTCCCCCACTGAGTGAAACATCCTCTCCATATACATTCTATCTGGAACGTTCTATATTCAATACGATTCAGTGAGATTCCCCCCCCCCGCCTCATTTTCTCAAGTTCCAGTGAGTACAGGCCAAGAGCCATCAAATGCTCATCTTACGTTAACCCTTTCATTGCTGTGAACCTTTCCAAAGCCAGCGCATCCTTTCTTGGATAAGGGCCCCAAAATTGCTCGTAATGCTCCTACTGTGGTCTGACCGATGCCTTACAACATCGCAGTATTACATCCATGCTTTCATATTCTAGTCATATTTTTCTGGAGTCAAAACATTAACAGTTAGCAGAATGACAATGTATGCAATACGGACCAGAGGTTCTCCTTCCACAGTAGAAGCAGAGTGTGTATCTCTAAATGATGACGTGCCAGTCTTTATGCATCTGCAACTTGGGATGTAGAGCATGCATGCTAATTAGCAAAGGTAACGTACAACAAAGTTGATCATTCCCAGATATGGCTGGAGTCCTACAGCCAAGTAGAGGAGAGGGCTCTAGGTCTAACCCCATCCTTATTGATGAGAGATCCCAGCATGACATTGTTTCCATAACCTATGGACTAACTTTCAAGGACTCCTCATCTCATGTTTTTGATAGTTACTGGTTACTTATTTATTATTATTATTATATGTTTGTTTTTCTTCTTGCACATTGATTGTTGTTGTGTGTGTTTTTCATTGATTCTATTGTGTTTTTTGTATTTACAATAAATGCTCACAAGAAAATGAATCTTAAGGCAGTACAGTGGCATGCAAAAGTTTGGGCACCCCAGTCAAAACTTCTGTTACTGTAATTAGTTAAGTGAGTAGAAGATGAACTGATCTCCAAAAGTCATAAAGTTAAAGATGAAATATTCTTTTCAACAGTTTAAGCAAGATTAGTGTATTATTTTTGTCTTGTACAATTTTAGAGTGAAAAAAGGAAAGGCGCACCATGCAAAAGTTTGGGCACCCCAAGAGATTTGAGCTCTCGGATAACTTTTACCAAGGTCTCAGACCTTAATTAGCTTGTTAGGGCTATGGCTTGTTCACAGTCATCGTTAGGAAAGGCCAGGTGATGCAAATTTCAAAGCTTTATAAATATCCTGACTCAAATCTTGTCCCAACAATCAGCAGCCATGGGCTCCTAGCACTCTGAAAATTAAAATAAATGATACCCACAAAGCAGGAGAAGGCTATAATAAGATAGCAAAGTGTTTTCAGGTAGCCGTTTCCTCAATTTGTAATGTAATTAAGAAATTGCAGTTAACAGGAATGGTGGAGGTCAAGTTGAGGTCTGGAAGACCAAGAAAACTTTCCAAAAGAACTGCTCGTAGGATTGATAGAGAGGCAAATCAAAACCCCCGTTTGACTGCAAACGACCTTCAGGAAGATTTAGCAGACTCTGGAGTGATGGTTCACTGTTCTACTGTGCAGTGACACCTGCACAAATATGACCTTCATGGAAGAGTCATCAGAAGAAAACCTTTCCTGCATCCTCACCACAAAATTCAGCATCAGAAGTTTGCAAAGAAACATCTAAACAAGCCGGATTCATTTTGGAAACAAGTAATGTGGACTGATGAAGTTAAAAAAGAACTTTTTGGCTGCAATGAGCAAAAATATGTTTTGGAGAAAAAAGGGTGCAGAATTTCATGAAAAGAACACCTCTCCAACTGATAATCATAGGGGTGGATCGATTATGCTTTGGGCTTGTGTTGCAGCCAGTGGCACGGGGAACATTACTGGTAGAGGGAAGAATGAATTCAATTAAATACCAGCAAATTCTGGAAGCAAACATCACACCATCTCTAAAAAAGCTGAGGATGAAAAGTGGATGGCTTCTACAACAGGGTAATAATCCTCAACACACCTCAAAATCCACAATGGACTACCTCAAGAAGCGCAAGCTGAAGGTTTTCCCTCGGCCCTCACAGTCCCCCGACCTATCTGCCTCACAGGTAGATAGAGTAGTTAAGAAAGCTTATGGGGTGTTAGCCTTCGTAAGTCGAATTTAAGAGTCGTGAGGTAATGATGCAGCTCTATAAAACTCTGGTTAGGCCGCTTTTGGAGTACTGTGTCCAGTTCTGGTCGCCTCACTATAGGAAGGATGTGGAAGCACTGGAGAGGGTACAGAGGAGATTTACCAGGATGCTGCCTGGTTTAGAGAGTATGCATTATGATCAGAGATGAAGGGAGCTAGGGCTTTACTCTTTGGAGAGGAGGAAGATGAGAGGAGACATGATAGAGGTAGACAAGGTATTAAGAGGAATAGATAGAGTGGACAGCCAGCGCCTCTTCCCCTGGGCACCACTGCTCAATATAAGAGGGCATGGCTTTAAGATAAGGGGTGGGAAGTTCAAGGGGGATATTAGAGGAAGGTTTTTTACTCAGAGAGTGGTTGGTGCCTGGAATGCACTACCTGAGTCAGTGGTGGAGGCAGATACACTAGTGAAATTTAGGAGACTACTAGACAGGTATATGGAGGAAATTAAGGTGGAGGCTTATATGGGAGGCAGGGTTTAAGGGTCGGCACAACATTGTGGGCCAAAGGGCCTGTACTGTGCTGTACTATTCTATGTTCTATGTTGTAAACATCATTGAAAATCTGTGGATAGACCTCAAAAGAGCAGTGCATGCAAGACGGCCCAAGAATCTCACAGAACTAGAAGTCTTTTGCAAGGAAGAATTATCAAAAATCCCCCAAACAAGAATTGAAAATCTCTTAGCTGGCTACAGAAAGCGTTTACAAGCTGTGATACTTTCCAAAGGGGATGTTACTAAGTACTGACTATGCAGGGTGCCCAAACTTTTGCTTCGGGCCCTTTTCCTTTTTTGTTATTTTGAAGCTGTAAAAGATGGAAATAAAAAAGTAATCTTGCTTAAAATATTAAAGAAATGTGTCATCTTTAACTTTATGCCTTTTGGAAATCAGGTCATCTTTTACCTGCTTAGCTATTCACAGCAACAGAAATTTTGACCGGGGTGCTCAAACTTTTTCATGCCACTGTATATGGTGCCATAGAGCAGGGGTCCCCAACCTTTTTTGCATATCTCTCTCTCTCTCTCTCTCTCTCTCTCTGTCTCTCTCTTTCTGTCTTTTCTCCCCACCCCCCACCTCCAGATAGAAGGTCCTTGCCTTCAAATGATCTCTCTCTCTCAGTTCTATTGAAGGATGATGCCAATGCAAGGTTTAATCAACACAGTCTGTGGATTGGACTCTGTAGTGCACATTATGATGTGTTTCTGGTCACTCCTTTTTATTGGTATTTTGGACGATGTTGAATCAGATAATGAAAACTGAGCTGATTATGCCTGGCAACACACATCAAAGTTGCTGGTGAGCGCAGCAGGCCAAGCAGCATCTGTAGGAAGAGGTGCAGTCGATGTTTCAGGCCGAGACCCTTCATCAGGACTAACTGAAGGAAGAGTGAGTAAGGGATTTGAAAGTTGGAGGGGGAGGGGGAGATCCAAAATGATAGGAGAAGACAGGAGGGGGAGGGATAGAGCCAAGAGCTGAACAGGTGATTGGCAAAAGGGGATACGAGAGGATCGTGGGATAGGAGGTCCGGGAAGAAAGACAAGGGGAGGGGGACCCAGAGGATGGGCAAGAGGTACATTCAGAAGGACGGAGGGAGAAAAAGGAGAGTGAGAGAAAGAGATAATATCGTACTGTTTTTACAATAAAAAATTTATCATTAAGTGGCCATATTATTATCCATTTATAAGTGCTTAAAATACATACAATTGTTCTTTCTCAGGCAATTGGCTGAGTCAATTTAGATTTCAACACCCAATTCCAATTATTCTCCAGGCTTGAACATTTTCTGAAAACTATTCAAAGTGTGAAAACAAAGATTAAGTGGGTAGGGATAAGCACAGTTTGAATATGCTTATGCCTGTCGCTCAGTTTATGGGTTGCTGCAAGTCGCTATATAAATGCATGGTGACTCATAGGCTCACACTGTGACCAGGAATTGGAAGAGGCAAGTAAGCTATAGGAAAAGATTGTAAAGTGGCCTGAAATGAGTATCTACCGTGATAATTTCTCATTTCTATGGATGTGCAAATTCCTTCTTAATGGCTGATTTCTTCATTTCCCGAATAAATTGCAACCAGTGTAAAAAAAAACAGAAAATTGGCATCATTATATACTGAGGCTAGCTGGAGCTGATGCAGCATGAGGTATTTGCCAGCATTTGAAACTGGGTTGCCAATTGTAATGTGGTGTACAACATGTGGTTTCTTTGCAATTAAATAGCATATGCATACCACTGTATTCCTAATCATGCTTCAAGTGTAAATAGAATAATCAAAGTAATTTTTATCTATTTGTCTGGAATTAAATGAATGGAAAATCTTTCATTCAGTTCACCAGGATAACACCAGATTAAATTAATGACAGACTGCTGGAAAGCTTGTTATTAATTTAATCTAATATACGATTAATACCAGATTAAATTGACGATCTGGTCTTGTAACATGAAAAAGGGCACCAGACAGTCACTGAAGCTGGTGGATATAGAAGTGTTTTATTCAACAAAAACACATGGCAGACATCATATTGAGACACTTTTGAAGGAAGAGGCCTCCCGACCCAATATTACATGACATTTTTATATGCTAAATATCAAAGGTAACAGTAGTACGATTCTATAGTTAGTGTATCTACAATGCTTCCTTTAAATTACATATAGATATCATACACCACCTTCTTTGCACCCAGACTGCAGACACCCAAAATGAATGTTAATCAGCGTTGTTTTGTTTGCAATCAACTCCAGTCTACAGCTCCAGGAAAATATTGTTCAGGACTGCATCTTAAATTCAGTCTACAATCCATGTTCACGTCTAAAGATTGGATGTGGGTGAAATTAATAATTGTTTCATACCCTAACTCCAAAGTATGCCCTAGCAGTATTAATCAGACTTAACTCATTCATGTTGACCAAGGTGCCTGCCTAAGACTGTCATATTTGCCCATGATTGGCCTATTTCCCTCCAAATCTATCCTATCCATGTGTTTGTCCAAGGATCTCAAATGGTGTCATTTACACCGTCCTCAACCAGAGGATCAAACAATATCTTTGGGTGGAAAAGGGCAATCAGTGTTTCGGGTTGAGATCCTTCATCTCCATCCTTCACTTCTCCCAGAAAGTGGCATCAGAGTTGGCAAAGTGGTCATAGTGGTGTTTAGCACATTAGGTTTTATCAGACAGTGTGTTGAGTTTGGGAGTTGAGACGTTATATTGCAGTGGTACAAGACATTGGTGAGGCTGAGCATGGAGTATTGTATACAGGTTCGATCACTCTATTATACAAAAGGCATCATTCATCTGGAAAGAGTGCAAAGAAGATTTATGAGAATGTTGCCAAGACTTGGGAGCCTGAGTTATAGGGAGAGGTTAAGTAGGCCTATATTTTATTTCTTGGAGCAAATGAGACTGAGGACTGAGGGGCAACACTAAGGAGGTATATATATATAATCATAAGGGTCATGGATAGGGTCTTTTTGAATTAGAGGGTACAGGTTTAATGTGAGAGGGGAAAGATTTAAACAGGAACTGAGGGACAACTTCTTCACAGAGATGGTTGAGTGTGGGACAAGTTACCAGAAGAAGTAGTTGAGAAAGGTCCAAATAACAATATTTAAAAGTTACTTGGACAAGTGCATGGATAGGAAAGATTTAGAAGGAAATGCAGTAGGACAAACACTGGCAAGTATGTCTTGCTTAGGTGGGCATTTTGGTCGGCGGGAATGGGTTGGGTCTTTTTCCATGCTGTATTGCTCTATGACTCAATGATGCACCACTTAACCCACCGAGCTCCTCCAACAGCAACTGAGGTCTCTTTTGTCTCCATTTTGGAGCATTGCCATGCCTTTATTTACACATGCAGTCCCACAAGGGATGAAGTTTTCCAGGGTCACTGACATTCTACCAGTCACTTTGTTGCCAGGAAATGAGGGGAAGGATTGAAAGGAACCTGAAGGACAAATGGACAGGTGCATGAAAAGCAAAGCTTTAGAAGGTTATAAGCTAAATGCTGGCAACTGGGACCAGCTTAGTAGGGCATCTTAATTGCCATAAACATTGTGGGCCAAAGGGCCGTTGTCAATGTACAAATTCATGAACTTAGAACATAGGCCATTACAGCTTAGTACTGCCCCTTCAGCCCATGATGTTGTGCCAATCTTGTATCACACACTAGATTAATCTAGCTCTTTTCCTTTTACATAGCCCCCTCATTTTCTAACATCTACATGCCTATCTAAGAGTTTCTTAAATGACCGTAATGAGCCTCTACCACCACCCGAGCAGGCTGTTCCGTGCACTCGCCATGCTCTGTTAAAAAACAAAAAAAATACCACTGATACGTCCACCCCCCCCCCCCCCACTGCCAGTACTCTCCTTCAATCTCCTTAAAAGTATGGCCTCTCCTATTAACTACTTCTTTCATGGGTAAAAGTCTCTGGCTATCTACTCCATCTATACCTCTTATCATCTTGTACACCTCTATCAAGTCACCTCCCATCCACCATCTTTGATTCGGCCAGCGACAGTGGTGTCATCAGCAAACAACTATGGCATTAAAGCTGTGCTTAACCTCACAGTCATCAGTAGAAAGCAAGTAGAGCAGGGGGTTAAGCACAAGGCCTCACAGTTCACCTGTGCAGGAGATGTCAGCACAACATGGTGGGCTGAAAGGCCTGGATTGCGTTTACTGTTCTGTTCTCTATGTTCTGTGGATGCTAGCCACGGGACGTCATTGTTTGGAGTATTGTGTACAGTTTTGGTCACTGAATTATAGGAAAGATGTCAACAAAATAGAGAGAGTACAGAGAAGATTTACTAGAATGTTACCTGGGTTTCATCACCTAAGTTACAGAGAAAGGTTGAACAAGTTGGGTCTTTATTCTTTGGAGTGTAGAAGGTTGAGGGGGGACTTGATAGAGGTGTTTAAAATTATGAAGGGGATAGATAGAGTTGACGTGGATAGGTTTTTTCCATTGAGAGTGGGGGAGATTCAAACAAGAGGACATGAGTTGAGAGTTAAAGGGCAAAAGTTTAGGGGTAACATGAGGGGGAACTTCTTTACTCAGAGAGTGGTAGCTGTGTGGAACGAGCTTCCAGCAAAAGTGGTTGAGGCAGGTTCGATGTTGTTGTTTAAAGTTAAATTGGATAGCTATATGGACAGGAAGGGAATGGAGGGTTATGGGCTGAGTGCAGGTCGGTGGGACTAGGTGAGAGTAAGAGTTCGGCACGGACTAGAGGGGCCGAGATGGCTTGTTTCTGTGCTGTAATTGTTATATAGTTATATGGTTTATCATCGAACTGTGTTGGCCAATGACTCAAACAACGTTTTGCCCTGTATGCTCGGGCATACATGTGGCAAATAAAGTTAATCATTGTCACAAAAATATGGAATAGCACTTCATTGGATTGTTGCTTAGGTTGGACGCTGTCAAGCTGATTTATTAACTAGTAAAATGGCATCTGACCTATCTGTCTATTTCTGATGAACAGGAGCAACATGATATTGTACATTTATGATTGTTATTGACTTCTGTCTCCTCATGAAATCATAAAATAAACCCTGACATGGCTGATGAGCTCAGCTTCAATTTAAATTGAACCTGCCTCTCAAAGGCAGGGCTTTCACACACCACAGTGCTCCTCCTCCTACCCCTCCAACTAACCGCTGGAGACAGTCCTTATGGAGCATTGGTCGTGGCCTCTTCCTGCTGGCTTTGCTGCCATCCTGGCTGTACAGGCAGATGTTGTAAAGCAAGTTATAATGAAGTCATGCTGCTAAGCTCAGTAAAAACCTCTACAGTGATCCTTTCCTGGCTTGCCATCGTGTCCCCATTCGATCATCTCCTGCGTCTCCTCATCAGCATCATAAACATAAGAATTTCTACAGATGCTAGAAATCCAAAGACCATGTGCTCACCCAGATTGACTACCATAGCCACATTTCCTTCCTTGGAGTTTGGCTTGGCCGCAATCTTTCTCCCCCACCCACCTACCTTCCCCCTCACCTTCTAGCTTGTACTCTGCCCTCTTCCCCTCCACCCCAGATTCTTCCCCCTTCCTTTCCAGTCCTGATGAAGGGTCTCAGCCTGAGACGTTGACTCTTTATTCCTGTCCATAGATGCTCGCTGACCTGCTGAGTTCCTCCAGCATTTTGTGTGTGTTACTCATAAACATCAGCCCTGTTTAACACTGGACAGATCCATGGAGACAGGGAAGAACTGTAGGGTTGACAAAATCTGTTCCTCCCACAGATGCTGCTTAAAGATCAAAGTAAATTTATTAACAAAGTACGTCACCATATACGACCATAAGATTCATTTCCTTGCAGGCATTCACAGGAAAACAAAGATGTACAACAGAATCAATGAAAAGTGACTCACAATCAAAGACCGACAAGCACTCAACGTACAAAACAAGACAAACTGTGCAAAAGAAAATAAATATATAAGTAAATACTGAGAAAGTGAGTCCACAGTTTGTGGAATCAGTTCAGTGTTGTGGTGAGAGAAGTTATCCATGCTGGTTCAGGAGCCTGTGATTGTAGGGTAATAACTGTTCCTGAACCTGGCAGTGTGGGACCTAATGCTTTTGTATCTCCTTCCCGATGGCAGTAATGAAGAAGAGAGCATGGCTTGGATGGTGGCTTGACCGACTAAATTCCTCCAGGAGGCTGTTGGTTGCGTTTGTCTTATCCTTACGTACATAGAACATAGAAAATGACAGCACAGTGTAGGCTTTGGCCCATGATGTTATGCCAACCTCTTAAGCTACACTAAGATCATCCAAACCATTCCCTTCTACATATCCTTCCATTTTTTTCTAGCATCCATGTGTCTATCTAAGAGCTTTTTAAATGCCCTTAATGTATTTGTCTCTACCACCGCCCCTGGCAGTGCGTTCCACACACACATCACTATCTGTGTATAGGACTTACCTCTGACCTTTGGAGATACTGTCTATTAGGTGTTGGGTTAATCCAATGTTTCATCTTCTCTCCTGAGTTACAAGGTTCAAGGGCATCGCTCACTCAGAAGGAAGGGCATTCTCCCCTCTCCAGCCCAAATCCCTTCCCTCCGCTATCTTAGTCAATATCATTTAACCAACATCATTGAAATGTAGACGCTAGTTTGATTTTCTTACGGGTTTGCAAAAAATGACTCTTGTTTTTCCCAACACCACAGTTTAACATTTCCTCAACTGGCCACAAAAGAGCCAAAGATTATGCAAGGCACCATATGAATTCAGAAACTATGTTTGTCACTCCTGTTTTTAACGGCTTTTCAATTGAGACATTTCAGAGCCGAAGTTCTGGAACAGGTTTGTTCACTTATTCTGGAAAAGAAAGACAAGTTGAGTACTTGCTTTGAAAATTGCTTATTATTATTATTATTATTATTATTAAGGGCTGTGCAAGGTAGCCTTGGGTCTTAATAATAAGTGAACGCTTTGAAAATGTAAACACTTAGCCAAAATTACTAGGAATTGTAATATTTAAGTTCTATTCCAAAATCTCTTTGAATATCATCTTGCACGGTGGAAACTGAGGAAAAGGCTGTGTGGGTGAGGTTTTTTTATAACAGAACCTGACAAATTGTAAATGTAAATGTTCCTTGTTAAAAGCAAAATTATAAAAGCTCTGGTACACTCCGATGCCTTGAATTTAACATACTTCTTTGATGATTTTATCTTGCTGCTGAAATGCAGGACCTCTGATTGTCCTCAAGAGCAATATTTTTATTTCATTAACATTGTCGATGAGTGATGAGGAGAAAGAAATTATTCAGTTTTCACTCTTGTTGAGATGTTTTATCAACCTTTGCATCTCACATGCAAAGGCTTCACGTTTCCAGGTTACAGTGATCAATGTTTTTTTTTCAAAATGTGATGCTGAATAAGAATAAGACTCACTACTTCACTGCACAAAATCCTGTGCACAGTTGCAATTAATATCAAACATGCATAAATCAGAAACTCAGCAGCATCATTTTTGATTCATTGGGTTTTATCTGGATGGTAAATCTTTTTTTTGTAAATGTTCACACTATTTTGTAAAATCAAGGAAATCATGGAGGCTATGTGCAGAACAAGTCTATTTAACTCTTTAAGAAGGAAATCAGAAGGACAAGAAGAGAATTGAGATATCCTTGACAGATAAGGTAATGGGGAGTCAGAAGAAGTTTTATGAATATATTAAGAGTAAAGTGGTAACACAGAGGAGAATAGGAAGCTTTAAGGATCAGTGTGGTTGTCTGTGTGAAACCACAGGAAATGAATGAGATCTTATATAGTTCTTGTCTGCACTTACTGTGGAGAAGGTGTTGGAAACCTGTGAGTTCAGGAAAGAAAACAGTGATGCCTTGAAACACTTTGACATTATGAAAGAGAAGGTGTTGACAGTCTTAAAGTGCAGAAAGTTGGACAGATCCCTGAGGCCTGTCTAAGTGTAGCCTTGTGGGAATCCAGAAGAGAAATTACTGAGGCCTTGGAAAAGATTTGCCATGGATGAGGTACTGCAAAACTGGAGTGTGACTAATGTTCTGCTTTTACTTAAGAAGGGCTGCAAGGGTAAGTCAGGGACCTGCAAGCTGGTGAACCTGACATCAGTGGTAGGGAAATTACTGGACAGAATTCTGAGGGAATCAATCTGCGTTTAGGACAAGGACTGACTGAGGACTGTCAGTACAGTTTAGTGAGTGGGAAATTATAGCTAATGTCTCTGAATTTTTTGACGAGATGACCAAGGGGATTGTTGAGGGCATAGCGGTAGATGTTGTCTACATAGACTTTAGCCAGAATTTTGACTAGGTCCTGCATGGTAGTTTGGGTAGATTGCATGGAATTCAGGGTGAGTTAACCAACTGGATACAAAATTGGTTTGGTGGTAGGTGTCAGAGGGTGATGGTGGAGTGTTCGTTTTTCCAGATTGGAGACCTTTGACCAGTGGTGTGTTGTAGAGAGCATTGCCAAGCCCCCTGTGATTTTGACATTTATATTAACAATTTGGATGAAAATGTAGGTGTGATGAGTGAGTTTGCATAAAATTAATGGTATTGAAGTTAGTGAAGGTTGCTTTAGGTTACAACAGAATCTAGATAAACTGGGAGAATGGGCAAAATATTTGCAGATAGACATTAACCCTGAGATTATGAACTGATGTCCTTTGGGAAGTTAGACCAGTCTAAGGCATACCCAGTGAACTGCTGGGTCCCAGGGCGTGATGTAGAACAGGGAGACATAAGGGTACAACAACACATTTCATCCACTCAAGATCATGTTAGTTTAACCCTTGGAATTACAGCTCCTAGAAACAAAGTTGGCCATTCAACCCTGGTTTGACCCTTCAACTTTTGGAGTCACCGTTGACCATTCTGCTATAGATACAGAGTCAGAAATTCAACCCTCGGAATCACAGCTGGGCATTCAACACCTGGAGACAAAGTTGCCCATACAACCTATAGACCTATAGTTTGCCATTCAACTTGTGGAGATGGGTTTGGCCACTTGTAGCCATAGTTGGCCATTTAACTCTTGGAGCCATGGCTGGCATTGAGATGGAAGTGGCCAGTCAGCCACTGGAGGGAGGGAGAGGCACTGTCCAACCTCCTACGCTGAAGCTGGCTATTCGGTCCTCAGAGCCTGAGTTTAACCACAACCAACATGCAACCCAGTTTTTTCTCATGTAGACATTGCTTTTAAGCTCGCCAGCTGAAACCGAACTGGTAATGAGCTGAGGCCAATAAATAATCAATCATGTTTGCGCTGCTCTGTTCTTGAGTTTGACATGATAAAGTGCAGGTGCCTGTTGGATAAAGTAAGTTTGTGTAGCTATGCAGAAACTGTAGAGATACAGTGATTTCTGGAAGGCTTCATCACTGTAAGCCTGGAACACACACAAGCAGAATTAGGCCATTCTCCCATCGTGTCTGCTCTGACTATGTCACCAACTCAACAGCAGTTCAAATACTGTGGGCATCTACTGAAAACATATGTGAGAGGAATTTAGGTTTGTAATGGCAATGCCATTATCATTACTGCCCAAGTATGGTGTTCAGCACAGTTTACAAGATGCTAATCAGCAGGGATTGAACATTGAAGGCACTGCAGAAATAAAATTAAGTTACTGTTTTCTACTTTGAGATAGAGAGGGAGTGTGGGACAGGCCTTCCCAACTGAATTAATCACGCCACCCAGCAACTCACCTGCCTGTCACCTCCTCCCGCAGCCCCTCCTTCCTTTTGCTGGTCCACTCTCCTCTCCTATCAGATTCCTTCCTCTCCAACCCTTTATTTTCCCATCCACCTGGCTTCAATAACACATTCTAGCTATCCTCCTTCCCCTCCCTCCACCTTTTTATTCTGGGATTTTCTCCCTTCCTTTCCAGTCCTGAAGAAGGGTATCAGTCTGAAACATTAACTGTGTATTCACTTCCATAGATGCTGTTTGACCTGCATTTCATCTGCAGACTTTCTAGTGTTTATATTTAACTCTAGCCTAATCAAAGGACAATTTACCTACTGACTGGTACATTTTCGGGCTGCGAGAGGAAATCAAAACACACAGAGGAAACCCATGCAGTTCATGGGAGAACACCTCAACTCCTGGTGCTGGATGAGGCTGGAAATAAGATCAAAACAGAAAGTTCTGCAGCCCTCATTGTCTCAAACAGCATCAGTGGGGACATAAGTAGTCAATAGTTCTAATGTTTACCT
Organism: Mobula birostris; assembly: GCF_030028105.1. Taxonomy (NCBI): domain Eukaryota; kingdom Metazoa; phylum Chordata; class Chondrichthyes; order Myliobatiformes; family Myliobatidae; genus Mobula; species Mobula birostris. The sequence goes on along the minus strand of NC_092372.1, from coordinate 212,365,294 downwards.
GGGGTAGACAAAATACAGGTGGTGGTGGAGATGAATAGGTGATTACTGGGGAAGGAGAGAGAGAGAGAGGTTTACATTCAGAGATCATTGAGGTTGGCATAATGTAAAGTAGATTGCGGGTGAGGGAGGAGAGGATCTTGAAACCGCAGGTGGAGATAAAATAAAGGTAGCTTGTTATGAGAGGCTCTCTATCTGGTCTGGAGGAGCCTGACACTGCAATGGTGTCAAAGCTTAGCTGATGTTTGAAGGATCAAAGGATCTACTTTACACACCATAAACAGTGACCACTTTATTACGTACAGGAGTGGAACCCGGTATTGTCTTCTGATGTTGTAGCCCACCTACTTCATGTGTTGTGCATTCAGAGATACTCTTCTGCACGCCATTGTTACGTGTTGTTCCTTATTCATACCGTGTGGCACACGAGGTGGCATTTTTGCCATTTCCTTAGCATTTGTCTTGCATGCTGTTTATGCAGGTCAGATCATTACACGGTGCATTGAGGTACAATGAGGTAAAACGACAATGCAAAATAAACTGTAAAAGCTACTGAAAAAGTGAAGTGAAAGTAAACGATAAACTGCATGATCACAACAAGGTAGATTGTGAGGGTAAGATTCCATCTTATCATACGCGAGGTCCATTCCAGAGTCTGGCAACAGCTTAATAGAAATCGTCCTTGAGCCTGGTGGGACATGCTTTCAGAATAGGAGACTAGTAGGTACGGTATGTTCCTGTGATGCTGCAAGAAAGTTTTTCATTATACCCCTTATCTCACTGTGCTTCTGCATTTGACAATAAGCTTGAATCATGAAAAGGGTCAGAGGTCACAGTGTGAGACGAGCTGGCGTTCAATGTGGGAGATGGAAGTTGGACATTGTAAAAAGCTTGAAAAACTGCAGGGATGGTTGTAAGAAGCAACTGGCGTTGGGAGTTTGACAAGGTGGTTTGCTTGCTATGCCCAGAGCAAATGTTCCTTTTGGTTCATATTTTGTGCTCTACATACACATATCACAGAGTAAAATATTGATTAGGTTATACATAGAGTATTGTGTTCAGTTCTGGTCACCATGTGGTAGCAATAGGATGAGAGTAAGATGTGTGTCTTGAACTGTGCTGGATCAATTGCAAGAATGTGGAAAGTGTGTACACAGCCGGTTGATCACATGCTGAGTCAGTTGGTCCTCCTGTGCACGAGAGGCTCTCTCTTTTGGGGCAGTTTTTCGAGTGCCCGTGGGTCATTGCTCCCACACTGTAAGTTGCCTACTGTGCATGGTGACTCAGTAAAATCATTTAATCGTACTGCTCCACTGTTGTTCTTGCTCTGCAACTACGTAACACTTGTAGATAGTTTCCGGAAATTTGGGAGTTTGCAGTGGGTAATTAAGAAAGCAACTGTCCATGTCCTTTATTATGAGAGTCAAGAGTAAAATATACCTGTAATAATTATAAAGGATTTGCTGAAGCCACAGTGCACAGTTTTGATCTCCTCACCTTGGTATTGGGGACCATTGAAGAATCCCCAGGGGAGTAAGCTTTTCACACAGTGAGCGACTAATTCATCTCCAGAATCGGAATCAGGTTTATTTTCATAAAATTTGTTGCTTTGTGGCTGTAGGTGGCTGCAAGACATACATATTATTAAGTACTGAGTTATATGTGACTAATATGTGACTATAATTGGAGCTAATATGGACAATTTGGGACTTGTCAGTGATTCCACATCCTGTGACTGAATAAATGAAGTATGGCAAGTATTTATCACAGTATTAATTATCTTTTGTATTCACAAAATGCCAGAGATTAAAAGAAGGAAACTCCCATGACCAGTATTTACAGATGCACCATAGAAAGCTTAGTAGAGCAACTGCTCTATCCAACACCACAAAAAAATTGCAGAGAGTTGTGAATCACACAAAATAGCCTCTATCTACACTTCCCTCTGCCTTGGGAAAGCAGCAAATGTGACCAAGGAACTCCTCCCACCCTGGTCAGTATCAGAATCAGGTTTATTAACACTGTCTTATTTGATGTGAAATTTGTCACTTTGTGGCGGCAGCAGCAAAGACATAAATTACTGTCCATTACAAAATAAATACATAGTGCAAAACAACAGAACGAGATAATGTTAACGGATTCATGGACTATTCAGAAATCTGATGACAGAGGGAAGAAGCAGTTTCAGAATCATTGAGTAGGGTTCTTCACACTCCTACCTCCTCCCCCGATGGTAGTAATGAGAAAAGAACACGTCCCTTATGGTGAGAGTCCTTTGAGATGTATGCCACTGCCTTGAAGCACCTCCTCTTGGAGATGTTCTCAATGAGAGGGAGGGTTGTGTAGGCGATGGAGAGACCCTCTGCAGCTTCTCGCAATCTTGTGCACTGGAGTCGCCATACAGGCTGTGATGCAACCAGTCAGAATGCTCTCTGTTGCACTGTACATCAATAGAAAGTTGCAAGAGTTTTTATTGACTCTCTGTTGGACAGAAGATTGAAAAACTTGAATGTGTGTACCATTGCTCAAGGACAACTTCAGAAGAAAATTGAATGCAAGGATATAGTGTTACAGCTACAGGTACATTGAAGTGCGGGTAGACAAACAATGTGCAAGGGTCAAACGAGGTAGATTGGGCGATCAACAATTAATCTCTAGCATATGAGAGATCCCTTCAAGGGATTGACAAAGTCTCCAAAGTTGGCTCCCTGCCAAGGATATCCAATGTTTTCTTATCTATAAATAGTTCAAAAGTTCAAAGTAAATTTGTTACTAAAATCCATATACATCATATGCAAACCTAATGTTCATTTTCTTGCGAGCATTCTCAGTAAATACAAGAAACAAAATACAGTCAATGAAAGACCACACCAAGCAGGAGGGACAGACAATGTTAGTGGTGAACTTAGGAAGAAACTTAACTAGGGAGGATTGAGAATTTGCTATATCTGTGAGTAATTCGGAACAAAACTCTAGAACAGTGCAGTTGATGCTTCCAGCTGAAGTTATAATTGATGTATTATTTCTAACCATGGATCCTTGTAATTGGTTAGTTAGTTAATTAATTTAGTTCATAATTTCACTTGTCTCAGTAAAGGCCCTCCATTCGTTGGGTAAGCGTGCACGCTGTGTTTTGGCTGTCTACGTGATACGCAAGCCAGGGCAGTTCGATACAGAGAGTAAGCTGTTGCCCGTGTAGCAGGCTGCCCCTCTCCATGCAGTTGATGAATCCAAGGGACAGCAGAGTCTGATGCAGTTCGGCAGCAGCAGCACTGCAGTTGTCAGCCAGCGTTGAACTCAACGTAGGCCTCCCATACGGATGCCAGCTTTGGATTTTTCCCTCCGGGTTTACTCTCGAAGCCTTCTCTATGAGTGGGTACTGCTGCAAGGCAGCAAAGGTTTGAGGTCAGAGTTTCCTTTCTCCTAGATGAGCTGCCAACCACGGCTGATGAGCCCCGTCTGCCCATCTGTCACATCAGATGTTAGTAATACTAGCAACTGAGTAATGAGCATTAACATATGAACAGTGTTTGATGGCTTTGTGTCTATAATTTAGATTAGAAGGATGAGTGGCGGGGGGTGGACATCTCATTGAAACCTATCAAATATTGAAAGGCCTGGATAGAGTGGATGTGGAGAGGATATTTCCTATAGTGAGAGAGTGTCTAGGACCAGAGGGCACAACCACAGAATACAAGGGTGTCCCATTAGAACAGAGATGAATAGAAATTGCTTTAGCCAGAGAGTGGAGAATCTGTGGAATTCATTACTGTAAATGGCTGTGGAGGCTAAGTCATTGAGTATCTTTAAAACGGGGTTTGATAGGGTCTTGATTATTGCTGGCATCAAAGGCTATGGGGAGAAGGCAGGAGAATGGGGTTGAGAACGATAATAAATCAACCATGATCGAATGGTGGAACAGATTCAATGGGCTGAATGGCCTGATTCTGTGCCTCTGTCTTATAGTCTTATTTTAGAGAAAGTGGTATGTGAGGTTTACTGTCCAACAGAACGTTGATTCACCCGACAACACCCTCAGGTGCATCAGTACTCACCTGGACAAGTGCAGTTCCAGAAGCATAAGATCCTGAACACAATCCAGGACAAAAAGAGGGTGCTTGGTTGCTGCACAATCCTCCTGTTAGACTGTTTGTGGTAACTCATTTTCTACTCATTCTACATCTCTTCTAATAGTTAAATCTGTGCCCCTGTAATGCAACTGTGACACTGTAATTTCCCTTGGGATTAATAAAGTATCAATCTATCTATCTCTATCTAAACATTCATTCCCTCCACCACAGTGCCAGGTCCCAGTGTACACTAACTACAAGATGTCTTGCTATTACTCAGCCACATTATTTCAACGACCCCTCCTAAATCTCTGACATTTAGCACTATGAATGAAGAGGAAAAGGGAAGAACGGTGCTCCCATTTACCCACTCTCCCTCGCTTTCATCATGCTACTTATCCGGGTTTGGGAGGTGTTGTTACAAGATATAGGACTGATACCTTTGTAAGAAATATGAAAATAAATGTTGGACTCAAAAATATGCTAGGCCAGCAGAATATTTTGGTGTAAACAAACCCAAATGGCTGGAGGAACTCAACAGGTCAGGCAGCATCTGTGGAAAAGAATAAAGAGACAATGTTTCAGGCTGAGAGTCTTCATCAGGACTGGAAAGGAAGGGTGAAGGAGGTCCCCCATTGTTTTCCAGCCACCATTCCTTTCTCCCTTCTTCCCCCTTCCTTTCCATTCCTGATGAACGGTCTCGGCCTGAAACATGGATTCTTTATTATTTCCGTAGATGCTGCCTGACCTTCTGAGTTCCTCCAGATTTTGTGTTTGTTTATTCTGGATTGCCAGCATCTACAAAATCTCTTGTGTTTATTATATTTTGACAGAATCTTCAGTAATGTCTGTCAGAACTAGTTCTTAAATAACTTATTACTGATGCTGAAGGTGGTTTATCCAAGTTCCTACTTCTTATCATAACTTGAAAAGGCATCTATCATTCCACGTCTATAAGGACCACTTCTGACATTAATGGGTAAGCTAGTGTCATACCCAGCCGTCACTGGAAATCTATACTGACTGCTAGTGAATGGTGCCTGAGCAATAAACTTGATTCACTATTCCTTTTCCAGCACTTCCAAAACAAATATTGATGTGTAAATAGGCACTGAGCCAGATCTCCCTGGATCGGGCATCCTGTCTGAAGTTGCTAGTCACTGTGTCTGATTGCTTGGAGATTTTCAGATGTGGATGGGCGGGTGGTAATTTGTAATCAGTTTATTCTTATGACATGTAGCAAGGTACAGTGAACAGCTTTGTTTTGTATAACATCCATGCAGATCATTTCAAGCTTTGAGCACATTGAGGTGTCAGAAATGGAAAAGCAGTAGAAGGAAGTAGACTATGATACAGGGTAAATGCAGGCAGATTTATTTCCATTGAGGTTGAGCAGGGCTACAACAAAGGTCATGGGTGAAGGGTGAAAGGTGAAAAGTTTAAGGGGAACATGAGAGGAAACTTCTTCACACCAAGGGTTGTGAGAGTGTGGAATGAGTTGCCAGTGCAAGTGGTATATGCGAGCTCATTTTCACTGTTTAAGAGAAGTTTGGATAGGTACATGAACGGGAGGGGTATGGAGGGCTTTGCTCCCGGTGCAGGTTGATGGGTGTAGGCCGTTTAAATGCAGACTAGGTGGGCAGATGGGCCTGTTTCTGTGCTGTACTTTACTGTGACCTTACGGTGTTACAGAGAAAGTGCAGTGAGGGTGGACATTAGAGCACAACAGGGTAGATTGCAAGATGAAGACTCTTTATAATGCAAGAGGTCTGTCAGGAGTATTATAACAGTGGGATAGAAGCTGTTCTGCAGCCTGGTGATGTGTGTTTTCAAGCATTTGTATATTCTGCCTGAATGAGGAGGGGAGGAAAGAGAGTGACCTGGGTAGAAAGTGTCTCCGATTATGTTGGCTAATTCCCTGGGGCAGGGTCCATGGAGGGGAGGCTGGAATTTGTGATAGGTCGAGCTGTAGCTGCAACTCCCTGCAAAAAAACTTTCTTGTGGTTACGGGCTTAGAAGTCGCTAAACCAAGCTGGGGAGGTTGCTTTCACTTGGAGAGGGTTGGGGGTGGGGGATGGCAAATCTCCTTTGTCTTCTGAGGAAGCGGAGGCACATGTATACTTTGGTGCCACGCAAGTTGATATGGTTGTTAACAAGGCATATGGTGTGTTCGCCTTCATAAGTCTGATTGTGTTCAAGAGCCGCAAGGTGCTGTTGGAACTCTATAAAACCCCAGCTAGACCACGTTTGGAATTTAGTGTTCTGTCGTGGTTACCTCATTGTAGGAAGGATATGGAAGTTTTAGAGGAGGTGCAGAGGAGATTTACCAGATGCTTTCTGGATTGGAGAACATGTATTATGGGGAATACTTGAGCAAGCTAGGGTTCTTCTCTTTTGATTGAAGGAGGATGAGAGGTGACTTGATAGAGGTGTACAAGATGATAAGTTGTTGTTGTTCGTCCATCGTTGACGTCGATGAGGACCTTAACACCATTATGATGGTGTCGAGACTAGCGCGTGATTTGGATTTAAGTGAGGGAGAGTTGCGCAGCGTCAGCCTCACTCTCTCTTCCCAATTCCCATCCGGATCCAGTGGCAAGACAGAGTCGAGACGGCTGGAGATGGGACTAGGCGCAGTGGATGACCAGGACGTCTTCTGTGTCTTGTCCTGCTCTACACGTTCCACGACACTTGCAGAGACCGCCTTCTTGACCGTTGGACCTTCCATAGGTCTCGTCCGCTCAATCTGCCGGAGTCTGTCTTCACATACTGGGATAGACAACTGCCTATCTCACCGAGGGTTTGAGACCCGTCGGCTACCCTCACCTGGTTTAGCCGGCTTGTCGAAGCCATTACCCGGGGTGTGGCCGCTGTCGCATGCAAGCAGCTACGGGGAGCCACAGGTGAGAGCTGAGTGCCAGTTGGGGACCAAAGGTGGACTAACCGCCCTGAAAAGGATGTGACGTGTTCCCCCACCAGAGGTGCTACCCCTCCCTGACACCCCATACACCCCAAGTATAGATCGAGTGGATAGCCAGAGACATTTTTCCAGGCAGAAATGGCTAATATGAGTGGGCATAATTTTAAGGTGATTGGAAGAAGGTATAGGGGGAGTGTCGGATGAACGATTTTACACAGAGAGTGGTGGTTGTGTGGAACACCCTGCCAGGGATGGTAATAGAGGCAGACACTTTAGGGTCATTTAAAAAAACTCTTAAGTAGGCACATGGATGATGGAAAAGTGGGAAGGGAGAGTTAGATTACAAGGTCAGCACAACGTTATAGGCTGAAGAGCATCCATGGAATCTATGCTCTATGCTCTATAACTTCTACATGGTTGGACCAGAACTAATAAATGGTGATATTTACTTTTAGGAAATTGAAGCTGTTGACCCTCTCTACGTCTGCAGCATCGACACCTACAGGGGCAAATATACTACCCCCTTTTTCTTCTTCTTGCGCCCTTAACTCCTGGTGGAGTGGTCCGGGCGCCGTCATGACAAGCTTTGCACCAGTTTGGTGTGCTGATCATGCGGCGTGTCTTGGGCATCTGAAACCTGGCAGAGCCCATCCCTCTCCAGGTTTGACCACAGCCAATTTCCTCCAACTAGGTGGCTCGCCTTGGTCGTGAACACGTGGCTGTTACAGTTCTTCTGAGAACCTTTCCGTCCCGGCTGGTGACTTCATCATGGAAGTCATTTGCCCAGTGGTGCTGTGTTAACATCACCCCCTCATGTGGTTTAGCCTGCCTGCCAGCTGAAGTGGTTTACCAGGGTATGGCACTTGGAGCCAACACGTGAGAGATTTAGGAGATGGATGAGGACCAGTGATGCCCGTCCACCCTGTCTGGTAGGGAGCAGCATGCTGGACATCTATCCAGAGCGCTCTATACCCCTCACTTGAAGTCAATGACCAACTCTTATATTAACATGGTTTGCTAGAATGGAGAAAGTTGTTGTCATGACCCTTCTTCCTGTAATCTCTTTCACTATCTCAGTTCTGGCTCAATAGGTGGAGTCGTCTGTAAAGTTGTAGATGGACAGAGCAGAATCTGGCCATGTAGTCATGAATGTACAGTGGATAGACCAAGGGGCTCAGAATACATGCTTGTGGGGCACCAGTGTTGAGAATGATCATGGCAGAAGTGTTGTTGCCCATCCTTACTCCTTACTGTCTGTTGGCCAGGAAGTCAAGGATCCACTTGCAGAAGGAGATGCTGAGTGCCAGGTCTAGGAGTACAGACATGAGTTTGCTTGGAGGTATAGTTTTGAAGGCAGAGATGTTGTCAATACGAAGGAGGTGAACTGACATCCCCTGCCACTGGCAGGCATATCAAGACAGAGTGGACTTCAGGTAGAGGGTTGGTCTCAGGCAGTGTGTTGTGAATCAGTGCCATAACACACCCCGATTTGCCTTCCACAGCTTGCCTCTGGGAATAGCCTCTGAAGGATCATTTAGGGTCTAGGAAGGACAGCCATTTAGAACTATGGGTGACCATTTTTAAAATAAAATTTATTTGGAGGTAGATAACTTGCATCAAAGTGATTTGATGTAATTAATTAAAGAAAGATCCTATTTCCCTTCTGCTGCCATTTAGTGACACTACTTATACCACCGAGACAAAGCTCAGACAGAGTTATTGTCCGGGGGCAGAGAGAGACCTTATTATTCAGTGTGAATCAGGTGGTAATAATTTACAATGAACACTATCTGCTGTTTTAAGTAGTTCAAGGTACATACATGTCACCATATACAACCCTGAGATTCATTTTTTTGCATGCAGACTCAATAAATCCAGTACAGAATAATAACCATAATAGAACCAATAAAAAAAATCTCACCAACTTGGGCATTCAACCAGTGTGCAAAAAACAATAAACTGTGCAAATACAAAAATAAATAAATGCTAGTAATAAATAAATAACAATAAATATCAAGAACATGAGATGAGGAGACATTGAAACTGAGCCCTTAGGTTGAGGGAACATTACAATGATGGGGCAAGTGAAGTTGAGTAAAGTCATCCCCTCTGGTTCAAGAGCTGATGGTTGAGGGGTAGTAACTGTTCCTGAACCTGGTGGTGTGGGCATGAGGCTCCTGCACCTTCTTCCTGATGACAGCAGCGAGAAGGGAGCATGACCTGGATGGTGGGGGTCCCTGATGGTGGTAGCTGCATTACCGTGACAACACTCAATACAAAGGCACATATATAACATTTGAGTGCGAACCTGTTATAAGGCAGAGTGCTTCACTGTCAATTGTACAGTGTTTTTATGAAACATTGGCATTCTGGCACATGATGCACGCCTTCAGTCACTGGTCTGTGCTGTTATGAGTGTCAGCAATGGTTGACTGTATTTTCCCATTTCATGGACAATATACAGTATGTGAGTCTTTTGCATTTTAAATTTCCTCGAGGATTTTCTACAGAATGAGCTTTTCCCCTCATCTTACACTGGCTATTTGCCCCTCACCCTTGTCCCCTCTCTCCCCTCATCCTACCCATCAAGTGTCGTTCCATGAAATGATGCCCCTGCTCTTAAGCAGGCCAGTGGGAGCACTCACTCTGACTCTCGCATGACTTACAATTATTATTAAAATCTTATTAAAATCCAGAAGGATGCCCTCGAGCTCACCAGGTCCTTTTGTATTAGTAATGAAGGCAAGTTCATTGTCAGCATTCATTTCAAGAAAATTAGAATATAGAAGCAAGGATGCATTCCTGTGGCTTTATAAGCCGCAGGTCAAAGTGCATTTGGAATATTGGGAACAATTTTGGACCCCATATCTGTGGAAAAGAGAGGATCCAGTGGAGGTTCATAAGAATGATCCTGGGAATGAAAGGCTTCATGTATGAGAAGAACTTCTTGCTTCTGGCCCGGTACTTGTTGAAGTTCAGAAGGATGGAGGGGAGCCTGCATTAAAACCTTCTGAATAGTTGGAAGGTCTGATTAGTTAGAGTGTCAAAGGTTACAGGGAAAAACCAGGAGACTAGGGTTGAGAGACGAAACGAATTAACCATGATGGAATGGTGGAGCGGTCTCGATGGGCTGAATAGCCTAAATCTGCTCCTATGTCTTAGGGACAGTGAGGCTGTGGATTGGTATTAGCTTCGTTTCCTCTCATTTCTCTGCAGCTATTCTCGCGTATTCTGTTGCACTTGTTTGGCATCTCATTATTTTTGGCCACCATTTGCCACAAAGGGTTAATTTGCTTCAGCCAGTTAACCTGACAGCTCATCTTAGGATGTAGGAGGAAAAGTTGATTGGATCAGTAGACTGGAAAAGTTCAGAATGGCCCTTCTTGTTAATATGGTTCAGTTTGCACTGTGTAATTTGCCTCTAACTACCATCACTCTCTGCTCAACACTACAAAGCAAGATGCCTTCAATTGTTATTATAACCATAGCTGAATCAGTGACTTCTTAAAAACCTTAATAGGACCAGAGAATGTCAAAGATCACTCACTCACTTCATCTGGTTGGTCGCAGTGCCCAAATGACTTGGTCTTTCGTGTCACTTCTCACTGTATACTTCAGAGAAGCAAAACAGAGGGTGTCTTGGTGGTGCGACTGGCGATATGCTCACTGCTTTTGTAGCCTGAGTCCGATCATGACCAATGACGCTACTAAGCTGAAAGTTCAAAGCACATTTATGTTCAAAGTATGTATGTATTATACAACCTTAGGATTTGTCTCCTTAAAGGCATCAACAAAACATAGAAATGCAAATGAACCCAAAAAAAGGCCATCAAATACCCAATGTGCAGAGAGAAAAACAAGTCATGTAAGCAATAAAAGAAAGCAAATAGCATACAGAATTGAAGTTTACAAAAGTGAGTCTGTCCATATGCATAAAGCCGTAGCCTCAGTTCAGTGCAGAGCTGAGTGAACATCGTGGAGCAGTGAACCAAATTGACCCATCCCTCACCTCCAGCCCGGACTCCTTGACCTTTTCAATCTGGCCCGGTGCTTAAATTGTCCAAATATTGGGTCATTTCTCACTCTCGGACCTGAGCTCTGTCACTTCAATATGCTCTGGGGCCTCGACTCTGCTGCCTCAATTAAGCCTGTACCTGACGTTTCCAATTCAGTCTGGCGCTTAAATCAATCAAACCTTGGGTCTTGGCTTGCAATCATACCGCACCTTCTAGACTTCAGTTCACACTGCAAAAATACTAGGTTGTACAGCTGGTTCAAAAGGTCAGCTGCAAAAGGGAAGATACAGGCTATTGTTTGCAGTGATTGCTTACCAGAAAAATGGTGTTATTAATGAAGTATTTAGTTGTTTCCTTTGTTTTGTTTGCTGCTGATAAGTTGTTGCTGTGCTTTGCTATCTTAAACTGGATTAGCATGGAGCTTGCATGTTCACCCTGCCACAAATTGGATTTTCTCTGGGTGCTGTGGTTTCCTCCTACATCCCAAAGACATGAGAGTTGGTAGGCTATCTGATGACTGTATATTGGCCAAATTAGGTAGCTACATACTAGAATTGAGGTGGGGAGAGTATTGGCTTCCTTGATGTTAGCATTTCAGAGGATCTGTCCTGGGGCCAGCGCATAAGTGTCATCACAAAGAAGGCACAACTCTTTCTTAGAAACTTCCATTTTCTTAGAAGTTTGCATAGATTCTTCACGTCACAAAAACTTTTGACAAACTTCCATGATGCACAGTGGAGAGTATCCTAACTGGTTGCGTCTCAGCCTGGTGTGAAAACACCATTGTTCAGGAATGGAAAGGTCCACAGTAAGTGGTGGATACAGTCCAATCCATCACAGGAACAGCCGTCCCCAATGTTGAACACATTTACATGGAACACTACCACAAGAATGCAGCATCCATCATCAAAGACCCCAACCACCCATTGGCGAGGTTATTATCTGACGAATATCAGGCTCCTAAGCTGGTGTGGAAGGCTTCCCTCACCGCAACTCTGAAATGATTTTAAGGCTCACAGATGCACTTTCAATGACTCTTTGCAACTTATGTTCTCAGTACTTTCTTTCCACTGTTTGTCTTTTTTTTTTTGCAAATTATTTGCCAGTCATTGTTTTAGTTTCAGTGTAAATTCTGTAAAAGAAAATGAATCTCAAGTGGCATATAGTAAAATATAAATAAATACTTTGAGAATAAATTTACTTTAACTTTGGATTTTGATGGCAACACGAGGGAAATACAATGGATTAGAGTGGGATTATTATTTCTGATAATAGGTCCTGTGTCCAGTATGTAATTGCCACTACAAAGAAAGCACAGTAGTGCTTCACTTCTTCAGAAGTTTGCAAAGATTCGGTATGACATGAAAAACTTTGAAGAACTTCTATAGATGTGTGATGGAGAGTATACTGACTGCTTGCATCATGACTGGTATGAAAACACCAATGCCCTTGAATAGAAAAGCCCACAAAAAGTAATGGATATGGCCTCCCCACCATTGAGCACATCTACATGGAGCACTGTCCATGAAAGCGGCATCCATCATCAGGGACCCTCGCCACCCAGAACATACTCTCTGCTTACTGCTGCCATCAGGAAGAAGGTACGGGTCCCTCAGGACTCTCACCAGCAGGTTCAGGAACAGTTACAGTATTACCCCTCAATCATCCGAATTTTGAATCAAAAGGGATAGCTTCACTTAACTTCACTCACCCCAACAATGAATTGTTCCCTCAATCTATGGACTCACTTTCAAAGACTCTTCATCACATGTTCTTGATATTTATAGTTGTTATTTTGTTTGTATTTTCACTGTTGTCTTTGCACATTGTCAACTCGACAAACGTCCATCTTGTTGTATGTGGTTTTCCATGATTCATTTTTGTTTCTTTGTCATTACTGTGAATGCCCACAAGAAAATGAATCTCAGGGTTGTATGTGTATGTACTTTGATAATAAATTTACTTTGAAATTTTGAACTTTGATTTGTGGAAGAAATATTGGGTAATTGATGTGGACTCAATGGCGGTGATCCCTGTTTCCATTCAGTATCTCTTCCCAACTTCATGAAAGGTATTTATCTGACTTTCATGATCCTTCTGAAAGCCAGCAAATTTAGTGACAGTGTTCTGAATTCCTGGCAAAATAGTGAGCAAAACATATCCTTAAATTTGCTGGCTTTCAGAGGGGCATACACATACATTCTTAATGTTAAAGTGTAAGCATGTGTAGATGTGTCCATATCATTGCATTAAGCATGTTTTTGGATGATCATTGTAAGGTCCACTTAGGGGAATTATTTCCTTTTAGGCAAATCTCCGTGGATTATCAGAAGTTATTGCAAATCAACATTTTAATGCCAGACTTATCTCAAGACACATCAATTTCCCTTCAGCTGCAGAATGAAAGAAGACTTGAAGCAAAACAGAGATGTGCCTGACAGTTACTGACAACTGAAGGCATGAATATATCATATTATTTAAGGATACAGCCTGGTAACAGGCCCTTCCAGCCCAAACAAGATGATGGGAGCATTCATCAACGGACATTAAGACCATAAGATGGAGGAGCAGAATTGGGCCATTTGTCTGCCCTGCCATTTCATCCTGTCTGATCCATTTCCCTCTCAGCCCCAGTCTCCTGCCTTCTCCCCATATCTCTTCATGTCTGATTAATCACTAATCTGCCTACCTATACCCAATGTCTTGGTCTCCACAGCTGCCTGTGGCAAAGAATTCCACAGATTCACCACTCTCTGGCAAAAGAAATTCCTCCTCATCTCCATTGTAAATGGACGCCCCTCTATGCTGAGGCAGTGTCCTCTGGTCTCAGACTGTCCAACACCCACTCCATATTCACTATATCAAGGCCTGTCAGTGTTCAATTGGTTTCAGAGAGATCATCCCTCATTCTTCTAAATTCCAGTGAGAACAGGCCCAGATCCATCAAAAGCTCCTCATGTGTGATAACCCTTTAATTCCTGGAACTATTTTTTGTGAACCTCCTCTGAACTTTCTCCAATGTCAGCACATCCTTACTTCGATAAGGGGCCCAAAACTGCTCACAATGCTTCAAGTGAGGACTCAGTAGTGCCTTATAAAACCTCAACATTACATCCTTGCTTTTATATTCTAGACTTCTGTCTTACTATACAAATTTCTGAGATCTTTTGCTTTTATCAAGCAACTGCTCTGTTGCAGATTTGTATTTTGGCTTCCAGCAGAGTACAGGCTGTGCAGGCCACCGTTGGTTACAATGCTCGAATTATTGGACGTTCCCTCAGAAGGATGAGTTATCATGCGATTATTGAATTCACAAGTTCAACAAGTGTACATATGTTCATTCTGATGAATAGCAGAACCTTTCCCTCTCCATTTCTGGTAATTGATCACAGATTCAGTCTCAGGTTTATTTACAACATGTGCATGGAAGCATGAAGCGAAAGCAACCAACATGTCTAAGGATGTGCTGGGGCAACCCACAGGTGTCACCACACATTATGGCACCAACACAGCAGCATGCTTTTCTTCCCCCCCACCCACCTACACTAGACAATACTCCAGCTACAGGCCGGGCCTCCAATCTCCAGGCTCCAGGATTCGGCCATCAAGTGTTGGCTTCTGGACTTCTGATCGACCTATAGGGTTCGATCTTTGGTGCCGACCCCGAACTAGCTGATAATCTTTCTTATCAGACTTATGTGCTTTTGTTGCAATACTGTGGTGGTACAGTTACCGTACTGAGTAATTTTTGTGTTTTTTCTGTTGCGTCCTGGTGATTTTATGATCCAAAGTCAAAAATGAAGCATAAAACTTGTTCATTATGGCCATTTGTTATAAGAATGAAGAATGAGAAAAGAAAAAACAGGAATAAAGTCATGGTCATCCTATACAAGAAAACTAGCTCAGACTGTACATACTGTGCTCAAGTCTTAGGCACCCTAGCTTTATACATGTGTCTAGGACTTTTGTGCAGTACTGTACTTAAAAATAAAACACTCCAATGGTAAAAATAACCTCTGAAATAATCAGATTTAGTAGTATGACACCTACCTCAGCTTCTGAGAAAATACAGTATCAGCTGTACTAAATTATTGGAAAAAATATACTGAACAATTACATATACATAGATGATTGTGTAAAAGTACAAGCATGCAGAAGAAAAGTTAAACTCTGAGAACAATAACAATTTCACACTAACATTTCCGTTTAAAACTTACTGCATAACTGACACATTATACTGCTTTGCAGAGCAACAAATTTGATGACATTGGTCTGTGATAATAAACATAATTCAGATTCTCAAAGTTACGAGTTTAAAGTAAATTTATTATAAATATATATGTGTCATCATAGACATTCCCTTGCAGGTATTCACAATGGAACAAAGAAATACAGTAGAATCAATGGAAAAACGGCACACATACAAATTCTGACAAATAACCAACATGCAAAAGAAGACAAACTTCAAATAGATTTAAAAAAATAATAGTAACAAATAAATAAATAAACAACACTGAGAGCATGAGTTGCGAAGTCCACAGGTTCTAGAATAAGTTCGGAGTTGAGGTGAGCGAAGTTCTCCATGCTAATTCAGGAGCCTAATAGTTGAAGGGTTATAAATGTTCCTGAACTTGTTGATTAGTTTAAACATGGGAAAAAGCTAAGAAAGAAGTATTCCATGTTGGTCAATGACTCTCAGAGCTTATTTATTGACTGTAGCATCATGCACCCTGTATTAAGCAAAATTTTTATATCAAGAAAACTGGAAAATTACATTATAAAAGCAGTATTTGAATTGCTGTCATTCTGAAGTGGGTAGTGAGGTGGCAATATGAAACTGTGATTGAGAGGGCCTACACTTTTCGTTGTTTTTTTTCTTTCCAAGGTATTAACAGTGTGTCCACTGCAGCATATGGTGTACTAACTCATTTGGCAGCAGTATTATGTTAGTTATGAAGTGGACTGATGTTGGTTACCACAGTGACTGAAACTACCCACAATGCCTCTGACGAAAGAGACATTGACGAAAGATCTAGCAACAGCTCTAGCTTTCCATTTATTGGAGCTCAAACAGAAAGCACAGTCCAGTAAGAGGGAAGAAAAGTGACTTGTTTAGGATGGTTGTGAATGTTGATAGCTCGGGTTGAGATGTTTGATGTTGTGTTGTTTGCCGAGCTTGGCAATTAGCTTGCAGACATTTCACCACCAGTCGAGGTGATACTGAGGATGTTACCGCGACTGATAATGAAAACGTCTGCCAGCTAATTGCCAAGCTCGGCAAGCACTGCAACATCAAAAGTGAATCGGTTTAATATTGTCACATGTACCGAGATACAGTGAAACGTTTGTCTTGCATAGGGTTTATACAGACCAAATCATTACACGGTGCACTGAAAACAAGCTAAAACAATAAGAGAATTTAGAATAAAGTGTAACGGCTACAGAGAAAGTACACTGCAGATAAGCAATAAAGTGAAAGATCATAACAAGGTAGATTGTGAGACGG
This sequence comes from Mobula birostris, assembly GCF_030028105.1. NCBI lineage: Eukaryota > Metazoa > Chordata > Chondrichthyes > Myliobatiformes > Myliobatidae > Mobula > Mobula birostris. Next base: position 212,348,785 of record NC_092372.1, on the reverse strand, counting down.
CTTGTCACTCACAGATAGTCAAAGCAGTTTCTGAAGTTGAAGTATCACAGAAGAGAAAACGGGCTTAGGTGAAGAGCTAGGGAAACATTGAGATCTAGTGATGTGATAAAAATGGACTCAGCAGCTTTCTAACCTTTAACACCTTGCAACAACATACTGGAAAATGAATCCTTCATCTCCTAAAGCTCTGAAGACATTTCTGATCTCTTTATGATGGAAAGGATATTGAGTCTTTGGAGGGCACGCAAAAAAAAAAAGAATTTACAAAGAAATCACCAGAACCGAATGGGTTTAGCCATTTGAAAATATTGTTTAGGTTGCAGATCATTGGAGAAAAGCTTTATGCATCTTCACAGATTCACAGAAAAGTATGGTGCAGAAACAGGTCCTTACAGACCACCTCAAACATTCTGACCACAACGCTTATCTATACTAATCAAGTTTATCCACATCAGGTCTATATCCCTCTACTCCTTTCCGAACCAAGTACCTGTTCAAATGCCTTTTAAATATTGTATCTGCATCCATTAACCTCCTGGAAGCTCATTTCAAATATTCACCACCTTCTGTGCGGAAAACTTCAGATGTCTTTTTTAATTTCTTCCCTCTTACCTCAGAACTGTGTGCTCTGGTTTGAGGCTCCCCTACCCAGGGACAAAGTTTCTGGCTATCTACCTATGCCCCTCATGATCTTATAAACCTCTGTAAGGTAACCTCTCAGCCTTTTTTGTTTTAGCGAGAATAACCCCAACCTGTCCAATCTTCTCTTTATAATTACAGCCCTCAATCCAGGCAACTTGGGGTAAATCTCTTCTCTTAAAGATACTGGAAGTGTTTGAATGGCTTTAAAGCAGATAGTTTAAGTTATGGGGTAAGGTTCAGGGAAGTGGAATGAGGTTGAACTATAACAATCACTGAAATATTCCATGGAGAATTCAAAAAACCTTTACCTGGGAATTGGTTGGAACATGGGATTCATTAAGCTATCTTCCAATTGGGACTGTTGTGATCTAGAATATTGACTGTAAGGGATCCAGTAGATTCTGCAGATGCTGGAAATCTTGAGCAATGCATCTAAAATGTTGGAGAAACTCAACAAGTCAGGCAGCATCAATGGAGGGAAATGAACAGTTGACACTTAAAGCCAAAACCCTTCATCAGGTCCTGATGAAGGATCTTGACCTGAAAGATCGACTATTTATTTCCCTCCGTACATGCTGCCTAATGTGCTGAGTTCCTCTGGCAGTTTGTGATCATTGTGACAGAGCTGGAAACAAAGGCAACTGGGACTTTAAAAAGATAGTTGGAGAGGGCCAAACATTATTTGAAAGGCAATAGGATAGAGGGAAGGAATGATATTGAGGTGATTGCTTTGCCATTCATTGGCAGGGATTTGATGACCCATCATCCAGATGCTCTCTTCTCACTGCTGTCATTGAGAAGAAGGTACAGGAGCCTCAGGACTTACACCACCAGCTTCAGGATCAGTTATTACCCCCCAACCATCAAGGTCTTGAAGCAAAGGGGTAACTTCACGTGCCCCCTCATTGAAATATTCCCACAACCTATGGACATCACTTTCAAGGATGCGCCATCTAATGTTCTTGATATTTATTGCTTATTCCTTTTTTATTATTGCTTTCTTTCTATTGTATTTACACAGTTTGTTGTCCTGGGAGCCCAGTTCCTTCGCTTGTTGTTCCCTTTTTGTGCCCAGTCCGAGTTATTCATAAGGCGTCAGGGAACAGATGTGCAACAAGGTCATCCGGGAATTACTAAACACAAGGTATTCTGCAGGTGCTGGAAATCCAAAGTAGCACTCACAAGATGCTGGAGGAACTCAGCAAGTCAGGCAGCATCTATGGAGAGGAATAAAGAGTCAACATTTCAGGCCAAGACCCTTCATCAGGAATAGTTTCGACCTGAAATGTTGACTGTTTATTCCTCTCCATAGATGCTGCCTGACCTGCTGAGTTAGAACATAGAACGCAAAACTTAGAAATCTACAGCACATTACAGGCTCTTTGGCCCACCATGTTGTGCCGACCATGTAACCTACTCTAGAAACTGCCTAGGATTTCTCTAGTGCATAGCCCCTTATTTTTCTAACTTTTCTATTTTTTTAAAGTTCCTCCAAAATATTGTGTATGTTCACCTGGGAATTCTTTCTTCTTGACCTGTGCTGCTTCTCCAACAGTTGCCTTGAAATCATTGCATTCTGCACAAAGAGATTTTCAGCACAAGACACATTCTCAGTTCCATGCCTTCTTTTTTTTGCCTGGGCCTTCCTTGGCTTGCCATTCATCCAGCAGAATACTTTAGTGGAAAGCTCTGTATTTATGAATGTTTGGCCTATCGAGGTCCTGAGGTGGAAAGAGTGGCCCCCAGAACATTACAACGTAATGAAGTGTTGAGTGACTATTGATCACTCTGGGCTGATGGGCAGAAACTGTACTTTCCATTCACATGTAGCATGTGTGAAATGTCTGTTCCATGAGCTCTCTGAGACACGTACCTGTGAAATCTTCACCTAGAAAAATGTGGTCCACTCCTAATGGAACCTTTGTGCCTGAGTAATGTCAATTGCATTTACATGAGTTCCTATAAGCAAACAGAAAGTTGCACCTCTATGTAACAAAAATACTTGCCTATCCTGGCCTGGTATAGCCAATTATATATTAACCAATAAATTTCTAACTCTCTCCCTCTTCCTCCCCCTCCCCCTCCGGCTTCTGAGAAGTCATCTTCATGTACCTTGTGATCACGATGAGATTTCTCTTGCTCAGCCAAGTCTACTAGTTCTGGGTCATAGGAAACCAGAACGTTCTTTTCAGATAATGCATTAACTGAACGATTTCGTACAAACTGTGCTCCCACACCTCACTTAAAGCTTACTAAACCCAACCTTTCATATCAAAAACAAAAACAAAATAGAAGTCCTAGAAATCAGAAATAAAACAAAAAGTGCTTCAACTACACCAGAGGTTTAACAGCATCGCCAGAGTGAAGGAAACAGAGTTACATTTCAGGTCAATAACTTCTCCTTTATCCCAAATGACCATACTCAAATAAAGTGTAGATTTTGTACGGTTCTGTACAAAACTGAATTGTAGCTATACAATGGTGTGCAGTTTTAATTGTTATAAGAAAGATATAATTAAATTGAAAAGTCTGCAGGGAACATTTAACAAGGATGTTGTCGGGACTGAAGGGCCCCGAGGTCTAGGGTGAGTTTGGGCAGGCTATGTCTTTATCTTCTGGAACGTAGGAGATTGAAGAATCAAGTCAAGTTTATTGTCTTTTAACTATATACATTATAACGCCAAATGAGACCATGTTTCTCTGAACCATGGTGTAAAGCATAGTAGTACACATAACACACAATAACTTAGGAAAGTAAGGATAAAATCTACAGATGAATTATATGTAAATGAACAAAGTGAAGTGCGTAAGTTAAATATTGCAAGGTACAATATTTAGGTTTTCATAAAACCTATGAAACTTAGAGTGCGATGCGATGCAGGAGGGAGTTCAGAAGCCTAATGGCTTGAGAGAAGGAATTGCTTCCCATCCTGACTGTTCTTGTCTTTATGCATCAGAGTCTCTTGGCTGATGGTAGAATGTCAAAGAGGATGCTGGATGGATGGGTGGGATCCTTGACAGCTCTAAGGACCTTGCGTCTGCAGCAGTCCTGATAAGTGTCCCCAGCCGATGGTAGGGAACCTTTTATGATCCTCTCAAAGTCCTTATCTTTGGGTCCATATCTCATAAAAGGGTAAAATATGATGGGTTTATATGAGGTAAACACATAGCTATTTTCTTACCAGGGAAGGGGTTTGAAAAACTAGGGGCATAGGTTAAGAAGAAAGGTGAAAGATTTAAAAGGGATCTGAGGGGCCACTTCTTCACACAGAGGGTGGTGTGGTACATGGAAAAAATTACCAGAATGATTTTAAGGAACTATTTAAAAGGTATTTGGTTCAATGCATGGATAGAAGTGTGTTGGGGATTCAGTACATATATGGACAAAACGTGGGCAAATGGGACAAGCTTGATGACCACCATGGTCGAGTTGGGCTGAAAAGCCTGTTTCCATGCTCAATTACTCGATGACTCCTTTGAAGTTAGTTGGTTAGTTACTGTCCATTCCAGAGGAGCCAGTGAAGGTCCTCCAACTCTTGTGGTGCTCAGGGCTTCCTTCATCGTGACAGCAACTCGGTTTTCATTACATGCAAGTCTCAGATGGACGCTCAGGAATACTGTTGCACTCAGACGTAGAAGGATTCTTCATTGCTGTTCCGTAACTGTTTTGTTTTATCAGTCAGGGTTGTTACCCCTGAGCTGAAACCCTGAACCTGGAGAACCAGTACACCACTATCCTTTGACCCGTTTGGCATGGGTAACCCTCCCAAGAGCCAAAGCATAAAGCCTTGACTCCAACCAGCATAGCTTTCCGGGTCATTGAGGCATGCAAGCCTCCAAACCCTCTTGGAGGGTCTCTTTGAAGAGAACCACCTAAGTGACAGGGTATCAACCTGTAGCAAATACATTCCTCCCTCTACAGATGCAGTCTAACCCATTGAATGTTTCCACCATTTTCAGAATTGAGTTTATCAGCACTACCTTGTTTGATACAGTTTGTTGTTTTGCAGCAGCAGTACGGTATAATGACATAAAATTACTATAAATTACAAAATAAATGCATAGTTCAAAGCAAAGGAATAATGAGGTAATGAGTTAATTTTTAAAATATACTGCATGTTAGCTTCAAGACAACTGGGGTTTGGATGAGCATTGGTTGCTATGATCTGAGAAACAAACAGAATAAAAAAGTTTCAGCCATTTTTCACTGGTTGCTTTGTGAATTATCTCTGGTTATCTTAAAGAAGCATAGTGCCCAACGTCCACAGATACCCTTTGTCATACCTCCACATTGCTGGTCTTTGAGGAGGCCTAGACTCAAAGTTTAAAATAAATTTTTTATCCAAGTACATACGTGTCACCATATACTACCCTGAGATTCATTTTCTTGTAGGCATTCGCAGTAAGTACAAAGAAACACAAATGATTCAATGAAAAAGCACACATAGCAAGACAGACAAACAAACAATGTGCAAAAGGCAACTGTGTGAATACAAAATGAAAAAATCCGCAAAATAATAATAAATAAATAAGCAATAAATATCAAGAACATGAGATGAAGAGTCCTTGAAAGTGAGTCCGTAGGTTGTTGGACATTTCAGTGATGGGGTGAGTGAAGTTGAATGAAGTCATCCCCTCTGGTTCAAGAGTCTGGTTGTAAAGAACATAAAATAGTCCAGCACAGTACAGGACCCTCGGCCCATGATGTTGTGCTGAGATTTTAATCTACTGCGAGATCAGTCTAGCCCTTCCCTCCCATATAACACTCGATTTTCTTTTCAATATCCTACATCACCTATCCACCTTGTTGGCTTTCGTAGAGGCAGATTTAAGTGTTGTGCTTGAGAGGGAACTGATGAGTATCAAGAGGTAAAGAATTTGTATGGCCCTACGGAGAAGTAGGAGAGTGAGTCTTGTTTGATTGTTCTTACATAAAACCAATGTAGGCTCATGCACTGACTAGCCTCCCTCAGTGCTGGAGTAATTCTGCGATTCTCAGCCTCGCAATTCATTGCAGAGTCCAAGCCTCATTTCATCTCCATGGTGAGCAGAAATAGGATGATAATACAGCACACTGAAGCTCTCCCCACATACTGTTGTTGAACTCTTGCCTAGCAATCCAATTTTCTGTTGAACAGCAAGACTAATAGAGATGGAGAGGCTGTCCTCTCTACAGAATCCCAAATTGATTGCATTCAAACAGTTTTATGCAGAATTTGTTTTGCAAAATAATGATTCAGTCATTCCAGAGTTATTTTATGTGATTGTATGCTCACAAGTTTATGAGCAGTGAGGAGAAGGGATATGAATATAAGCATTTTTCGTTATAACAAAGCTGTCATGCACTTGTATTCAGATAAGAGGTAGACTTCAGATCAAGTAAACATGTACTGCGTGAATATTTTCCATGCCTCTCAGGCACTGCTTTATTTGTGGGAGATGTGGAATGTTACTAAATGAATGATGATTTCATTGCATAAGCTTTAACCTCAAATTTTCCTTTGTTGCAAAATGTTTTATTATGTTTTACCGGAACATACTGTGGGAAGCTAAATACTTGATAACAACGTGGAAACACCATCACTGGCAGTTCAAAATGGTGACTCACTGCCACAACCTCAAGGGCAGTTCAGGATGAGCAATAAGCTTTGGCTTTGTCAGAAATACCCATATTCCCTAAGTTGATTGAAGTAGAAAAAAAATCAGTGCATTAATTACAGTACGTAAAATGTGACCATTTGTCAGACTGAGTCTGTTGTGGATGTTTGGATGAGGAGATGGATGTTTTGATGAGGTGATCAGTTTGAACTTTTCTCAGGAGAGATCGAGGCTGAGAGGAGAACTGATAGAAGTTTATAAAGTTATGAGGGCTATGGATAGGGGCAAACAGCCAGAAGCTTTTTCCATGATAGATATGTCAAATACTAGAGGGCATAGACTTAAGGTGAGAAGGGAAGTTGAATAGTGATACGCAGGGCAAGCCTTGTTTACATATAGAGTGGAGGGTGCCTGGAACACTCTCCTCAGGGGTGGTGGGGGAATCTGACATGATAGAGGCACTTAAGAGGCATGAGCATTTAAGAGAATGGAAGGAGATGGATTATGTGCAAGCAGATTACATTGGTTTGATTTGATACCATGGTTAGCACAGACATTGTAAGATGAAGCGCCTGTTCCTGTGCTGTACTGTTCTAGTTCAAAGTTCAAAGTAAATTTATTGTCAAAGTCCATATATATCACCATATATAATCCTGTGATTCATTTTCTTGTGAGCATACTCAATACATCTATAGAATAATAACCACAATAGAATCAAATGAAAGACAGTCCAACTTGGCTGTTCAACCAGAGTGCAGAAGACAACAAACTGTGTAAATGCAATAAAGAAGAAATAATAATAAATAAACAATAAAAATTGAGTACACAATATTGGTTTTGTTTGTCCAAACATTTGCCTCTAATGCACAATATTGTGAATTCATATCCTTCTCAAGATTACAATGGAACATTAACAATAATGTTCCTGAACCTGGTAGTGTGAGGCCTGAGACTTCCTGATGTCAGCTGTGAGAAGAGAGCATGCCCTGGGGGTGGGGGTCTGCTGTCCTGCAACGGTGTTTTGTGTAAATATGCTCAGTGATGGGGACGGCTTTACCTGTAATGGACTGGGCCAAATCCTCCGACTTTTTGTAGTTCATATTTAGTGTCAAAATTCTTCTGTACTCAAAACTTCCATCTGCCTTTGAGACAAGGTATTCCAATGACTTAAGTCTTAAATAATCTTTACCTTGCTAAAAATTACCTGCTTGACAGTGACATCAAATGCAAATCAGTGTTATTTTTGTAAGATACAGAGAACCAGGGGAATATTTGGTAAGAACCGTGATGGTTCCTGATGTACAAAATGCAATGTTCCCTTGTATGTTTTAGAGAGTAAATTTGGTTTTGTTTGGCCAAGCATTTGCCTCTCATGCACAAAGTTGTGGATGCATATCTTTCTGAAGGTTACAGTGAAGTATTGACAATATGCAGAGCTGGGTAAGATGTGGCAGGTGTGGAGTTCAATCCAAATAAGTGTTAAGTAAAGCACTTTGGAAGGTCAAACTTGAAAGCAGAGTACAGGGTTAGTGGCAGGGTTCTTAGCAGTGTGGAGGAACAGAGAGACCTTGGGTGCATGTCCATAGACTCCTCAAAGTTGCCACGCAAATTGATAGGGTGGTTAAGGAGGCATATAGGTTGGACTTCATCAGTCAGGGGATTGAATTTCAAGAGTTGTGAGGTAATGTTGCAGCTCTATAAAACTCTGGCTAGACCACACTTGGAGTTTTGTGTTCAGTTCTGGTCACTTCATTATAGGAAAGATATGGAAGCTTTAGAGATGTTTCGTAGGAGATTTACCAAGCTGCTGCCTGGATTAGAGAGCATATCTTATGAGGGTAGGTTGAGTGAGTATGGCTTTTCTCTTTGGAGTAATGGAGGGTAAGAGGTGACTTGATAGAAGTGTATAAAATGATAAGAGACATTAATAGAGTGGACAGCCAGCACATTTTTCCCAGAGTGGAAATGGCTATACAAGAAGGTATAATGTAAAGATGATTGGAGGAAAGTGTAGGTGGGAAGTCAGAGGTAGGTTTTTATTGGCACAGAGAGTGGTGGGTGCGCACAATGAGCTGCCAGGGGTCGTGGTAGATACAACAGGAACACTTAAGAGATTCATGAATGAGAAAAAAATGAAGAGCCCTGTGGAAGGGAAGTATTAGATTTATCTTGGAGAAGGTTAAAATGTTGACACAACACCATGAACCGAGAGGCCTGTACTGTGCTGTTATACATTCATGGTTTCAAGTATATAATCCTGGTTAGGTTATTATTTGAAAGCTGTATTGACTTCTGTGTTGCCTTCTGACTTTTGGAGACTAACCTAGAAATTTAACATCCCCCAAGCATGAATTAATTGGGCTTTGCCACAAGGTACCAAATGAAAGCTGTTGCACAGTATTGAAGACAAAAGTAGACTTCCCAGCAACTGGGGCTGAGGCCCGATTGGGAGGATGCAGCTGGAAGCTGTGGTCTCAGTCAAGGCTCACTTTGTGGATGGGGGTAAGAGGATGACAAGGAGGATTACAGCTTATGTCTCAGCACCAGGAAGGTTGGAGTGGACAGAAATCATATTCATGATTGTGGCCCAGGAACACAATGGGAACTGGGAGCAGTGATGGGGAAGAGTGGGGTGGGAGATCTAACCCTCCAAGGGTGTAGGTACAGTTTTAAGAGATCACAGCAAATGGAGATTGAATGGTTGAAGTCGCAGAACATATCATAGAACAAAGAACAATACAGCATTGGAATAGTGCCATCAGTCCACGATGCCAAATTAAACTTGTCCCAAATCATTAATATGGATGATAGCTTCAAGTTTGGGGATGTCATGGACAACATGAAAGAAAGTCAAAGCTTACAGACTGATCGAGACCATCTGGGAAAATGGATTGAAAAATAGCAGATGGAATTTAATGCTGACAAATGTGAGATTTTGTACTTTGGGAGGAGAAGCCATGGTAGGACTTACACAGTGAAATGGAGAAGTGTGGTAGAACAAAGGGATCTGGAAGTACAGATCTATAATTCCTTAAAAGTGGCATCACAGGTAGCTAGGGTCATAAAAAGAGCTTTTAGCACATTGGTCTTTATAAATCAGGCCAGGAGTACAGTCCATGGAATGTTATATTGGAGTTGTATATAGCACTGGAGAGGCTGAATTTGGACTATTTGAATTTCTGGTCACCTACTTACAGGAAGGATATAAATGAGCTTGAAAAAGTACTACATGTTAACTTACAGTAAGTTTTATATCTTGCACTGTACTGTTGCCCCTGAACAATAAATTTCATGACTTATCCCCGTGATAATAAATCTGATTCTGATTAATGTTCCAGATACTCAGAATGGAGATTTGCATATATAGTGATGCAACAAAATGAAGATGGTATCCATGGCAACCACCAGGGACCAGGAATGCAGTCAGAGATTGTGTCCCGTTTGTGGTTTGATTGTGTGGCCAGAGTCATGGTGGGATAGAATGATTGATTTGTACAGCACAGAAACAGGTCCTTCGGCCCAACTTACATATGTTACCCAAGTTGCCTTACTGAGCTAGTCCCGTTTGCCTGCATTTGGCTCATATTCCTTGAAATCATGGGTTCCCAACTTGGAGTCCTTGGTTTATAGTAAGGGTCCATGGCATAGAAAAGGTTGGGAACCTTTTCTCTAAATCCTTCCTATCCACATAATGTCTTTTAAATATCATTATTGCGCTGTGCCTACTTTTTCCTCTGTCACCCCATTCCATATACCCAACATCCTCTGTGTGGAAAACCTGCCCTCTGAACCTCTTTAAATCTTTCTCTACTCACCTTAAACCTATGCACTCTTGTTTTCGTCTCCCCTACTGTGGGGGAGAAATGGTGGCCATCCATGTTAACTGTTCCCTCATCATTTTACATGGTGACCAGCAAAGCCTCTTCACCCCAGGAGTCAAAAAAAAAGCCTCAGCTTATCCAGTTACTCCTTTTAAGTGTGGTCTCAATATTGTCTTGTACGGCTGTACCATGGCATCCCAGCTCTGGTATTCCCTCTCTGCTCCTCACCCCTCACCAGATCCAGAACATCAAGTGTCAGGAATGTGGTTAGGGTTGAGGTCTAGAGTACTTGTTAGGTACTTGCTCCCTTAAGCCCTCGGGAAAATTTATTAAATAGAATATGGGACAGGGAACACTACAGTGCAGTACAGGCTCTTTGGCCCACAATGCCATGCCAATCTTTAAGCCTATTCCAAGATTAATCTAACCCTTCCCTCCCTACACACCCCTCCATTTTTCTATCACGTATGTGCTTATCTAAGAAAATTTTAAATGTTTCTAAAATATAAATCCGTAATACTTAAATGAAAGCTTGTTTTGGCATAAGTAAGAATACTATTCAAAGAATAGTATCTTTAAAGACCCTATAGTACTAGAGTTTGACTGTCAATGGATATGGGGAGAATGGGTTGAGAGGGCCTAATTCTGCTCTTTTGTGTCATGGTCTCATGGTCTACTGGAAAATGGAAAATGATATTCAGGGAAAATAAGTGTGAGGTGGTTCATTTTGGTAGGTCAAATATGATGGCAGAATATAGTATTAATGGTAAGACTCTTGGCAGTGTGGAGGATCAGAGGGATCTTGGGGTCCAAGTCCATAGGACACTCAAAGCTGCTGCGCAGGTCAACTTGGTGGTTAAGAAGGCATACAGTGTATTGGCCTTCATCAATCGTGGAATTGAATTTAGGAGCCGAGAGGTAATGTTGCAGCTATATAGGACCCTGGTCAAACCCCACTTGGAGTACTGTGCTCAGTTCTGGTCACCTCACTACAGGAAGGATGTGGAAGCCGTAGAAAGGGTGCAGAGGAGATTTACAAGGATGTTGCCTGGATTAGGGAGCATGCCTTATGAAAACAGGTTGAGTGAACTTGGCCTTTTCTCCTTGGAGCGACATAGGATGAGAGGTGACCTGATAGAGGTGTATAAGATGATGAGAGGCACTGATCTTGTGGATAGTCAGAGGCTTTTTCCCAGGGCTGAAATGGTTGCCACAAGAGGACACAGGTTGAAGGTGCTGGGGAGTAGGTACAGAGATGTCAGGGGTAAGTTTTTTACTCAGAAAGTGGTGAGTACGTGGAATGGGCTGCTGGCAGTGGTGGTGGAGGCGGATACGATAGGGTCTTTTAAGAGGCTTTTGGATAGGTACATGGAGCTTATAAAAAATGGAGGGCTATAGATAAGCCTAGGTAATTTCTAAGGTAGGGACGTGTTCAGCACAACTTTGTGGGCCAAAGGGCCTGTATTGTGCTGTAGGTTTTCTATGTTTTTATGAAAAGTTGTGGGATCAGGGGTGGTGGAGTGGTGGTGGTGAATGAGGGAAGGAGTGGCAGAGTTACAGGTAAAGATAAAGAGAGAATTGATAGCAAAAGGAGTACAGAGCATAAAATAGGAGATTACTCCACAGGAATATAATATTGATATTTTTGTCCATTTGTAGAGCAACCCATAAAGGGCTTCCAACATGCAGGCATTTATCAGTGTTAAAAGCAAATGAAGTTTGTTGTAAAAGATGAATCCTGTTTTAGACTCGTGTATGTCAGAGGAAGCATTTGTAAGATCCAAAGTTTAATGGTCTCTCCGAAGAATCAAAAGAATACATTATACAACTGGGAAGATTATTTTCAAAAGAAATATTTTGTCGGTAATCTCACGAAGGTGCAAATTGTCAGAGCGAGAATTTCAGGGAAAAAAAACACCAAAATAATTGGCAGTTAGAAGTTGACGTGTTTTGATGGTACATTGATTGTGTGTTTTTCCTATTGATAAACCTGTCCTCCATGTCACTGGAAGCCCTTGACAAATAACTCAATGAAGCCATTTGCTGCTTTGATGCATAAACACCATTTGTCTGTACGATCAATAAGACAATTTGAAGAAAGAAAGATTTGCTTTCACAATCCCTGGATGTCCCAAAGCAATTAACTGTCAGAAGTGTAGTCACTGCTGTGAAGTATAATTCACTCTTAGCTTCAAAAGGCACAGCGAGGTAGTGGAGGCACTGAAGAGATTGGGGTTAAAAATGGACACAGAAGCAAAATAAGTAATGTAGAGAAGGGTGACTGAAAGCTTGGTCAGAGGGGCAGGACAGGGAAGAACCTAGGGAAGAAATTTCAGAGCATGAGTAAGTAGCCATGTGGTAGCATAATGGTTAAGCTGTTGGGCTGTTCATGAGAATGTTCCTGGGAACAAAAGAGTTAATGTATGAGGACCATTTGATGGCTCTGGACCTGTACTCACTGGCGTTTGGAAGAAGGATGCAGGATCTCATTGAAACCTATTGAATATTGAATGGTCTAGATAGATCAGTTGTGGAGAGAATGTTATCTATAGTGGAAGAGTCCACGACCAGAATAGAAGGACGTCCCTTTAGAACAAAGATCAGGAGGAATTGTTTTAGCCAGAGCATTGCAAACCTGTAGTATTCAGTGCCACAGACAGCTGCTGAGGCCTAGTCATTGGGTATACCTAGAACAGAGTTTGATAGATTCTTGATTAGTAAGGGTGTCAAAGGCTACGTGGAGAATGCAGGAAAATGGGGTTCAGAAGGATAATAAATCAGCCATGATAGAATAGCAGAGCAGACTTGATGGGATAAATGACCTAATTCTACTCCTACATCTTATGGTCTTATGGACTTATATCCAGACTAACATATCTGAGATCAGGTAAAATACCAGCACAACAACAAATTTGTAGAATTTAATCTGGAATTTTAAAAGAAGCTGGGAATACTTTGAGATGCGTTGCTTGAATTTCCAGCATCTGCAGAATTCCTCGTGTTTGCGTTTTTAAATTCACTACTGCGAAGCCTCTTCCGGTGATGCCTACACTGAAGAAGTTTAAATCTTTTCTTCGACGAGAGTTCAGTGAAACCATCTCTCACTGCTCCCCATCTCTTACTAGCTCTTCTTTCAGTTAGTCCTGACGAAGGGTCTCGGCCCGAAACGTCGACTGTATCTCTTCCTAGAGATGCTGCCTGGCCTGCTGCGTTCACCAGCAACTTTGATGTGTGTTGCTTGAATTTCCAGCATCTGCAGAATTCCTCGTGTTTGGGAATACGGGTGGTGAACATGTTGAATAGTTGTAAACCCTCAATCAAGCCCTTCAGGGAAGGGAAGGAATTGGTGGGAAGAAAGAAAATAGAATTAGTAGCAAATGCTTGGAGTTTGCAATGGGAGCCAAAGATGATGGCTTCCAATTTTGCGGTGTTTGTGGGCTGATACTGCTTCAGAAGTGGAAAGGGGAGGATGGATGTCATCATCTTTCACAGATAAACCAAGTCCACATTGTGGATAATCTCGGCAGGAGCCAACACGTAGATGAACAGAAACCTGGAAACAAAACCATGCAAAATGTCACTAGCAACAGGGAAGGCAGAGAACATCAGCAATTCTTTCGGCAGGGTGAGGGATTGGGTTAAGAAGGCATTTTTGCTGCATTGATCTAATTAAAGTGTATAGAATTAGCAGAGGTATAGATACGGTAAATATTCTTTTTTCCCCAGAGTAGAAATGTCAAATACCAAAATGTGTAGCCTTAAGGGGAGGGCAGAAGCTTAAAGCTGAGCTACAAAGTATGATTTTGCACAGAGAATGGTAGGTGCTGCCAGGGATGGTGTTGGAATCAGATACAATAGGCAAGAGGCATGAACAAGCAGGAAATGGAGAAATTTCGACCAGATGCAGGCAGATGGGCTTATTTAGGCCAACATCATGGTCATAACAGATATCGTGGACTGAAGGGCCTATATTGTACAGCTCTATGTTGTATGGGAGTGGGGCTTAGGGCGTTGCTCTGTTGGGAGTCTGCATCGACCTGATTGCCCTCCTTGTAAGATGTAAGCAGGTCTGGTGACTGCTTGCCAAACTCAGGTGAACAGAAACGCAAGAGATTCTGCTGGAAATCCAGAGCAACGCACACAAAATGCTGGAGGAACGCCCCAGTCGACGTTTCAGGCCGAGACCTTTCTTGAGTAGAGGAAGGAGGAAGATGCCAGAGACAAAAGGTGGGGGGGGGGGGGGGGGAGGGGAAGGAGGACCGGCTAGAAGGTGATAGGTGGTGACAGGTGGGTGAGAAATTAAAGGGGGAGGGCAGAAGGAATCTGAAGAGTGGACCATGGGAGAAAGGGAAGAAGGAGGGGCACCAGAGGGAGGTGCTAGGCAGGTAAGGAGAAGAGGTAAGAGGTCAGAAAGGGAAATAGAGGAGGAAAGAGGGAAGGGAAAAAAAAGAGAGGCAAATAAATGATCAGAAGTGAGACATCAATGATCATGCTATCAGGTTGGAGGTTACCTAGACAGAAAATGAGGTGTTGTTCCTCCACCCTGAGAATTCTGCATTGTAGCTAAAGAGGAGGCCATAGACCAACAGGTTAGAAGAGGAATGGGGGTAGGAATTAAAATAGTCAGCCACTGAGAAATTCTGTTTTTGGTGGTTGGACCAAGGGGCTCGACAAAGTGGTCCCCAGATTTATGTGGGGTTTCACTAATGCAGAGGAAGCTGCATCGGGAGCACCAGATACAACAGATGAGCCCAAAAGATTCGCATGTGAAGTGTTGTATCACCTGGAAGGACAGCTTGCGGCTCTGAATAGGGGTAAGAGAAGAGGTGAATGGACAGGTGCCACATTTCTGTTACTTGCAGGGATATGTGCCAGATGGGAAATTGGTGGGGAGGAAAGAATAGACAAGAGAATCATAGAGGGAATGATCACTATAGAAAGCAGAGAGTGGGGTGCGGGTGAGATAAAGATGCATTTGGTGGTAGGATCCTGTTGAAGATGGTGGAAGTTGTGGAGAATAATATGCGAAAGCTCATAGGGTGCTAGGTGAGGACAAGTGGAACTCTATCCCTGGTAAGGCAGTAGAAAGATGGGGTGAGCGCAGATATCTGGAAAATGAAGAAGATGCAGGTGAGTGCAGCATCAATGGTGGGGGAAAGCATAACCCATTCTTTGAAGAAGTTCGTTGATGTCCTGCAAAGGAAAGACTCACCCTGGGAACCGATGTGGCAGAGATGATGGACTGAGAAAAGGATGTAACATCTTTACTGGACACAGGGTGGGAAGAGTTATAGTCAAGGCAACCATGGTATTCAGTAGATTTATGAAAGATATCCGTGGACAGTTTGTCTGCAGAGATGGAGACAGATAGATCAAGAAAAGGGAGAGAAGTTTCAGAAATGAACTAAGTGAGTTTAGGGGCAGGCTGGAAGTTGGAGTCAAAGTTGATGAAATTGATAAGCATACAGCATGACTGTATGAAGCAGCATCAATGTATCTGAGGAATAGTTGGGGAAAATTACCAAATAAGGCTTGGAACCTGGATTGTTCTATGTAGCCAGCAAAAAGATAGACATAGATGTGACCCATACTGGTGTCCAAGACTACTCCTTGAGTTTTGAGAAAGTTGGAAGAGGTGAAGGGGAAATTGTTGAGGATGCCAAATGGAGGAGGGTGATGGTGGAGGGGAACGGAACCTGGTTTATTTCCCGATGCTCCCTCTACTGAGCATTATACTTGTCTTATTCTGGCAGAATCTGTAACACACACCACAGATATTTATGAATAACTAATGATGCATCAACTGCATCAACCTTTTGCTGACTTGTTTTTGTTTATTGAGCTGGAAGCTATGAAACAAAATGATTGCTCAGTTGATGCTTCAAGCTGCTGACGAAATTCCACAGATTTGGTTAAACTGCAGCTGCACGCCATTCAACATCCTTAAACCCAGAGACACAAAGCACTGTTGATACTATAATTTCATTGACTCATGGGGCAATCCAGCACGGACACTGGCCCCCTTGGCTCAACGAGTCCAAACTGACCGTGATGCAACCCAGCTAGACCCAATTTTCTGCCTTTTATCCATAGCTCCCCAAACCCTATCCCTTTAGGTACCTATCTCAGTGTTTCTTAAATGATACTATTGTGCCTATTTCAACCACTTCCTCTGGCATCTCACTCATATATTCACTACGCTCGGCATGAAAAAGTTGCCCCTTCAGGTCTCTCGAATTTGAAACTTATGCCCCCTAGTTTTTGGTTTCCCCTACCGTGAAGGAATGGTTGTTACCATCCATGTTAACTATGTCTCTCAAAACATTAAATAATTCTCCTGAATTTGAAAGAATAAAGACCTCGCCTGATAAACCTCTGTCAGTCAGGCCCTGTAGTCCTGGCAATATCATTGTAATAGATAGAATAGTACAGCACAGTACAGGCCCTTCGGCCCACAATGTTGTGCCGACCCTCAAACCCTGCCTCCCATATAAGCCCCCACCTTAGATTCCTCCATATACCTGTCTAGTAGTCTCTTAAACTTCACTAGTGTATCTGCCTCCACCACTGACTCAGGCAGTGCATTCCATGCACCAACCACTCTCTGAGTAAAAAACCTTCCTCTAATATCCCCCTTGAACTTCCCACCCCTTACCTTAAAGCCATGTCCTCTGGTATTGAGCAGTGGTGCCCTGGGGAAAAGGCGCTGGCTATCCACTCTATCTATTCCTCTTATTATCTTGTACACCTCTATCATGTCTCCTCTCATCCTTCTTCTCTCCAAAGAGTAAAGCCCTAGCTCCCTTAATCTCTGATCATAATGCATACTTTCTAAACCAGGCAGCATCCTGGTAAATCTCCACTGTACCCTTTCCAATGCTCCCACATCCTTCCGATAGTGAGGTGACCAGAACTGGACTCAATACTCCAAGTGTGGCCTAACCAGAGTTTTATAGAGCTGCATCATTACATCGCAACTCTTAAACTCTTAAACTTATCCCTCGACTTATGAAAGCTAACACCCCATAAGCTTTCTTAACTACCCTATCCACCTGTGAGGCAACTTTCAGGGATCTGTGGACATGTACCCCCAGATCTCTCTGCTCCTCCACACTACCAAGTATCCTGCCATTTACTTTGTACTCTGCCTTGGAGTTTGTCCTTCCAAAGTGTACCACCTCACACTTTTCCGGGTTGAACTCCATCTGCCACTTCTCAGCCCACTTCTGCATCCTATCAATGTCTCTCTGCAATCTTTGATAATCCTCTACACTATCTACAACACCACCAACCTTTGTGACGTCTGCAAACTTGCCAACCCACCCTTCTACCCCCACATCCAGGTCGTTAATAAAAATCACGAAAAGTAGAGGTCCCAGAACAGATCCTTGTGGGACACCACTAGTCACAATCCTCCAATCTGAATGTACTCCCTCCACCACCACCCTCTGCCTTCTGCAGACAAGCCAATTCTGACTCCACCTGGCCAAACTTCCCTGGATCTAATGCCTTCTAACTTTCTGAATAAGCCTACCATGTGGAACCTTGTCAAATGCCTTACTAAAATCCATATAGATCACATCCACTGCACTACCCTCATCTATATGCCTGGTCGCCTCCTTAAAGAACTCTATCAGGCTTGTTAGACACGATCTGCCTTTCACAAAGCCATGCTGACTGTCCCTGATCAGACCATGATTCTCTAAATGCCTATAGATCCTATCTCTAAGAATCTTTTCCAACAGCTTTCCCACCACAGACGTAAGGCTCACTGGTCTATAATTACCCGGACTATCCCTACTACCTTTTTTGAACAAGGGAACAACATTCGCCTCCCTCCAATCCTCCGGTACCATTCCTGTGGACAACGAGGACATAAAGATCCTAGCCAGAGGCTCAGCAATCTCCTCTCTCACCTCGTGGAGCAGCCTGGGGAATATTCCGTCAGGCCCCGGGGACTTATCTGTCCTAATGTATTTTAACAACTCCAACACCTCCTGTCCCTTAATATCAGCATGCTCCAGAACGTCAACCTCACTCATATTGTCCTCACCATCATCAAGTTTCCAGTAATCCTCAGTACTTTTTCCAGTTTAACCACATCTTTCCTATAACATGGTGACCAAAACTGTACTGGGTGCCTGGAGCTATGAGCAATTTGCTGTAGGAACTCAACAGGTCAAGCAGCAAATATACATGGAGTTGCTGGGACTTGAGGACCTGCATTATGGGGAAATGTTGAATAAGTTTGGACTTTATTCCCTGCAGCGTAGGAAATGAGGATTTCACAGAAGTATACAAAATTATGAGGGATATAGGTAGCAAGTTTTTTTCACTGAGGTTGGGTGAGACTAGAACTAAAGGTCAAAAGTTTATGTAGTATTAACATATACAACTCTGAACTTCTTCAATTCTCTAGGTAGCCGTCAAACCAAGAAAGAAAAAGAAATGTAGTGTGATAATCAACCCCTAAATCCCACCTACCCGCAAAAGAAAATGAACAAAAGGTCCTTTATGTTATGGGTGAAATGTTTAAGTGGTATATGAGGGGGATCTTATTCATTCAAAGGGTGGTGACAATGCAGAATGAACTGATAGGAGGTTTTATCAGAGAATGATGAACCTTTGAAATTCTTAATTCCAGAGGTCCATGAAGGCTCAAACATTGAAGTAATTGAAAAAAAAAAGTTTTAATAGTCTTCTGGATATTGAGGAAATCAAGGAATACAGAAACAAGCTGGGAACATGATGGTCAGGGTGGCATGGTAACCTGGTGGTGACCGTAATGCTCTTACAGCACCAGGGAAAAGGGTTCAATTCCTGGCACTGTACATTCTCCCTGTAACTGCTTGAGTTTCTTCCAGGTTCTCTGGTTTCCTCTCACACTCCAAAGATGTATGCGTTATGATTAGTAAGTTGTGCTATATTGACACCAGACTTGTGGTCTGCCCCAGCACATCATTGGATTGTGCTGATTGTTGACGCATTTCACTGTATGTGTTATGTTGCAATATACATGTGATAAATTGTGATATACATTGCAATATACAATGTAATATACATTGCGGACTTCAGGCATGCGAGGAGCCACACTCACGTCCCCATCTACATCAACGGAGCGTGTATCAAGCTTCAAATTCCTTGGTATCCACGTTTCCGAGGATTTCCCTTGTCCCTGAACCCCTCCATCCTGATCAAAAAGGCGCAATAGCACCTTTATTTCCGGCGGAATATCAAGAAAGCTCACCTCTGTCCCAGGATACTGATGGACTTTTACAGCTGTACCATTGAGAGCATACCCACCAACTGCATCTTAGTGTGGTATGGCAATTGTCCCGTATCAGACCACAAAGCACTCCAGCGTGTGGTGAAAACTGCCCAGCAGATTATCGGCACCCAATTGCCCACCATTGAGAAAAGCTACCATAAACGCTGCCTGGGCAGGGCAAAAAGCATTATCAAGGATGAATCTCACCCTAACCGTGGACTTTTTACTCTCCTCCCATCCGGTAGGCGCTACAGGAGCCTCCGCTCCCGCACCAGCAGGCACAGGAAAAGCTTCTTCTCTGAGGCTGTGACCCTGCTGAACCTCACATCACAGCGCTAAGCAGTATTGCACCCATATTGTACTGTCTCAGTACTTTTATATTTGTGTGCTGTAGCACTTACTTTTTTGCATTTCTGGTTAGATGCTAACTGCATTTCATTGGCTTTGTATCTGTACTCGGCACAATGACAATAAAGTTGAATCTAATCTAATCTAAATAAAGCTAATAATTTTTAACGTAAGTTAAATGGTGTTGAATGGTGAACTAACTTTAGGGGCCCAAATAGTCTCCAATTGCCGATGTTAGGTTTACACCCCATCTAAAAACCATGTGTGCCAATCGGTGCCATTAAATATATGAGAAACAGAGTTAGAATCAGGTTTATTATCACCGGCATGTGTTGTGAAATTTGTTAACTTAGCAGCAACAGTTCAATGCAATATATAATATAGAAGAAAAAAGGGTATGACTAAATAAGTAGTTAAATACACTTATTTATATTCTATTCAATATATGGATATTTATTAAATTAAAAATCATGCAAAAACAGAAATAATATATGTTTAAAAAGTGAGGTAGTGTTCATGGGTTCAATGTCCTTTTAGGAATTGGATGGCAGAGGAGTAGAAGCTGTTCCTGAATCGCTGAGTGTGTGCCTTCAGGTTTCTGTACCTCCTACCTGATGGTAACACTAAGAAAAGGGTATGCCCTGGGTGCTGGGGGCCATTATATAATGGACTCTGCCTTTCTGACACACCACTCCTTGAAGATGTCCTGGTCAGTTTGTAGGCTAGTACCCAAGATGAAGCCAACTAAATTTACGATCCTCTGCAGCTTCTTTTGGTCCTGTGTGGTAGTGCCTTCCCCACCCTCCCCAATACCAGACAGTAATGCAGCCTGTCAGAATGCTCTCTATGGTATATCTATAGAAGTTTTAAAGTGTTCTTGTTGACATACTAAATCTCTTCAAACTCTTAAAGAAGTATAGTCACCGTCTTGCCTTCTTTGTAGCGATGTGTCGGGACCAAATTAGGTCCTCAGAGATCTTGACACTCAGGAACTTGAAACTGCTCACTCTCTCCACTTCTGATCCCTCTATGAGGATTAGTATGTGTTTCTTCATCTTACCCTTCCTGAAGTCCACAATCAGCTCTTTTGTCTTACTGACGTTGACTGCAATGTTGTTGCTGTGGCCCCATTCCACTAGTTGGTATATCTCACTCCTGTACGCCCTCTCATCACCACCTGAGATCCTACCAACAATGGTTGCATCATCTTCAAATTTACAGATGGTATTTGAGCTATGCCTAGCCACACAGTCATGGGTATAGAGAGAGTAGAGCAGTGGGCTGAGCACACAGCCCTGAGGTGCACCAGTGCTGGTTGTCAATGAGGAGGAGATATTATCACCAATCCACATACAGATTGTGGTCGTCTGGTTAGGAAGTCGAGGATGTATGATTTTAATACTCTGCTTTTGCAGCTTAAGCCATTGATTCAAATTCAATGAATTTTAGAACAGTGTACAAAATTACTGGAGATGGATTTTCTGCCACTCTAAAGGAAGGGGAAAACGCAATATAAGATCGTAGATCAGATTGAGACAAAATGTGGGAAATCCTTCTCCAATCCTTCCTCCAACACATCTCTCTTTACAATGTCACTGAAATATCAGCACACTGTGCTTGTCTTTCATCCCATTGAAGAATTATGTTACTTAATGTTACACTTTACATCCCTGGGAAATAATTGAATTGGGGTCAGGTTCAGATGGTAATAAAATCCATTGAACCAACCTTAGGTACTCATTGAAACTATTCTCTTATTTCTGAGATGGCAGTTCAAAGAATTTGTCCTTTTCAAGCCCATCATAGAACTTCGAACATAAAACACTACAGCACAGTACAGGCCCTTTGGCCCACAATGTTGTATCAACCTTTTAACCTGCTCTAAGATCAATCTAACTCTTCTCTCCTACATAGCCCTCCATTTTTTTTCTATCATCCATGTGCCTATCTAAGAGTTCTTTAATGGTCCACAATTCCTCTGCCTCTACCACCATCCCTGCCATGTACCCACCACGCTCTGTGTAAAAAAAAACTTAACTTTGACATTCCCCCACTAAACTTTCCGGCAATCACCTCAAGTAATGATGCCCCCTCATGTTAGTCATTTACACCCTAGGAAAAAGTCTCTACCACCACTGCTGGCACGGCATCCACACACCCACCATTGTCTGTGGGAAAAAAAACCTACCTCTGATATCTCCCTATACATTCATCCAGTCAGCTTAAGAGTATGCTCCCTCATATTAGCCTTCGTCTCCTTGGAAAAAGCACTTCCTATCCACTCAGCCTATGCTTCTTATCAATTTGTACACCTCTATCAAGTCACCTCTCTTCCTCCTTTGCACCATGGAGCAAGCCCTTAGCTCTCTCAAAAGACATGCTCTGTAATCCAGGCAGCATCCTGGTAAATCTCCTTTGCACCCTCTCTAAAATCTTCCAAATCCTTCCTATAATGAGGTGATATGAACTGGACACAATATTCCAAGTGGGGTTTAACCAGAGTGTTTTGGAGCTGCAGCATTACCTCATTTTAATCATCCTGTGCTGAATATTCAGAATATGAATATACTTTTGAGTAAGACGGTGGAGGAAAACCCCTCAGCTGTTTTCTTTTCAGAATTCCAAAAGACTTGTCCCCTATTGTCTGTCATACACATTAAGGAAATGGATAAGAATACCAGTGAGGTGTATACAATCATGAGGGGCATAAAGTCTTTATCCCAGGTAAAGGGAATCAAAAATTATAAAGTATAAGTTTTAAGTGAGAGGGGAAGAATTTAAAAAGGTCCCGAGAGACAACTTCCACAGGCAGAAACTATGTACATGATATGAGCTGCCAGAGGAAGTGGTTGAAGAGGTATGATAACAACATTTAATAGACATTTGTTAGGTACATGGATAAGAAAAGTTGCAAGGGATATGGGCCAATGGGCAGCATGGTGGCATGGTGGTTAGCACAGTGTTTTACAGCGTGCCAACTGTAAGATCGGGTTTCAATTCCTGCTGCTGTCAGTAAGAAGTTTATACGTTCACCCCATGACCATGTGCGTTTCCTCCACGTGTTCTGGTTTCCTCCCACATTCCAAAGATATGCAAGTTAGGGTTAGTAAGTCTGGGCATTGCTGTATTGGCGCTGGAAGCATGGCGATATTTGTGGGCTGTCCCCAGCACATCCTCGCCGCAAGTAATGCATTTCACTGTATGTTTCAATCTTGTGAAATGCGACAAATAAAGCTAATCTTAAGATCTTTACATGGGACCAGCTTAGTTGGGCATCTTGCTTGGCACACACGAGTTGGGCCAAGGACCTGTTTCTGTCTTCGACTCTTTGTTTAGTAAGCTTGCGGATGATAATGATGTTGGTGGAATCGGGCCAATGAGAAAGCGAGATCAACTGAGAAAGTGGGCAAGTGAATGGCAGATGGAATTTAACTCAACCTGGTGAGAAGTGGTGCTCTTTACGAAGATAAAGCATTGTAGGACATACAGTGCATAGGAATGTTAGCACCTTGGGAAGTGTTGTAGAACACAGAGGGTACAAATACGTAGCGTTCTGGAAGTGGTGACAAAGTTAGGCAAAGTGGTTGAAAAGGCGTATGGTGCATTTTCCAAAATTAATCAGGTTGTTAGTACATAAGTTGAGGTGTCATGTTACAATTGTACAAGATGTTGGTGAGACAGGGAATACTTTGTACAATTTTCTGGTCGCTAAGCTATACGAAGAATGTCATTAAGCTGGAAAGGATGCAAAAAATAATTGCAAGATTGCTCCTGCTGCTGAGTCAGGAGGGTCTGAATAAGGAGGGGCTAGGATTGTTTTCTCTGGAGCATTCTAGGCTGAGGGATGATCTTAGATGGGTTTATGAGATCATAGAGGGCACAGATTGGGTAGATAGTCACAGTGTTTTACCCAGGTTAGGAGACTTTAAACCTAGAGGACAAGTATGGGATGGAATTTCCTTTAAATCTTTCCCTAGGTTGAAATAGAAAAGATTTAAAGGACACCTAAGGGACAAATTTTTCACACAGTGGGTGGTGGGTATATGGGACAGCTTACTAGAGGAAGTGTTAGAGGCAAGTACAATTACAGTTAAGAAAACATTTGGACAGGTACATACATTTCAAAGGGTTAGGGAGAAAAGCAGAGGCAAATGAACAAGCTCGTTTAGATACCTTGGCTAGCATGATGAGTTGGGTCGAAGGGCCTTTATCGGTTCTGTGTAATTCTATGACTCTAAGATTCAGTTTGATGCTCTGATAGGAAATGGAAAGATTTTTCAATGGATGAGCTGAACTTTCTTCAGCCATGATTTTCTCACCTAGCATGATCACGGTGTGTTTGGTGCGACTTTTAAATTCTATATTTCAGCTGATGAAAGAGTTGCCGCGTTCAGTTTTTAATCTCCTTAAGTACACAAGCATTCACCAAAGGTTAATTGAAATGCAGGATGTTGACGAAGGTTTAGAAATTATGTTCAGCGTGTCTGACAGTTTACTGCAAATTAGTGTACTGCAAATTAGTGTACTGAGTATTTGAAGTCCTTTCATAGTATGTCAGGCTGTGATTCATGGCATTTTTGTCTTTTAAACCAGAGCATTATGAGCTCAGGACTGTTGAGTTGGTGTTCACTGCAAGACTTGAGCTAATTTGGTGGAGCATGGAAAATTAACTGTTCCACCAGGACTTCATTTAACATCAAGAGTCAGTGTTAAACTTAGGCCTGGTGGTGATGTTAACTTTTAGAGTCAGCGTCAAACCTAGTCCTTCACTAGCTGCTTGGGTGGAAGAGAAAAATACATTTGAGGCAATTTGAATAAAAGCAAGGGAATTACCCAGGCTAACGGTTAGTTGGGATTGACCAAAGGCCTGATTCAAACCTGTACAGCTCTATGGCTCCATGACTCTAATTCTTCCCCACGATCCCCCTCCTCTTGCTTGATCTGCAGAGTTCCTCCATCAAAATGTTTGCTGCTCCTGTGGTCCATATCCCAATGTCATGGTGGGAAAGGAATAGACAACTGGAGAGCTGATGGAATGAAGAAATACATTTGGTGAGACTAGAGCAGAACAAAGTTAACTCCATCAGTTTGACGTGGAGAGAAAACCACTGGACTTCTTCACGTGGAAACTCAGGTTAAAATAGCAGTCTAACCCAATGAAATCATTAACATATTTGATAAAGACACAGCAGACCAGATTAAACTCAGAGAGCAGCAGGACCCCTGTTGGTAATCCTGTGAGCAGTTGCACATGATCCCCTGCTGGGTGTCTACCACATGGCAAGAGTAAAAATGTCTACGTGCTCCAATCAATGCAAATACAAAACACATGAGTTAAAGGAAAGCAAATTTTAAATAAAGGAAGAGAAATTTGTTGGAAACTTTTCAGCAGGGAGAAAGAATAGTCCTCTTTGCTTGGGCATAGAAACTGAGTGAAAGTTTCATGCTGACAACTTTTAGGATAGATCTATTTATGCCATTGATAGTTTCAGCTCTAACAGTGAGTAATATCTGCAGATGGTCAATAGGTACCCTTTGCAGAATAACCAGACCTCAGCTTTCTGAGTCACCACTGTTGTTGCTTGGAGATTTGGAACGGAGGCTTTGTTGGGTTCAGTGCCCTGTCTGCAATTGCAAACCAAATGTGGAGGGCCGACCTCACTTTACCTCAGGTCCTGGAGTTGAGAATCTACCTCTGGTTCTCTACTCAGAATAGCGTAGAACCCTCACCCTCCTGCTCTCTCCTATCGACCTTCCAGCAGGGGACAGAGTCTGGACTGAGTGAAGATCCTGAAGGATGCTATTCATTACAACACTAGCTTCTCAGTGAGTCTGAGAGTCTGGGACCTCCTGATCTGGCCTGTCCTGCGGCTGCAGGACGATCTGTGTGTGAGTGGGTAGGAAGGGGACTTGTTTTGTTGTTGTTGTTGTTGCTGCTTCTTATGTTGTTCCGCTGAGCATTATAGGCATGAAATATTAGCGCAGGAACGTATGGCGACCAAATTTTTCTTGAATCTGAATCAGATTACCGAATCGTGATCATTTTCCCAAGGACAATCCCCAATGGCACATTCTGGGAGAGCTAAAACCCTGACATATTGCTGGGGAATTCCAACAAGAATGGACTTCTCCCTGGGTCTCCACGTGGAGTGTGGTGACTAAGCACAGCGACTTTTGGCAATCTCAGAGTGTCTCAGCCTGGGACTGCTGCCCACAACTACAACGATCACCCTGCCATACTCTGGCGGTGTAAAACATGGTCGCAGCATCCTTTTGAATGTACCTCTGTGAGTACGTGCCGAGCTGCAGTTAGTACGCACGTTAAGAAAATAATCAAGTATTAATGACCTGATTACATTTCACTGTTTACACTGCTGCTGAACTTACAAATGGACTTCTTTTTACAATATGCACACAGTATTACTCAGGCGCATGATCAGAGAAAATCCTGGAGTGCTGCCATTCCTTTGAGGGAGTAACATCCATCACAATGGATGTTTCTGGCCCTGTTCTTTATACGCATGCTGGCAGGTTCCTTACTCCCTTATGTAGCCTGTACTCCAGTGAATTTGAGTACGGCAGCCACATTTATCCACAAATTCATGTATCACATCTAGTTCAAACTTCACTGTTGACTTGATGCTAAAAAGAATATTAGTGGCTTTGACCTTTCATTCGAGAGCTGAAAGATCTTTGCACAAAACCCCAGTGGTTTTGCCGCACCTCCCGTTGGCTTCTTTGATTGAATTATTGGCTCACTGTGGCATCTGGGGACACTTAGTTTATATTCTTTATATATGTAGTTAGACGTACATAACAGTAATGGGCCCTTCTTGTCCTACGAGCCCATGACACCCATATGACCAATTAACCTACTAACTCATACTTCTTTGGAATGTGGGAGGGAACTGGAACACACGGAGGAAGCCCACTCAGTCACAGGGAGAACGTACAAACTCCTTCCAGACAGCGGTGGGATTGAACACGGGTCGCTGGCGCTAAATAGTGTCCATTAACAGCTCCGCTTCTGTGCCCCATCCTAAATTGAGGTTCGGTTCCCCATAGATTGCAAGGCTCCAAACCCTTTGCAATTTAATGCCCCTCAAATTATCAAGCCAAACTTCAACATACACTCAGTGACTGCTTCATTAGATATACTTGTGACCTGCTCGTTAATGCAAGTATCTAATCAGCCAATCATGTGGCAGCAACTCAATGCATAAAAGCATACAAATATGGTCAAGAGGTTCAGTTGTTGTTCGGACCAAACATCAGAATAGGGAAGAAATGTGATCTAAGTGACTTTGACCATTGCACAATTGTTGGTGCCAGATGGGGTGGTTTGAGTATCTCGGAAACTGCTGATCTCCCTAGATTTTTACACACAACAGTCTTTGGAGTTTACAGAGAATGGTACACAAAACAAAAAGCACCACGTGAACGGCAATTCTGTAGGCGAAAATACCTTGTAAATGAGAAAGATTAGAGGAGATTGGCCAGACTGGTTCAAGCTGACAGAAAGGTGGCAGTAACTCAAATAATCGCATGTTACAATTGAGATGTGCCAAAGAGCATCTCTGAACGTGGATGGGCTACAGCAGCAGACCATGAGCATACTCCTAGTGGCCACCTTATGAAGTACAGGAAGTGTAGCTAACAAATTACAGCAGATTTCAAGTCAAAGAGTATGAAGGTCTGAATAGCCTCCTTCTATGCTGGATCATCCTACAGTCTGCATTTCTACTATCCCTGCAAAATTCTACAGTATTCCTGTGAAATTATCTGCCACACTAAACTCGTTGGTAGCAGACTGCTTTATTTGTTATAGTTAATTTGATATTTCATTACATTATCAAAACAGTTTGCAAATTACTCACGGCAGAAGAAGAGCAATTAAGAGATTTGCTCGCAGTCATGTACTCAGAAGGCTTCTTCACCGCACTGGCGCAGTGGATATCTTTTCTGTGTTCGTTGCTCTACCCCAAGGATCCCGATACAGTCGAGTAGTCTGAGTATCACTTCTCTAATGTGCCCCTGTGTTATCACCTGCAGCTATGCAATCCTGTGCAAATGGTATTTCAATTCTTGGGATCATTTTTTGGGTTCAATTTTGCTTGTAATGTATCAGGTTTTGCCTTTCATTTCAGTAGTTAATGTAGTCTTGTCAAATTTTGAACGGTGGTCGACTTCAGTATTAGTGCAGCCTTCTGAATTATAATGAATTATCAAAGCAGAAAATTCTGTACCCCTTATTGCTTAATGAAATATGATATGTTATTTTGTGTAAGATTAAAAGTGCCTAGAGAGATTACAATCATTGTTTTTTCCCTTAATAATACTTGTATTGGTCTATTACTGTCATAATATCTTGATGTAATATTGTCATCGTTGTTAAGTCATATTCTTAGTGTAGGTTTTTACTGATATATAATTTAAGAGGTTATTTGTAATGCTGTTGACTGGAAGCAATATTTCATGTTGAAGAGAATGAGAAAGTGGATATTCCAGTTCAGTGTCCAAAGGCTCTTTGGGACTGAGACTTAATAAAGAAAATAACAGGTGGGAGTGACCAGCAAAATGTCCTTTACTGAAGGCCACAAGGTCATATGTTTGGCTTATTATCACTTCCTTATTGTTGTTTTGTAGCAGCAGTACAGTGCTCCGGTTTTCCTCACACAGTCCAAAGACACCGGTTGGTGGGTTAATTGGTCATTGTACATTAGCCTCGGATTAAATTGGAGGATTGCCGGGCAGCGTGGCTCAAAGAGCCAGAAGGGCCTGTGTGCACAGTACTGCAATAAATCAATCAATAAATAGAGCAAAATCAGTGAATAATGAGGGAAAGTTCATGGACCGACATTTTTGGCAGTTACATACAGCGGCATGCAAACGTTTGGGCACCCCTGCCCAAAATTTCTGTTACTCTGAATAGCTAAGCGAGTAAAAGGTGAACTGATTTCCAAAAGGCATAAAGTTAAAGATGACACATGTCTTTAATAGTTTAAGCAAGAAAACTTTTTTATTTCAATCTTAAAGAGCCAGAAGCAAAAGTTTGGGCACCCTGCATGGTCAGTACTTAGTCACACCCCCTTTGGCAAGTATCACAGCTTGTAAACGCTTTCTGTAGCCAGCTAAGCATCTTTCAATTCTTTTTGGGGAGATTTTCACCCATTCTTCCTTGCAAAAGGCTTCTAGTTCTGTGAGATTCTTCGGCCATCTTGCATGCACTGCTCTTTTGAGGTCTATCCACAGATTTTCGCTGATGTTTAGGTCGGGGGACTGTGAGGGCCATGGAAAAACCTTCAGCTTGCGCCTCTTGAGGTAGTCCATTGTGGATTTTGAGGTGTGTTTAGGATCATTATCCTGTTGTAGAAGCCATCCTCTTTTCATCTTCGGCCTTTTTACAGACAGTGTGATGTTTGTTTCCAGAATTTGCTGGTATTTAATTGAATTCATTCTTCCCTCTACCGGTAAACAGTCCCCGTGCCGCTGGCTGCAACACAAGCCCAAAGCATGATCGATCCACCCCTGTGCTTATCAGTTGGAGAGGGGTTCTTTTCATGAAATTCTGCACCCTTTTTTCTCCAAACATATCTTTGCTCGTTGCGGCCAAAAAGTTCTATTTTAACTTCATCAGTCCACAGGACTTGTTTCCAAAATGCATCAGGCTTGTTTAGATGTTCCTTTGAACCTTTTGAATAGAACTTTTTGGCTGCAATGAGCAAAGGTATGTTTGGAGAAAAAAGGGTGCAGAATTTCATGAAAATAACCCCTCTCCAACTGATAAGCACGGGAGTGGATCGATCATGCTTTGGGCTTGCGTTGCAGCTAGTGGCACGGGGACTATTTACTGGTAGAGGGAAGAATGAATTCAATTAAATACCAGCAAATTCTGGAAGCAAACATCACACTGTCTGTAAAAAAGCCGAAGATGAAAAGAGGATGGCTTCCACAACAGGATAATAAGCCCCTAAACACACCTCAAAATCCACAATGGACTACCTCAAGAGACGCAAGCTAAAGGTTTTGCTATGGCCCTCACAGCCCCCCGACCTAAACATCATCGAGAATCTGTGGATAGACCTCAAAAGAGCAGTGGATGCAAGACAACCCAAGAATCTCACAGAACTAGAAGCCTTTTGCAAGGAAGAATGGGTGAAAACCCCCCAAACAAGAATTGGAAGACTCTTAGCTGGCTACAGAAAGCATTTACAAGCTGTGATACTTGCCAAAGGGGGTGTTACTAAGTAATGCCATGCAGGGTGCCCAAACTTTTGCTTCAGGCCCTTTTCCTTTTTTGTTATTTCAAAACTGTAAAAGATGGAAATAAAAAAGTTTTCTTGCTTAAAATGTTAAAGAAATGTGTCATCTTTAACTTTCTTTATGCCTTTTGGAAATTAGTTCATCTTCTACTCGCTTAGCTATTCACAGTAACAGAAATTTTGGCCAGGGGTTCCCAAACTTTTGCATGCCACTGTATGTGGGGCATTCGTGGTTAGATTGGATGAGGATCCCACACCCTCATGCCCCAGGTCAGCAGTTGTGGTGGGTTCTGGAGTCAGAGTTCCATGCAGGCAGGAGAAATGAGTTCAGAAGACCCCGGGTTCACAAACTGGTGAGACCGGAGTTTGAGGCGTAGTGTTTGGGGTCCCATCATTGACAAGACCAGAGATCCTGGCCTGATGTTTCTGTAATCGGCGTGTCTGGGAATCGATGCCAAGGATCAAGGCTTAAAGGACAAACTGGAAGTTTGGAGCTTGAGGCCCACGAGCCGGAGTTGAGTCTGCAAATTTCCTTGAGTCCGGTGGGGTCTGTAGGCCTAAGTCAGTGTCTGTTGGGGCTGGCAGCCTACCCTGGGGTAAAAGGCCTATGTATGTGCGAGAGTGGGAGGGAGGAACAGGGCTTTTTTGCTGGTGCAGTTTGAACATGTGATGTTGGTGCCAAAATGTGCAGTTGCGGTCTACCCCCAGCACATCCTCAGATGTGTTGGCCATTAACACAAACAATGCAATTCACTGTACACATGACAAATATACTTGAATCTAGAGTCTTAGATCTGATTGTGGAAGAGAAGAAGCTGTTTTTGAATTATTGAGTATGGGTCTTCAGACTCCTGCACCTTCTCCCCGATACTGGTAGCAAGATAGTGGGCCTATCCTGGATTCTGAGTGTCCTCAGGGATGGATGCCACCTCCGTGAGGCACTGCCTCTTTAAGATGTCCTCAATGGCTGGCAGGGGGTTGACCATGATGGAGCTGGCTGATTCTAAAACCCTCTGCAGCTTCTTGCAATCTTACATATTGAGCCTCCATAGCAGTCTATGATGTAACTAGTGAGAATGGTCTCTACCATACCTCAATGTGTTGGCCCCAGGAGAGACCGTCCAAGATGTTGTTACCCACAAACAGGAGCAAAATTAGGATATTTGGCCGATTGAGTCTATCCCATTGTTTAATCACACTGATTTTGTTTTTACCCTGTTTTCCTACTTTCTCCCCTTAACACATGTACCAGTCAAGAATATAACAATTTTTGCCTGAAATACAGTCAATGATTAGACTTCCACAGCCCTGTGTAGCAATGAATTGTACAGACTCACCACCCTCTGCCTGAAGAAATTCTTCCTCATTTCAGCTTAAAAAGGATGTCCATTTATGTGTCTTTTGACTGTGACTCTCCTGCCAATGCAAACATGTCCACTCTGTCCGTTATCCAGTAGGTTTCAGTGAGATCACCCCATCTTTCTTGCAGAGGGTGGCGAATGTGTGGAACTCCTTGTCACAAGCAACTCTGGACACCAAGTCGCAGGGTATGTTGAAAGTGGGGGTTGATAGGTTCTTGATTTGTAAGGGCATCAAATGTTATGAAGAGAATGGGGTTGAGAGGTATAATAAATCAGACACGATGGAATTGTGGAGCAGCTTCATTGGGCCAAATGGCCTAATTTTGCTCCTTTCTCTCGTGATTCAAGATGACATAATACAAGGAGGTTCTTTGTAAGAACAGTTTGCCTGCGGCTCAAAAGAGAGTTGCTTTCTTGAAGTGATGCTGTAATGAAATTGTGTTATTTCTGTGCCATAAGTCTTAGGTGATCACTCATTTGAAAAGCTGCCTTAGCAATCCTCAGTTAAGCATGTAATAACCTGTCAAATTATGGAGCTTCAGATTTCAGCTCTTAATTTATAACTCAAAAGATATAATTCTCTAGAAACAGATTCAGTTCCTACTGTCAAAACAGGACTATCAAAACTGTTGAACAATCAAATCTCAATAAACTTACTGTGGTTTGTTGAGGCAACTTCCACATTAAGTAACCATAAAACACAGGAGCAGATTTAGGCAATTCAGCCTGTTGGTTCTGCTCTGCCATTACATCGTGGCTGATTTATTATCCCTTTCAACCCCATTCTCCTGCCTTCTCCCTGTAACCTTTCTCACCCTTACAAATCAAGAATCTGTCAACCTCAGCTTTCAATGTACCCAATGATATGGGCTCCACAGCCGTCTGTGGAGGTGAATTCCACAGATTCACCACAATCCTACTACGTCAGTATTCTAAAGGAAGATCCTTGTATTCGGAGGTTGTGCCCTGTGGTCCTAGGTGCCCCGCTACAGGAAACATCCCATCCACGTCACCTCTGTGCACACCTTCACTTTGGTGCCTCATTTAGCAATACATCTGAAACTCTGTCAAGCCCACCCTTCACTGAATCGTGGTTGGTCCCTTGAAAGTAGGGAAAGCAGATTGAAGGATATGACTGGTCACAAAGTTACAGATTGCAACAGTCCAGCTGCTACTGATACCACACAGAGCCTCTCGAATACCCCATTTTGAGCCTCTGTTTACTTGCACTGCGGCAGAAGCCTGTCCCTTTGCACAAGGATCAGCCATTTGAATGTGTCTGTCTCAGTACAATCAATGCAGTTGCCACTGATCTTGTGAAATAAGCATTAGTGATAGCAGTCCATGCATAATTGATCTACCTCCAGGAAGGAATGGTGGAAGGGGAGGTGGAATTAAAGTTAAATGCCATGCAATCACAGCGGTTGTAGTTCAGTTCTAATTATTGCATCTGAAGGTGTTATACCTCGCAGTGTTTTTAATGAGCTGCATCACTTTCAATGAGGATTTGAAAAATAATTAGTACTCCCAGCAGGGAGATGTGCATCGGCAGTCACTTTTGGTATGCTGAAGATTCCTTTAGATGATTTTGTCAATAAAGTCTTTGGGCAGTTTACAAATGTTTCCAGATAAATTCCACTCCAGGAGATAATGCCACTGTGTGATTAATGACATGCCGTTCGAATTAGCTTCATCGTTCATCTGTATGTCCACTATATTTATATAAAGCTGATGCACCACTTTTTATGTAAGTTGTTTATTTGATTACAGTAGTAACAATTTCAAATATTAATGTATTTCTTTCAGGTTTCCTCTAAATATTTTCTCTCACGTTAAACTAATGCCTTTTAATTTTTGATTCCCTTTCCCTGTACGTGACTGCCCCTTATGATTTTATAAACATTTATAAAGTCTCCCCTTTGTCTCCTTTGCTCCAAGGAATTAAGACATTTTCATGCCTTCATTGCGTTTGCACCTTACTAATTGGAGAGTCCTCCACAACCTTGTCGTAGGATTTGGAAGCTTGTGTACCTCATTAACCCGGAGAGTTATGTTGGCTAAGAGTCAGGGCTTTGTGGTTTAGCCCTTGGTAGGGTCACCCATGCCAAACAGGTCAAAGGGTAGAGGCAGGTCTAAGAGTAGACCACCGGTTCTCCAGGTTCGCAGGTTCAGCGCATGGCTAACAACCCTAACTGGTAAAGCAAAATTGTTACAGAAACAACAATGAAGAACCTTCTATATCTGAGTGTGATGGTATTCCTGAGTCTCCTCCAGGACTTGCATGTCTGGCATGATGTAGGAAGCCCTGAACACTGCCAGAAATAGAGGACCTTCATTGCTGCCTGAAATACCAGTGGCATAATGGGCAATAGTGTAGAGTGGAGTAGAGATTGGAGAGTGATGTGGTCAGAATCAGATTTATTATCACTGAATTAGATGATGTGAAATATACTCAGTGGCCACTTTATTAGATACATGAGTGAAACCCAGCATAGTTTTCTATCACTGTAGCCTATTCATTAGAGGTTTAACGTGTTGGTTGTGCATTCAGAGATGCTCTTCTGCACACCACTTTTGGCACACGTGGTTATTTGAGTTATTGTTGCCTTCCTGTTGGCTTGAACCAATCTGGCCATTCTCCTCTGACCTCTTTCATTAACAAGGTGTTTTCATCCAGCAAACTGTTGCTCCCTGAATGTTCTTGTTTTTCACACCAATCTCTGTAAATTCTAGAGATTGCTGAGTGTGAAAAGCTTTCAAATTTGACAACCCTCCCCCTTGCCTTGGATTTCCATTATTTTTTTTGAAAGAAGGTAGGGTGGCTTATCAACAGCCTTCCACAGACCAATATGCACTCAATAGCCACTGTATTAGGTACCTTCTGTACATAATGAAGTGGCCACTAGGTGTATGTTCGTGGTTTTCTGCTGCTGTGGTCCATTCACTACAAGGTTTGATGTGCTGTGCGTTCAGGGATGCTCACCTGCTCATTACTGCTGTACTGTGTGGTTATTTGCATTACTATCACCTTTCTGTCAACTTGAACCACTCTGGCCATTCTCCTTTGACCTCTCTCATTAGCAAGGTGTTTTCGCTGAGAGAACTGCTGCTCACTGGATTTTTTTTTCGCACCATTCTCTGTAAGCTCTAGAGGTTGTTATGTGTGAAAATCCCAAGAGATCTGAGACACTCAAACCACACTATCTGGCACCAACAATCACTCCACGGTCAAAGTCACTTAGCTTACATTTCTTCCCCATTCTGACATTTAGTCTGAACAACAGCTCTTGACCATGTTTGCATGCCTCTATGCATTAAGTTGCTGCCACATGATTGGCTGATTAGATATTTGAATGAGCGAGCAGGTGTACCTAATAAAGTGGCCACTGTGTGTAGGTCAGATATATTTAGATAATGCTGATGTTGTACTTTTTGTGTAAAATGTTTATTTGATGACAATAGTGAGGTTTTCAAATATGAATGTATTCCCCCAGGTTCCCTCTAAATATTTTCTCTTACCTTAAACTAGTGCCCTTTAGATTTTCATTCCCTTTCCCTGTGTGTGACTGCACCCTGTCAATGCCCCTCATTATTTTATAGACATTTATAAAGTCTCCTCTTCATCTCCTTTGCTCTAAGGAATAAAGGCATTTTTGTGTCTTCACCAAGTTTACAGCTTACTGATTGGAGAGTGATGTAGCCAGAATCAGGTTTACTATCACTGACTAAGATCATGTGAAATTTGTCCTTAAGTGTGTCCACTCGCACCGTTACTTAATTAAGACTAACATTTCTGGAAAAACTCAGTAGGCCAGTCAGCATTTGTTGAGAGATTACCAACGTTTCAGGCCAATGCCCTCTCCCCATCATTGAAACATTAGCGCTTTCTCTTGCAACAGTTGCTACAGTATCTGCAGTATTTTGTACTTGGACTGTGAGCAGAAAGTAGTTTGCACTCACAGTAATTTGCTTTTATAGAAACACTTTTAACATGGAGATTCACTCCAAGATGCTTTCCTGTAGTGTTATGAAACAGCAAGTGTAGATACTTAGGGTAAAGGACCAAACGACCGGAGAAAGAGCAGCTTAAAGGAGCAGAAAGCGGCCTAGAGACTAAGGGAGGTTAAGGGAAGGAACTAGAGGCCCAAGAGTCTTGACATCTTAGTCATAGCTGCTAATGGAGCGATTTGTGGGTGATTTCAAATGCTGTTACCTGAATTAAAATAGGAATTTGCATTTAGATTGAATTTTGTTCCCGTTAACTCAAGTCCTTGTTTAGATAGTGTGAGTTTTAATATATTTTAATATTAGAAGCTTAAATGGTCACATGCCACATGATAATTTTCCTAACTCCGAAAAGATAACCTGCCTCTTTTTAGGTTCATTTGCTATGAATTTACTCTGTTTGTTTACCTGGTGGGCGACCAATTTGAGCTCAGTGTAGATGAAGAGAAGTGGGTGCTGACTTGCAAGGCCATCATTTATTGCTCCTCTTTAACCGCCCTGGAGAAACAACTGGAGAGCTGCAGTTGACTGGGTGAAGTGTGGTTGAGTAGTGAGTTTTCAACAATGAGAGAACGGCATTCTGATTCCAAGGCAGGATGGTGTGAGACAGGGAATGGAAATTGCAGGCAGTGTGACTCCCAATCACATTTCATTATGTATTAGTGTCACAGAGATATAGAACATGGAAACCTAATCCATACCAACCAAGATGGCCACTTGCACTAATCCAATTTACCTGCATTTGGCCCTTATCCCTTTAAACCAGGGGTTCTCAACCTTCTTTATGCCTTGGGACCCTACCATTAACCGAAGGCCCCAGGGATCCCAGGTTAAAACTCCTGTTCTAAACCTCTCCGATCAATTCATCTGACTTTCAGATTTTGTTATTGTAGTTCCTAGAACACTTCCTCAGCCAGCCCATTCCATATACACACTAGACTCTCCTCAGGCCCCTTTCAGATTTGCTCCTCCCACCTTAGACCTGGGCCCTCTAGTTTTCAGTTGCTTTTCGCTGGGAAAAAGACTGTGTAAA
This sequence comes from Mobula birostris, assembly GCF_030028105.1. NCBI lineage: Eukaryota > Metazoa > Chordata > Chondrichthyes > Myliobatiformes > Myliobatidae > Mobula > Mobula birostris. The sequence goes on along the minus strand of NC_092372.1, from coordinate 212,312,447 downwards.
TTCACCCTACCTATGCCCCTCATGATCTTATCCACTTTTATAAGGTCACTCCCAGCTCCAAGCAATGAAGTCCTATCCTGCCCAATCTTTCCTTATAACTCCTTATATTTCTCCTTATAACCCTTGAGCCCTGGCAACATTCTTGTAAATCTTCTTTGCTCTCTTTCATCCTTATTTCCTGGAACACAGTAACCAATACTCCAGGTGTGTCCTCACCAATGTCTTGTACAAATGTAACTACTCGTCACCCTGCCATACACCTTCCTCAGCACCCTATCTATCTGTGAAGCCACTTTAAGGAAAATGCCACTGTTATCCTTAGTGGTCGAGGCAAATACATTAAGGACATTTGAGGAACTCTTAGATAGGCACATGGTTGATAGAAAAATGGAGGGCTACGTAGGGGAGAAGGGTTAGAATGATTTTGAAAGGTTTAAAGTGCCTGTACTATGTTCTATGTTCTGTGTTATCCTACTACAGTATGTGTTAGATTTGAGAGATAAGTATCCAATACAACTTTCTTAAATTCTTCTGTAGCTGGAGACAATCATTAGATTATCAGTTGCACCCAGAATTTGATGTACACATGTTGTGCAAATCTCAGAATATGATATATCAATTCTTCCATCTGGAATATCATGTGCATTTCTAGTTACCATTCAATATCCACTTGGGACACTTCAGATAAGGTGAGTATATACACTGATCCCTAGAGAACCTGAGATTTAAGAAGAATCTAGGGTGAATTACTAAAGGTTGCCCCATTGTAGATAGGATGGCAAGCCTTTGGAGAGGGTGCAGAAGAGCTTTACCAGGATGCTGCCTGGATTAGAGCGCATGTGCAGTAACAAGAGGCTGGATAAACTTGGGTTGTTTTCTCTGGAGTGACAGAGGCCGAGGGGAGATGTAATAGAGGTTTCTAAGATTACAAGAGGCATAAATAAAATTCAAAGTAAATATATTACCAAAGTACATATACATCAACATGTACAACCCTAAGATTCATTGCCTTGCAGGCATACTCAATAAATCCTTAGAATAATAACTATAACAGAATCAATGAAAAACTGTATCAACCAGTGTGTGAAAGACAACAAACTGCAAATAGAAAAAAGAAATAATAATAATAATAATAATAAAGGAATAAACAATAAAATATAGAGTAGACATCAGGGTTGAAATGTCCAATACCAGAGGGCAGAACTTTAAGGAAAGATGGGGTAAAGGAGATGTCAATTACACGTATTTTACACAGAGAATGGTAGGTGCCTGGATGGTGGGAGGCAAATACATTCAGGATTTTTAAGAGATATTTAGTTTGGCACATGAATGTGAGCAACAGGAAGAATCTGGACATTGTGCAGGCAGAAGGAATTAGTTTAGATGGCCATTTGATTACTAATTTAATTGGTTCAGCACAACATTGTGGGCCAAATGGCCTGTGCTTGTGCTGTGCTGTTGTATGTTCTATGAAACAGGAATGGGTTAATTGGCGAGGTACTTGGACAGAAGCAGAACAATACAGGGTTAGTGCAGACAAATGGGATGAACAGAGATTGGCATCATGGTCATCTTGAAGATGTTGGGCCAAAGAGCCCATTTCTGTGCTGTACAATTCTATGACTCTATATGTGATCTGATGGTCCCCTGAAGTTTAGGGCCTAAGCTCTGGATAGAAGCAAGATAGAAAAGCACAGATGGGCAAAGAGATTTATTACTTCCTGCAGAGAGGCGGTGAATGTGCTAAACTGATTGAGGGAGATAATGGTAGGCTTGAGGATGAGACACCCACAATCTTCTATTTTGAAATAGTGGTTAACAGTGAAGAGCATTACAAGTAGGACAAATTATCACCACATCATCTTTCCTTGTGTCAGTTGCAGAATATAGAAGCATAGAATGATAATGGGACAGAGGGCAGAGAAGTGCCGCTTCAGTCAGTACTATCCACGTGCAGCGTCAGTCACCTCTTCCATGCCTTGCAATTCAAGTAGTGTAGCGGTCAGTGCAAGGGCTTTGCATCACCCATTATCACTGTCCAGGGTTCGATTCCCACCTCTGTAGGGAGTTTGTATATGCTCCCTGTGAACTGCGTGGGTTTCCTCTGGGTGTTTTAGTTTCCTCCTACATTCTAAAGACGTACAGTTGGTGTTAGTAAGTTGTGGGCATGCTATGTTAGTGTTGGAAATGTGAGAACACAAGCAGTCTACGCTCAGCGTAATCTGTCAATGGTGTTGGTCTCTGACGCAAAATGAGTCATCATTTCACTGTGTGTTGATGTACTTGTGACAAACAAAGCTAATCTTTCCCTCTCATTAAATATCCAGAATACATAATGAATATTTCCAATAATCAACATTAAAATATGCAAATTTCTCTTTAAACAAGAAGAGGTGGATTAAACTTAGCTCCAAAAACACAGGTCATGTTGGAATAGATCAATGGTAGTGATCTTGAAATTCTGAAATCTTATTCCAACCCATGCAATGTTGAAGGAGCCAGAGGAAGTGATAGAGCTCTCCCCACTACCAAGAAAGCTAGGCATCTTCACTCTCAATGCTAATGCAAGGTTCCGAATTGAAACATCGACAGTTCCTTTCACTCCCGCTCCCCCCTACCAATGCTGCTCAATCTGCAGATTGCTTGTAGCTTCTGTTTGAACCTAGTTTGTTGGCTGTGTTCTCTTGGCCTCAGGAAAGTTAGCAGCTAAAGGAAGGCAAAGAGGCCTTCAGGAAGATGATATGTGGGTTCTACCATCCTGGCCGCAGCTCCCCACCACAGCTTTCCCAACCCCATTAAAACAAACACCTGCACTCCTTCTTTTGGAATTGGGGTTGGAATTATGAGGATGTACATTTTCCTTGGAGGACCAAAATCTTGTCATGGATTGGAGGGTTGAGTGCCTCAATGACTCAAAGGGTTATGTTGGCTGCCGTCAGGTTTCTGTGCTTTGGTTCTTGGTAGGGTCACCCATGCCAAACAGGTCAAAGGGTAAAGGCCAGACTAATAGTGGTCCACTGGCCCTCCAAGTTTCAGGAGTTCAGCTCAGGGTTAATAACCCTGACTGGAAAACACAATTGTTACAGAAACAGTGCGATGGTATTTCTGAGTCTTCACCAGGGACTTGCATGACTGACAATAGTGAAAACCGAGAAGGAACTACTGACACGATGAGGGAAGCTGTGCACCCCACCAGAGTTGGAAGACCTTCATTGTTGCCCTGAACACCAACAGCGTAACGAGCAAAAGAACTCTTTCCCTTAAGACCAGGACTCTCTTTGCAACCTGTCTCTCACGAGGCCTTATCTGCTTCTGTTGCTCCTGAAGGTTTGCAACCCAATGGAATGTGGGAGGAAACCAGAGTACCCAGAGGAAACCCACACAGTACGGGGAAACTTCTCTTTTAATCAACCGTAGAATTGAACCCAGTTTTCTAACACTGTAAGAGCATTTCACTAACCACTATGCTAATGGGAGCCCCAAACATGACAACAAAAACTCTTCTCCCCACTCTCCTCACCTCCTCTGCAGCCAACGTGCCAAGATTCAGTCAATATCGTATAGGATTCAGGGCTTTTGCTGTAAGCTATTCTGATTCACTTTAAAATGGACCTGAAGATAACTTAACCATGGGACAAGCTTCAATTGTTCAAAGTCTGGGCTTGTACATGCAACTGGGCAGTGTCATTTTGTGCCTGAACCAATATGCCAACTCCAGAACAATTCTCAGAAGTAATAATTAAAATAAAATCATGCTAATTAGATTGCAGAGACGAAGATCTTTCAGATCCAATCTTGAGCTGTATAAATAATATTGGGACGGATGCCCACAGCTTGAATCCACTGACCTACTTCGGCAGTTAGAAAAAGACTGCAACGTGCAGCAGAGGTTCATAGACTGGGGCTACGAGCCAAGCTTCGTGCGTCTCCTTCTGTGGACGGTTTAGAACTTAGTCTGTCAAAGCAATAACTTCAGTCCTAGATGAGTCATAAAAATGTGTAACAAGACAGAAAATATTGGTAATAATCGGCAGGGCAGGAAGTATCCATGGAGAAGAGAATGGTTAACGTTTTAGATTATTGTCTTTTCACAGAAAAGAAAAGCTCCTTGACTTCAAATCCTAACCATTTCTCTCTTGGTAGATGCTTACTGACCAGCTGTATCCTAGTAAATGGGTTTATGATTGTCACATGTGTTATGGGTGACCCTACCAAGAACCAAAGCACAGAAACCTGACGGCAGCTGACATAACCCTCTGAGTCATTGAGGCACTCAACCCTCCAATCCATGACAAGATTTTGGTCCTCCAAGGAAAATGTACATCCTCATAATTCCAACCCCAATACCAAAAGAAGGAGTGCAGGTGTTTGTTTCAATGGAGTTGGGAAAGCTGTGGTGGGGAGCTGGTTTTTAGACCATAAAATATGGGAGCAGAACTAGGCAATTTGGCTCATTGAGTCTGCACCACCATTTCATCATGACTGACCCAGTTCCCTCTCAGCCCCAATCTTCTGCCTTCTCCCCGTATCCCTTCATGTCCTGACCAATCAAGAATCTATCAATCTCTGCCTTAAATACGCCCAATGACTTGGCCTCCACAGCTGCCTGTGGCAACGAATTCCACAGATTCACCACTCTCTGGCTAAGGAAATTCCTCCTCATCTCTGTTCTAAATGAGCGTCTCTCTATTCTGAGGCTGTGTACTTTGGTCTTAGACACCTCCAACGTAGGAACCATCCTCCCCACATCCACTCTGTTGAGGCCTTTCAACGTAGCAGGTGGTTTTGCATACCATCTCCACAGATCGTTTCATCACATCTGTGCATTGAGGAAGTCAGTGAGGAAGGTAATTACAGAATGCAGAATGTGGCTTTACAGACACAGAGAAGTGCAGTGCAGGCAGACAATAAGGGTAAAGACCAGGACAAGGTAGATTGTGAGGTCAAAGTGTGCATCTTATTGTAGAAGGAGACATTTTAGTAGTCTTGTAATTGGTTTAAACACTGCCATTGAACTTGTTAGTATGTGTTTCCAGCTTTCATATCTTCTACCTGATGAGATGGGGCAGAACATAGAATATTTGGGGCCGGTGAGGTCTTTAATGATATTGGCTGCTTTACCAAGGCAGTGAGAAATGTAGACGGAGTCCGTGAAGTGGAGGCCAGTTTTCATGATGTGCTAAGCTGTGCCCACAACTCCCTGCAGTTTCTTGTGGTCTTGGGCAGAGCAGTTTCCATACCAACCAGTGATGCTTCTGAATAGGATGCATCTATAAAAATTGGTGAGGGTTGATGGGAACATGCCAAATTGCTTTATCCCCCTGAGTAAGTAAAGGCACTGGTGAACTTTCTTGGTTGTGGTATCCAGGACTAACTGTTGGTGATGTTCACTCTTCGGGACTTGAAGCTCTCAATCTCCTTGACCTCAGCACTGATGATGTGCGGAGGGGTGTCTGCATCACTCACCTTGCTGAAGTTGGTAACCTTTTGTATTTCCAGCAATTTCTATTTTAGTTCAGGTATCCAGCATTTTCAGTATTTTACTTTAGTGGAGAAAGTTTGATGAGTGCTTTGTACGAGGGGTGATTGATACGTCCGTGGCCTAGGGTAGAAGGAGTCAATTTTAGAAAACCTAGCACTTATTTTTCAGCATAGTCTCCACCTACACTTACACACTTAGTCCAGCGGTCGTGGAGCATATGGATCCCTTCTTTGTAGAAGTGGTCCACAGCAGGGGTGATTGATAAGTTCGTGTCCTGAGGTAGAAGGAAATGAGTTATTAACTTCAAACTTTCTGCATTATCACTCAAAGAGTTGAACTGCACGTGCATGTAACGGGAGCGTCTTGGATGTCCAGGTGGGCCATAGCAGGGGCGATTGATAAGTTCATGGCCTAAGGTAGAAGGAGATGAGTTATACCGCTCTCATTACATGCACATGCAGTTCAGCTCTTTGAGTAAGAGCTTAGTCCGCTGGACTAAGTGTGTACATGTAGGAGGGGACTATGTTGAAAAATAACTGTGCTAGGTTTTCTAAAATTGACTCCTTCTACCTTAGGCCACTAACTTATCAATCACCCCTCGTATAAATGCTACAGAAGTGACAGCGTCTCGGGCTCATACATAAAATGCCTCAGACTTTCAACAGGCTGTTCCCCATGACAGGCATTGTTAAATGAAGGTTTTTCTAATAATTGTATTGTAATTATTTTATAATTTTAGGGATGTTCGAATTTATTTTAAGATTAGAATAATTGAGTTTATGAAGGTCAAGTGAAATTATAGATCCAAAGTTCAAAGTAAATTGATTACTAAAGTGCATACGTGTCAACATAAACAATACAAAGATTCATTTTTGTGCGGGCATACCCAATAAATCCATAATAGAATAATAACCATAATAGAATCGATGAAAGACCGCACTAACTATAGACTGATCCAGGCTGATACCTTGACTTTACAGCAGCACAGATCTTACTGATGTGTCAAAAGAATTTTGCTAACAACTTTACAGGATGTGATGCTTGCTAACATCAAGTGATCAGCAACGCGACTCATTAAGTGGAGCTCTTTTATCATGTCTTATTGCAGAAACTTAGCGTGACTACTCTCCAAACTTCAGTTCCACGTTTGACTTTCCAGCTCTCATCCTGCAGAAGAGAAGTATTTCAGGGTGTGAGGAAAGAAGAGCCACAAACAAACCGCTGGAGACCCTTAGCAGATCAAGCAACATCTTGTGGAGCAAAAAGATAGTCAATATTTTAGGTCAAGACTCTGCATCAAGCAGGGTCTAAACACAAAGCATTAATCATGCCTTTGCGTCAGCTGATGCCGCCTGACCCATTGACTTCATCCAGCAGTTTATATTTAGGTCCCAATTCCACCAACTACACTCTCTTGTGCCTCCACGGTGAAAACTAGGGTTGTGGACAATTGGATTAGCTTTCCTCTGGAGTGGAAATCTCATTAATTACGTTAACGGTGGTGCAACATGTACAATTTTTCCACAATGTGGTTTTAAATCTCTCTGGCCTGTAAAATGACGAGTCTTCCTTGTTCATAATACAATCACATTCTACTAACCTCATTTTTGTCCGACTGCTCGTTGAAGATCTAACACTAAAATGCAATGCTTACTGACGTGTGTGACCTTCTGTGCCCTCAGGCGTTGTCACAAAAGCAGCTGAGCGAAAAATCCAATCTTGAAAATGTTGTTTAGGCCCGCACGGTTGTGCAGCAGTTAGCCTAACACTTCAGAGTGTTTGCTGTAAGACTGAGCTTCAATTCCCACCGCTGCCTGTACGGAGTGTTTACGTTCTCCCTGTGTCTATGTGGATTTCTCCAGGTGCTCCAGTTTCCCCCCACATTCCAAAATGATGTACGGGTTAGAGTTAGTAAGTTGTGGGCATGCTGTGTTGCCGATGGAAGCATGACGACACTTGCAGACTGTTTGCAGCACATCTCGGACTGTGATGGTCAAGGACACAAACAACACACTTCTCTATATGTTTCAATCTATGTGTCACAAGTAAAGCTAATCTTTATCTTTAGATCTTGGGAATAATAATTTCTTCAAGCGATGCTCTTTTCTGTTGATACTTTTCCACACGCTGTCTGTTAAATTTCATGATTCAGATTCTGACCCACTCACATTGAGAGTCTCAGGAAAAGGATAACAGTATAAAAGACAAGGAATTCTGCAGATGCTGGAAATTCAAGCAACACACATCAAAGTTGCTGGTGAACGCAGCAGGCCAGGCAGCATCTCTAGGAAGAGGTACAGTCGACGTTTTGGGCTGAGACCCTTTCCCTGTTTTTTCCTGTTTTTTCAGTTAGTCCTGACGAAGGGTCTCGGCCCGAAACGTCGACTGTACCTCTTCCTAGAGATGCTGCCTGGCCTGCTGCGTTCACCAGCAACTTTGATGTGTGTTGACAGTATAAAAGAGTTCAAGCTGAATATTGGTTTACCTACAAGTTGTCACCCCTGAACATTACCTTCCATGATAATCACACAAAATGCAACACTGTCAAGAGACTTTCCAAACCAAAGTTTCTACCGTTGTCTGTTGAAGAAATCTTTACCAGAATGATTCTGATTCAGAATACATTAGCTAGAAAGATTGGGGAAGCAAATTAAGTGTTTAACTTTCAAACAGAAATTTGGAGCATTTTTGATAACTTCTCCTGTGCCTCAAAGTACTTCTATGAATATTTATTAAATGTGATACTGACATCTGGTGGCAGATACTATTATTATTATTTCATTATGTTGATTTTCATGCACAACAGTCTCTAGAGTTTACAGAGAGTGGTGCGAAAAGCAAAAAAAAACATGCAGTACCAAACAGTTCTATGAGCGAAAATGCCTTGTTAATGAGAGAGGTCAGAGGGGAATGTAAAGACTGGTTCAAGCTGGCAGAAGACAACTGTAACTCAAATCACCACTCTTTACAACAGTGATGTGCTGCAGAGCATTGAATTATTTTAATATATATTATAAAAATATTATTGTTATTGCTATTATTATCTGAAAACTAAAGTACTGTAGATGCTTTTAGCGTGAATTGAAACTGAATATATTGGAAATACTCAGATTGCCAGGCAGCGTCTGTGGAGAGTGACAATGAATTAACATTTCAGGTTAATCACCAAAGGAAAGACATGCTGGGGATAAAGCGATTGCATCATCCTTAGCTGAAGGGATGGCCAGATGGAACATGTGAGGTCACTCATTTTGGAAAAAAAACAATAGAAATGTGGAATATTTTGAGGTTATGGGATGTGTTGAGTGTTCAAAGGGACATACATTCCACTGTACATGTATCCGCAGAAAGTTAGAAGGAGTATATCTTGTTGTTTGGTGAGCTGCCAGTAAAACTTTGCCATATATCGGTACTGCCACCTTTTAGGATCCAACTGGTCACCTTCTGGATCAATCAGTGAGCCAAATGATAGGAGTCTTTTTCACTTTCATCTGAAGGAGTGCAGTGAGGTTTTCTTTTGACGATTTCTTTGATATCTCATCTGTTGTGTGATAAGTTTTTTTGCAAGCTGGTCTTCCACTCTCAAGTGTTGAAGGATGTGAGGTTAATTTCATTACAGTGTATAAAATTCTCCCAGGGCTTGAGAAAGTTGACACAGAGATGATGTTCTCCTTGGCTGATAGATCAGAAGTCACCATTCAGTTATACATCACAAAGAAAGGCCATTCAGCCCAAATTGTCCACGTTGAATGACTTACCTACTTGAGCTAGTCCCATTTCCCTGCCCTTTGGCTCATATCCTCCTAAACCTTTTCTTATTCGCCATTAGACAAAGGAGAAGAATTGGGCCATTCAGCCCATCAAGACTGCTCTGCTATTCCATCTTGGCTGATATAGATCAAACTATTACAGAAGGTAAAACAATAATAATGTAAAATAAAGTGTAACAACTACAGAGAAGGTGCAGTGCAGGTAAAGTGCAAAATCTCAAGGTAGATTGTGAGGTCAAGGATCTATCTTATCATATTAGAGAGCCATTAAATTATCATATAACAGCAAGGTAGAAGCTGCCCTCGAGTACAGTACATGCTTTTAGGCTTTTGTATTTTCTGCATGATGGGATAGAGGAGAAGAGAGGATGTCTGGGGCTTTATCCCTGTCATAAGCTGATCTTTATCCTCAGTTCCCTTTGCTGCAGAGAGCGTAAACCAAGCTTTTCCACTCTCCAAATCTGAAGTGCTCCAATTGTGGTAAGTCTCCTCTGCAGCCTCAGATGAAGGGTCTGTTTCTGTGCTGTACTACAACTTCATGAGTCTAGCTGAACATCTAGTAGTGAAGAAAACGGGGGCAGTTAACCTCAACATACAGAACATTCTAAGGAATGAGAGACAACTTGACAACAAGAAATCTACTGCACTGAATGAGCTCCAACAATATTTGTTGGATTTCATGTTTGAGATGTTTCAAGAGAATCAAGTCTCAAAAATGGGCAGTTGAATTAATAGTTGGTTGCGCAACCAGAGGAATGTGATGAATGTATACATAAAGAAGATAGTAATAAATGTCAGTGATATATGAAATACAAACTCTGCAGCAGAGCAGGACTAATTGAAGCTCTTTGGAGATTTATCCTGGCTCCTTGTCTATTTATAAGTCACATGCTGGAGAGTTGTCCTTATATTCTGTATAATGTCATAATATGTACTGCTGATAAGCAATCCAGTGAGATATCAATTATATGAGCGAATTCAAAGGTATCTGGGCTAACGACATGCTCAAATCGTGAAGAACAGATGGGTTCTAATGTTCATAAATGGAACATGATACCCTTTAGAGCAGAATTAATGAAATGTGCAAGTAATGAAGGGGTATCCATTAGAAAACCTGGAAAGATCCCGAATGACATTCTTAACAATCTCTAAAAGTATCCAGCTTACATGAAGCTGGCAGATAGCAAGCTGCTCACACACTAGGATGCTATTCTCAAGCAAATTACGAGAAAAGGGCGAGAAAAGTCCTTGTGCCAGACATAGATATTGTGTTTCAAACACTCAGCCTGCAAAAATAGAGACAATCTCCTGGAGTAAGCTTGGAGATCCGAGACACTACGTTGGTTGGGTTTGACCATGGATGTTGCATCCCAGATGTCTACATGATACACCAACCAGGGCAGTACGACATAGAGAGGCCATGTAGCAGCTTCCCCCTTTGCATGGAGCTGATGAATCCAGAGGACCAGCAGACATGGATACAGTTTGGCACCGGCAGTGTCAGACGTTTCCAATCAGCAATGAAAATGTAGAAGTGCCTTCGGGACTCCAGCTCCCGAGTTTTACTCAGGGCTTTCTCCCGAAGCCTTTCCCACAAGTAGGTATAGCCGCAAGGCTGCAAAAGTCTGAGTTTCCTTCTCCTGGGTGAGCTGCCAACCACGGCTGATGAGCCCCATCTGCCCAGAACGACTGGCTCTAAGGTGCCAGTGCCTCTTCTCCTGTTGGAAGATACAGTTCCGCCGGGTTTAGTAGCTAATCCACACATAAAGGCCAGGAACTTGGCATGGTTGTCAGAGGCGTTTTGAGATGCAGGCCATTGGGAGCATTTATAGGAGCCTCAAGACCCACCCACACCAGGTTCAGGAACAATTATTATTTCTCAACCATCAGGCTGTTGAACCAGTGGGGATAACTTCATTCAATCCATCACTGAACTCTACACACCATCAATGGACTCCCTTTCAAGGACCGTTTATCTCATGTTCTGCATATTTATTGCTTATTTATATATTATATTATTATTTCTTTTATCTTTCTTTTGTATTTGTTGTCTATTGAATACCGATTGTGCATCCCGTTGGGTGCAATCTTTCATAGATTCTACTATATTTCTAGGATTTGCTGTGTATGCCTGCAAGCAGCTGACATATAGTGACACGTATGTACTTTGATAATCAATTTACTTGGAACTTTGAAAAGATTATTTTTCTAGATGGTGAATTTAAAACTATAGGAGCACAGTTTCAGAATGAAGCAGAAATAGAGAAGAATATCCTCTCCAAGTTTTAAGCTAAAAAATATAAATTATATTGGTTATATATAGCATGACAGAGCTTTCAAGGCTATTATTGTTTGAAGGTCTCCAAAGATGTAACGAGGTGTATCTAGTACTTCAAAAGGACAAGATGGAGAAATAGCAGTTCACAGAGACTGATTTCTCATCCCACCTGACATATGAAATAGATAAAGACATTCACTGGGAGTGAAGTTGCTCACATTCTTGTAATGCATTAATTCCCTTCATTATTCAGGAAACCTTGTGGTACTGAGAGGAATTTACAACATGGACCATTTTTTTGTTCAAATTGTGTGTTGTAAAAAAGATATTAATGATTTATTCAACACTCTGACTTTTCATCTTTTTTCTTCAATCCTGATGAAGGGTCTTGGCCCGAAACGTCAGTTGTTTACCCATTTCCATAAATGCTGCCTGGCCTGCTGAGTTCCTCCAGCATTTTATGTGTGTCACCTGCAGATTTTCTCTTGATTGTGACCAATTTATTATTAATTTGTATTTTTCTCATGGATGCTGCTTGCATGATGCTATGCACCTGTGATTCTGTTGCAAGTAAGTTTTTCATTGCGCCTGTGTGTAAAGTACACATACTCGTGCAGTTGACAATGGACTTGATATTGACTTTGACAATGATCATTTCCCCACACTATAATTCAAGTTGTTGGATTAAAGTGCAAAACTGTTATTTTTCTCATAGTTCAATCTTTCCTATGCTTGCATATATTTTTATATAATCATCTACTCGTAATTATTCAGTGAACCCCTTCCAGTAATTGTAGTGTAGCTGTTACTATATTTTTCTGGCAACACACATAGAAGTTGCTGGTGAACGCAGCAGGCCAAGTTTGACTTGGGTTTGTCTATATTTTTCTGAAAGCTTTTTGGTTTTTACTGTAGCAAGTGTTTTCCCACTTGAATCTGACTATTTTATAGGTTAATTGTTGTCACTGGAATGTTCTTACTGACATTGGTATTGACATACTGTACAGTGTGGAATAGGCCCTTTGAGCCACGCCACCCAGCAATCCACAAATTTAATCCTAGTCTAATCGTGGGACAATTTACAATGACCAATTAACCTGCCAACCAGTTTGCCTTTGGACTGTGGGAGGAAGCTGGAGCACCCGGAGGAAACCCATGCAGTTACGGTGAGAATGTACAAACTCCTTACAGGCAGTGGCCATTTTAGTCTGAGCTAGTTATTGTGTAAGGTGACCACAACTTCCTTGTCCTTTTTCTTTCTTCTTCTATTTATTCTTTGCTCTTGTAACATTCACTAAACAATTGTAATAATGGATTTTATGCCTCAGTCTTGACTTCCAAACTTCTGGATTGCATAATCACCAGGATCCAACAAGATCTACATATCTATCCAGGAAGCTCCAGACCACACATTATCTTGGTCACTGATCTTCAAATGTTCCTTAAGGTTAGGGAGTCATAGTGGAGGTAAGACGGGTGTGGTAGTAAGGATAATATGTTACATTTAATCAACATCATTTATACTTTTTAGTTCAAACTTTGGGAGAGGATATCCTTCCCCATTTCTGCTTTACATTATACTGAAACTGTGCTCCCCTAGTTTCAAATTCTCCATCTAGAAAAATAATCTTTTCAAATTTCAAAGTAAATTTATTATCAAAGTACATATTAGATTAGATTAGATTACGAGGACACTCAGTCCTCGTTTATTGTCATTTAGAAATATATGCATGCATTAATAAATGATACAATGTTCCTCCAGAGTGATATCACAAAAAAAAACAGGACAAACCAAAGACTAACACTGACAAGACTACATAATTATAACATATAGTTACAATAGTGCAAAGCAATACCATAATTTGATAAAGAGCAGACCATGGGAACGGTAAAAAAATAGTCTCAAAGTTCCGATCGACTCCCGATAGTCCCCAATAGCAGGCGGCAGAAGGGAGAAACTCTCTCTGACATAAACCTCCAGGCACCGACAGCTGTCGGTGCATTGGAAGCACCCGACCACAGCTGACTCTGAGTCCGTCCAAAAACTTCGAGCCTCCAACCAGCCCTTCGACACCGAGCACCATCTCTGCCGAGCGCTTCGACCCCGTCCCGGCCACCAAGCAACAAGAAAAGCCGAGGACTCGGGGCCTTCCCTTCCGGAGATTCTGGATCACACAGTAGCAGCGGCAGCGAAAAAGGCATTTCAGCAGTTTCTCCAGATGTTCCTCCATTCTCTCACGTCTGTCTCCATCAAATCAGGATTGTACACGGCACCCTACTTGACAGATTACAGATATCATTCACCGGAGTGGCCGCGCAAGCTGCATCGCGCCGCCATCTTCTCCTCCTCCATATGCAACCCTGAGGTTCATTTGCAGGCATACACAGTAAATCCAAGAAAATAATAGAATCAATGAAAGCCTGCCCTGCACCCAACAGGATGCACAACCAGTGTTCAAAAGATAACAACTTGTGCAAATACAAAATAAAAATAAAGAAATAATAATATATAATTAAGCAATAAATATCGAGAAGATAAGATGAAAAGTCCTTGCAATTGAGTCTATAGGTTCTGGGAAGAGTTAGGTGATGGGGTGAGTGGAGTTATTCCCCACTGGTTCAGGAGTCTCATGGTTGAGGGATAATAAATATTCTTGAACCTGGTGATGTGGGTCCTGAGGCTCTTGTATCTTCTTCCTGATGGCAGCAGTGAAAGGAAAGCACGGCTTGGGTGGTGGGTTTCCTTGAAGATGGATGCAGCTTTCCTGCAATAGCACTGCTTGTAGATCTGCTCAATCGAGGGAAAGGCTTTACCCTTGATGGTCTGGCCCATACCCACTACTCTTTGTAGGATTCTTCTATTCAAGGGCATTGGCGTTTCCATAGGAGGCAGTGATGTAGCCAGTCAATATACTCTCCACCACACATCTGTAGAAGTTTGTCAAAGTTTTAGATGTCATGTGGAATCTTAGCAAACTGCTAAGGAATCAGAGGCGCTGCCATGTTCTCTTTGTAATTGCACTACGTGCTGGGCTGAGGACAGATCCTCTGAAATGATAACACCTCAGTCCATACCAGTGCATCTGTCCTCAGTACTGATGGAGTTTCTCAGCCCCAAACATTGACTTTTTATTTTTCTCAATAGATACTGCCTGACTGATTGAGTTCCTCCTGGATTTTGTGTGTTGAAAAACAATTATTTTCTTTTTAATTATATGCTTTTTTTTCTCATATTTTCCACAAAAGGCATTTTATTCTATATCTCACATCCTTGATGAGTAATTTGTGAATTACTGAAGGGTGAATTTCCATTACCCGAATAGTGATAATACGTGGGTCTTTTAAGTTATGAAATTAGTAAGACCATAGAGAGACTGAACTTGTCCTCATGCCTTTGAAGCTGGTGATTGATGTTCAAGGCTTTCAAAGATGAAAGACTTGAGCCTTAACTGGTAATAAAGCTCTGACACTGAAAACCATTGGATATTTCCTTTGAATTAATGCAGGGGAGTGAAATGGAAAAGAATATTTAGTAGTGAGAGCTGCATGTTTCCAGGATGTCAGATAATCTGCTATCTATCTGGTGCCAGCGTAGTGTTGCGGTTGGCATGTGCCTATTGCAACACGGGGCAAGGAGTTTGGAGTTCAGTTCTGACCTCATCTGTACGGAGTCTATACGTCCTTCCCGTGGAATGCGTACGTTTTCTCGAGGTGTTCCAGTTTCCTCCCAGAGACCAAAGACGTACCAGTTAGTAGGTTAATTGGTCGTTGTAAATTGTCCTATGGTTTCGCTGGGGGTTAAATCGAAGGTTGCTGGGCAGTGTGGCTCGAAGGTCCGAAAGGCTCTATTCCGCACTGTATCTCTAAATAAATAAATAAACAACCTCCGCTGGCACTGTAATAGCATGTCGTTCAAGTTCAAGCACAAATTTAATTGCCATTCAGCCATATACATGTATATGGTTAAATGGACTACTTTTCCTCCAGGGCCAAAGTGCAAAACACAATACATACGGTTAAACACAGGATACCTAGTTACAATAGCGCATTCAGTCACACAACAATGTCAGGACAAATCCCTGTGTGGCATGGCCTGAAAGATTGATGGTGCACATGATATTGTCCCGGAGCCACGTTTCTGCGAGAACAAGCATGCAGCAGTTCCTCATCTCATGCTGGGTCAATTGCCAATGAAGAAAATCCACCTTGTCTTTCAGGGAGCGAACACTGGAGAGCAGCACGAAGAGGAGAGTCAGCCCTCAACCCAGCATGGATTCCAGCCCCTGTTCTTTCACACACAGCCTCACCTGGCTAGAAATGAACTCATTCTATGAGTCTATTTCTATGTTTTCTCATGCATACGCTCATTTAAGTGCAATTTACTCTTTCCATTTGGGTTTTTGCTTACACAAGATAAGTAAGAACTACAAGCAGTGTAAAACACACAAAATGCTGGGGGAATTCAGCTGGTTAGATAGCATCTACGGAGGAGAATAAACAGTCGATGATTCCGGCTGAGACCCTTGATTGGGACGTCACTCATTTGCACGTCTGTATGCTGCAGGACTCTTTGGTAGCAGGAGGCTGACATGTGACCAATAGAAATTTATAAAATCATGAGGGACATAGATAAATAGCCATAGCCTTTTCCCCAGAGTGGAGGAGTCTGAAACTATTGGGTATATATTTAAAGTGAGGGGTGAAAGATTTAAAAGAGATCTGCATGGTAACTTTGATACACAGAGGGTAGTGAGGATATGGAATAAGCTGCCAAAGGAAGTGGTGAAAGTGGGTACAATTATAATATTTAAAAGATATTTGGAGATAACGTAGGAAAGCTGAGAGAGATATGGGTCAGATGCAGGCAAATGGGAGTTTCTCAGTTAGCCAACTGGGTTGGTATGGACGAATCGGTTCAAAAGGCCTGCACCTATGCTGTGCAACTCTATCATTCTATGACTGTAAGTAATATTCATGCTATAAATGTGACAGCCAAAGCTTATCTTCAGCAAAAGAGACCCTAAGCACTTAAACACAAGAGATTCTGCAGATGCTGGAAATCCAAGGTAACACACACAAAATGCTGGAGGAACTCAGCAGATCAGGCAGCATCTATGAAAAAGAGTAAACAGTCGGCGTTTCGGATCGATCTCTTTCATCCGGACTGAAAAGGAAGAGGGGAAAGACACCAGCTTAAAAAGGTAGGGGGGAGGAAAGGAGGACAAGCTGGAAGGTGATAGGTGAAGTCAGATGGACGAGAAAAGTAAAGGGCTGGAGAAGAAGGAATCTGATTGGAGTTTGGACCATGAGGGAAAGGGAAGAGGGAGGTGCACCAAGGGGAGTTAATAGGCAGGTGAGAAGAGGTAAGAGGCCAGAGTGCACTTATCTTTGATATTTAATTATACTAACATTGCAGAGCTCTCAACCATTTACATCTGGAACCATCTTTGACCAGGAGCTCAGTTGGACTGGCCTCATAAAAGCCATGGCTATGTGAGCTGGTCAGAGATTGGGTATCTTGTAGAGGCTGACTCCAATACTTGACACCCAAGGCCTTTCCACTATTTAAAAAGCACAAATCAGAAGCATGATTGAATACTCTATACTTGCCTGGATGATTGAAAATACCACTTCTCAAGATACTCAGCTAAGACAACATTTTCAGTTCAAATTCAGGTTCATTTAATTATCGTTGAACGTACTTGAATATAGTCAAATGAAACTGTTTTGTTTCACAATATTTATGTATGGTTCAATGATAATTGAGACTGAATGCCATATCTTTCATTAGTTCTCTCCATCATCAGGCCACAAAAGTTGCAATGAATGCCATTTACGACAGGTATTGCAATTATAGAGTAACAAATGCTACTCCAATGCAAGTCTCACATCTCTAAACTCGGCCACCAAGTACAAGGGCAGCAGATAGACTGAAACAGCGCCACCTGCAGGTTTTCTTCAAAATCCTGTACAATCCTGTCTTGCAAGTATATTAACCAAGTCAAATTTATTTATATAGCACATTTTAAAACAACCCACCTTGACCAAAGTGCTGTACAGATCAGAGCAGATAGCTAAAATCACAAATACAAGAAACACAGCCATAACTAACAAGGCAAGCAGTTTATAGGGACAAAAGAAACAACACAAGGGCCTAGGCACAATCCAAAAATCAGCCTCATCAGGAGGATTCAAATGCTCCAAGTGTGGTCTAACCTTGGTTTCACAGAGATGCAGTATCACCTCATGGCTCTTGAACTTTTACTTTTCCTTATCTATAACCAAGTATTGTGCCGCACCTTTGCCAAAAGTCCAGAGGTGGCTCAAATATGTAGCTTGCTACCAGCTTCTCAAGAGGCTTTGGGGATAGGCAACTAATATTGACCTTGCTAGCAGCACCCACTTTCCAAGAAATGAATTTAAAATTCCCAACAGTTAAAAATTAACTGTAAAGTTAAAAATTAAAAGTTCCCAAAGAAGAGCAATTTTTTATAGGTATGCAAAATGATAAGGTATAAACAGTCAAATTATGGGGGGTATAGAAATCGGTAGGTATTCAAAATTATGAGGGGTGTAGGTAGGGTAAATGCAAGCAGGCATTTTCCACTGAGGTTGGGTGAGATGAGGTCATAGTTTAAGAGTGAAAGGTGAAATATTTAAAGGGAACATGGGGGGGCTTTTTCACAGAGAGTGGTGAGAGTGAGGAGCAAGCTGGCAGTGGAAGTGGGTTCAATTTCAGCATTTAAGAGAGATTTGGAGAGTACATGGATGGGATAGGTATGGAGAGATTATGATTCAGTTAATGGGATGAGACACAATAATAGATTGCAATGGACTAGATGAGCCGAAGGGCCAGAGTAATAGAATACTCCATTACTCTATCTTCTGATGCAATGAAAAGGGATGCTGGTGAGAATATACCCAGAGTGCTTTAATACATTTTTGCTCTCCGTATTTCCTGAAGAATATTGGAGGCAGTGAAGAGAACATTTATTCCATTGATTTCTGTGACAATGGGGTTGATGTATGAAGAAAGGTTGAACAGGTTGGTCCTGTACTCCCTGTGGTACAAAAGACTGAGAGGTGATGATTGAAAACATATAAGGTTCTGAGGGGGGTTCAGAGAGTGAACACTGAGTGCAGTTCCCTTGGAGGACAGAGCTTTGGCAGAAGTATCACCCATTTCAGACAGAACTGAGGAGGAATTTTTACCCTCAGAGGGACATTTCTCTTTGGACTCACATAGAAAATGCTGAAGGAACTCAGCAGGTCAGACATCATCAGTGGAGGGAAATAAACCGTCGACATTTTGGGCCAAGATCCTTCATTACATTAGATTAGATTATGAGGACACTCAGTCCTCATTTATTGTCATTTAGAAATGCATGCGTTAAAAAATGATACAATGTTCCTCCAGTATGATATCACAGAAACACAGGACAGATCAAGACTAAAACTGACAAAAACCACATAATTATAACATATAGCTACAGCAATGCAAAGCAATACCGTAATTTGATAAGAGCAGACCACGGGCACGGTAAAAAAAAAGTCTCAAAGTCCCGATAGCCCCAACATCTCACGCAGACTGTAGAAGGGAGAAACCCTCACTGCCATGAACCTCCAGCGCCGCAAACTTGCCGACGCAGCATCCTGGAAGCACCCGACCACTGTCTGACTCTGAGTCCGTCCGAAAGCTTCGAGCCTCCAACCAGCCCTCCGACACCGAGCACCGAGCATCATCTCTGCCGAGCACTTCCACCCCGCCCCAGCCCCCGAGCAACAAGCAAAGCCAAGGATTCGGGGCCTTGCCCTGCAGAAATTTTGGATCACACAGTAGCAGCGGTAGCGAAACAGGCATTTCAGATGTTTGACCAGATGTTCCTCCGTGCTCTCATGTCTGCCTCCATCAAATCAGAATTGTGCACGGCATCCTACTTGACAAATTACAGATATTCATCACCGGAGTGGCCACGCGTGCTGCGTCACGTCACCATCTTCTCCTCCTCCGCAGATCTCTGGCTTGGTTCTGTGGAACTATTTTTTCAGATAACCATAATGTATATTGATTATTTAAATAAATAGAGTCTAAACTTCCTCCTTCAACTTTCTGAGGAAAAAGAGGTGTTGGCATACGTTCTTGGCAGGAGCTTGAACCTGGCCGGACCAGGACAAGGCTATCCTGTGTATTCAGAATGAAAACTGACAGCTATTCAGAGAACTCTAATTATTTATTTAAAGTAAATACTTAGCGTTTATCGAATAAGGCAGAGAATTCCAGATGTTCACATCCCTTGGGCAGCAGAAATTAATGCACACCTCAGCTTTGAATGATTATGTCCCCTTGCTCAAGACCACATCGAGGAAGGATGTGACTGTGCTGGTGAGAGTGCAGAGGAAATTCTCAAGGATATTGTCGCGATTGGAAGTCTTTGGTTCTGACAAGGAATTGGAAAGTCTGAGTTTGTTTTCCCTGGAGTGAAGGAGGCTGAGAGGTGACTTGAGGGAGTCATAAATGGAGCAGATACTGCCTTACCTCTGATTAAAGACAAGAGGATATAGGAAACGGTTTTAGAGAGGAAAAAGAGGGTGGTTGTTACCTGGAACAGTTTGCCAGAATAGGTGGTGTAATCAAGTATGATCACTATCTATAAGAGGCATTTATACAGGCACGTAAACCGGCAAGGCATAGAAGGATACAGACAAGGCAAGGCTTCAGGCAGTGCAAGGCGAGACAAGAACTTCAGGCGAGGCGAGAGTTACCGGCAAGACAAGGCAAGGCTTCAGGCAAGGAAACAGAAGGCAGAAGGCAGAAGGCAGGGGAAAGGATACAAGGAGTAAGAACAAGAACAATCCAGCAACCATGCCCTGGTCTCTGGAGGTACTTATGCAGCCAGCCCCAACGAGAATCAGCTGCCTCAGTTAGTGCTCAACAGGAACAGAAACAGGGTAGACAGGAAAACCTGGAGCAAGGGTCGATGGACCGGACCGTGAACTGGAATGCAGACTTCACAGACCGGACCGTGAACTGGAATGCAGACTTCATGGACCGGACCATGACAGTGAGAACCTGAATGCTTCAGTGCCTTTTGCCAGATGGCAGGAGGGAAAAGAGTTTGTATGAGGGTTGCTCTCAATACAACCACTGTAGAATGTGATGAGGATAGGAAGTGGGAGCTGGACTTTTCTCAGCCTTCACAGAAAGTAGAGACGCTGCTGGGCTTTCCTTGCTATGGAGCTGGTGTTCAGGGACCAGGTGAGATTCTCCGCCAGGTGATCACCAAGAAACTTGGTGCTCTTAACAATCTTTATGGAGGTGTCGTCGATGTTCAGCGGAGAGTGGTCGCTCTATGTCCTCCTGAAGTCAACAACCATCTCTTTTGTTTACATTCAGAGACAGGTTGTTGGCTCTGCACCAGTCGGTTAGCCGCTGCACCTCCTCTCTGTATGCTGAGTCATCGTTCTTGCTGATGAGACCCACCACGGTCGTGTCATCGGCGAACTCGATGATATGGTTCGAGCTGTGTGTTGCAACACAGTCGTGGGTCAGCAGAGTGAACAGCAGTGGACTGAGCACACAGCCCTGGGGGGCCCCTGTGCTCAGTGTGATGGTGTTGGAGATGCTGCTCCTGATCCGGACTGACTGAGGTCTCCCAGTCAGGAAGTCTAGGATTCAGTTGCAGAGGGAGGTGTTCAGGCCCAGTAAGCTCAGCTACAATTTTTCAATTTTCTGCAGCTTATCTTGATCCTGTGCAGTAGCTCCCCACCACCACCACCCCCCATACTAGACAGAGATGCAGCTGGTCAGAATGCTCTCCACAGTACATTTGTAGAGGTTTCTGAGTGTTTTAGGTGACAATGTCTTCTCAAACTCCTAATGAAATATAGCCACTGTCTTGCCTTCTTTATAGCTGTAGGTTAGCTCCTCAGAGATCTTGACACCCAGGAACCTGAAATTGCTCATTCTCTCCACTTCTGATCCCTCTGTGAGGATTGGCTCATGTTCCCTCATCTTACCCTTGCTGAAGTCTTTGAGTGCAAGGTTGTTGCTGCAACTCCACTCAACTAGCTGATACATATTGCTCCCTCTCATTTCCATCTGAGATTCTACCAACAATGGTTGTATCATCAGGAAGTTTATCGGTGGCATTTGAGCTAGACCAAGCCACACAGTCATGGGTGTACAGAGAGTAGAGCAGTGGGCTAAGCACACATCCCTGAGATGTGCCAGTGTTGATCGTTAGCGAGGAAGAGATATTATTACCAATCCGCACGGATTGTGGTCTTCCAGTTAGGAAGTGAAGGATCCAGTTGTAGAAGGGGGTACAGAGGCCCAGGTTCTGTAGCTTTTCAATCAGGATTGTGGGAATGATGGTGTTAAACGCTGAGCTACAGTCAATGAACAGCATCCTAACATAGGTGTTTTGATTTGTTCTGGTGATCTAAGGCAACTTAAGAGCCATTGAGATTGCATCTGCCATAGACCTACGGTGATGATAGGCAAATTGCAGTGGGTCCAGGTCCTTGCTGAGATAGGAGTCGACACTAGCCACGACCAACCTCTCAAAGTTACTGGACGATAGTCGTTAAGGTAGACTACTCTTCTTGAGCACTGGTATAATTGTTGCCCTTTTAAAGCAGGTGGGAACTTCTGACCATAGCAGTGAGAAGTTGAAAATGTCTTTGAATACCCAGTTGGCTGGCACAAGTTTTCAAAACCTTACCAGGTACTCCATCGGGTCCTGCTGTCTTGTGAGGTTTCACCCTCCTGAAAGACAGCCTGACATCAGTGAGATCACTGGGTGTGGCAGGGATCTTCAAAGCTGTAATTATATTCCCCCTTTCAAAGCGAACGTAGAAGGCGTTGAGCTCATCTGGTAGTGAAGCATCACTATTGGGTTTTGCTTTGTAGAACGTAATGGCCTGGAAACCTGCCAGAGTTGTTGTGCATCCGATGTTGCCTCCAACCTCATTTGGAATTGTCTCTTCACTCTTGAAATAGCCCTCTGCAAGTCATACCCGGTTTTCTTGTACACTGGTATATGTTGTGAAATTTGATGTTTTTGTGACAGCCCTACAGTGCAATACATAAAATGTACTATAAATTACAATGAGAAATACATAAAAAAAATAAGTAGGTCATAAATAGAGCAAAGTTGCAAGGTAGTGTTCATAGGTCTGTGAACCATTGAGAAATCTGATGGCAGAGAGGAGGAAGCTGTTCCTAAAATGTTGAGTGTGTCTCTTCAAGCTCCTGTACCTCCTTCTTGGAAGTATTAATAAGAGGAGGGCATGTCCTGGGTGGTGGGGATCCTTAATGATGGATTGTCCTTTCTGATGCATTGCTTTTTGAAGATACCCTCGATGGACTCGAGAGTAAACGTTCCAACCTCTACCCGCTCATACTTTATTTATTTGAATGTCACCCTTAATTCTTCTAAATTCCAAGGAAAGCTGATGTGAACTTTAGGCTCTGAAAGGGATTAAAAAGGGTATGTGAATGGGGGAGGAGCTTAATGACAGTGCTCCAAAGACCTTCCACACATCAGAGCATTCATGAGCCTTTAAATGATGATGCCAAACCTGATAACAATTGTCCCAATATTTCCTCATCTTACATAAACATTTCAGCGATCCTCATTTCCATTTTGTGGAGATAAGATGCTGTTAATGATAGTGTCCCCATTAGAGAGTCTGCATGGGAATCTGTAGAGCAGATGGCATGCAATTCATCTTGTCATGAAGTGGCTGGGAGGTCAAACAAATCCATGTTTAATTATGTAACCCCTGTGCAGTGCAATGTTATTTTCCCGTCCCACATTTAATGATTTCTGGACTCGTGGCCCAGTAATAGTTTCTGCAGACAGGAAAGCAAACAGCTCCTTCTGGTGACAGACTTTCAGAAAACCTAGACAGAAGGTGACAGAGCATTAACAGCCGGGTAGGAACGTATCAGGAGACTGACTGAAGCAGAGCGCTTGACGACACTTCCAACCATGACAACGGGGGCTGAAATATTAATAAAGTCAGCACGGCCCTGAGGTGAGGTTTCACCAGCACTTCATTTATTTGAAAATTACGGATCAAATTTTAATTCTTGGTATTGCACCGAACTGGCGCATTGGGGCTTAGTGAGTGCTGACGAACATAAGGACTGTGGATACCATGTAACAGATTGCCTGCAGATTCGATTGAAAGATTCATACCATTCATACCGAACTGGCAATTAAAGAAAGACCTGTACTTAAATCTTCTTCTTCTTCTTCTTCTTCGGTTGTCCATAGAGTCATACATCTGTCTGTGCATTTGGCCCAAAAAGCTCAGGTACTCACCCGGATGTGTTGGAGGGGCTGTTTCCATTTGGCCTATATTATTCTAAACCCTAACAAACCATGAACCTGGCAAACATATATCTTTTAAAGATTGCAAGTATACACAACTCTACCACCTCCTCTTGCAGCTTGTTCCATTCACCCTCCACCCTCTGTGTGAATATACTGCTGTTCAGTTCCTTTCACAACATCCCAAATTCTCTCCATCCAATTAGATACTTTAAAAGCAAGTCGATTGTGATAACATCACGGAAAAATGTCAACCTGTATCACAGCAGCAAACTCCCACAGTGTGATAATCACCAAAGTAATTTGTTTTGGGAATCTCGACTGAGCAATATTGGCAGGGATACTGGCCAGACTATTTGACAGGGCATTAAGTGTAAAACCTGCCGGCCGGTGGTGCCGTGGCATCCGCACCAGACTTTGAGGCGAATGGTCAGGGGTTCGAATCCAGAGGGCTCCCTGAACGCTTTCCATCCATGCTGGGTTGAGTGTCGAGCTAGCGACTCAGCCGCTAAAAAAAACAGACAAACGCGCTAAAGAAACGGCAAAGTTGCCGCCTGATGCGACACGGGGCGCGGAGAGGAAAACAAAACGTAAAAGATATTGAGAGCTGTCCAAAATGGCTTTGTATGTGCCCTGGGCTCTCTCACAGTGACAGACAGTCAGGTGTTTGTGGATGTAGCCACAGAAGGACATTTTACTCGGTTGGTGTTTTTAAATCAGTCAGTACTGTGTAGCTGTGAGAATGCCACGAGGTTTGGTGGTGCTGCTGCACGGGGTGTCCGAGAGGCTGACTCTTTCAGGACTATTTGCCTCAGTACCACAAAGGAAGCCTCACCCCAATCACTGAGCCTCACTCCCCAGCCCTGATGGTTCACCATATCAGGTCAGATTTGGATTTATTTATCACAGGTACATTGAAACACACAGTGAAATGTGTCATTTGCATTAACAACCTACACACCCAGCGTTGTGCTGAGGCCACCCGCAGTTCTCGCCACCCACTCCGACGCCAACATGGCATGCCCACAACATTCAGCAGAACAACAAAAACAGTGACAAAACAAAACCACAGTCGGAAAGCAAGCTCAGTTCCCACCCTCCCATCCACCCACTGACTCACACACAGGCCTCCAACCACAGGTGTGCAGTTCGCAGGATTCTTCAACCTTGTCTTCACTCACATCCACTAAATGTGTGATAAGGTCGGGAAGATATGTTTTTCTTGAAGAAGATGGCACCAAATTTCAGAAGGACGGAATTTCAGACATAAGTTACTACATCACACAATTTAGCATGTGCAGCTTATTATGTGAATTTATGCAGCATGTTTGGTGGTTTAGTCTCACTTAAAGTATTTTATGGCAGAGGCCTTGAGATCAGAGTTATAGGCAGAGCACAGGGATATGTCCTTCTGCCCACTAAACCCATACTGACCATCATCACCAGAGGAGCTGCTTGAAGCGGGTACATTAACAACATTTAAACGATCCACAGGGATGTGTTCTGGAATCCTCGCTCGTTATGATTTTTATAAATGACCTTGATGAAGAAGTTGAAGGGTGGGCCAGTTAGTCTGCAGGTGACACAACGGTTGTTGATGTGGATAGTGTAGACGGTTGTATAGGTCACAATGGGATATTGAGAGGATGCAGAGCTAGACTGAGAAGTGGCAGATGGGAGAGTTCAATCCAGAAAAGCGACACAGTTTGGCAGGGTGAACTTTATAGCAGACAACATGGCTAACGGCAGGATTCTTAGTAGGGTGGAGGATGAGAGAAATTTTGGAGCCTAAGTACATTGATCCCTCAAAGTTGTCGTGCAAGTGGATAGGGTGGTAAAAAAGACATATGGTGTGTAGGCCTTTGATAGACAAGAGATTGAGTTTAAGAGCCATGAGGTAACATTGCAGCTTTATGAGACTCTGGTTGCACAACAATTGGAGGATTGTGTTCAGTTCTGGTCGTCTCATTATAGGAAGAACATGGAAGCTTTAGAGAGGCTGCGGAGGATGTTGTCTGGATTAGAGCATATGTCTTGTATGGAAAGTGGGGTGAGCTAGAAATTTTGTCCTGGGATGCTTGGTAGAGGTGTACAAGATGACAAGAGGCGTAGACAGCAAGTGCCTTTTCCCCAGGGTGGGAATGGTTAATGTGAGAGGACAGTTTTAAGCTGATTGGAGCAAAATAGAAGATGAATGTCAGATGCTACATGCTTAATTTTACACAGAGAGTGTAAGTGCGTTGAACTCTCTTCCTGGGGTGGTGGTAGAGGCAGGAACATTAGGGACATCTTAGAGTGTCTTAGCTAGTTCAAAGTTCAAAGTACATTTATTATCAAAATATGTATACGTTATACAACCTAGAGATTCATCTCCTCACAGGCAGACACGAAACAAGAAACCCTAAAGGACGCATTAACTGTCAAACACCTAAATGTGCAGAGAAAAAAAGCAAATCATGCAAACAATAAACGTGAGCAAATAGTGTTTTGAACTGAAGTCCACAAAGAGAGTTTGTCCACAGACTCTTAGTTCAGTGCAGAGAGGAGCAGCGAGCTGAATCAGCCCGTCCCTTGCCTCGGGCCTGGACTTTTTCGATGGGGCCAGGACCTCGCTACTTCGATTCGTCCCGTACCCAGCCTTTCCAATTCGCCCTGGCACTTAAATTGATTGAACCCCGGGTCTTCCTCACTCTCGGCAATGGGGCCTGCTGTCTCGCCTTGTTTCGTTCCTGCCGCATCGAAATGCCTCCAAGTTCAAAGGGAGGTTACAGACTATTGCTTGCGACGATCACTTACCATCATAATGGTGTCGAAGTCCTCATCGACGTCAATGATGGACGAACAATGGCAACCAGGAAAAGAGGGATTAACAAAGTATTTAGTTGTTTTTCTTGTTTCATCAGCAACCAGCCAAAACTTGGTGAGATTCACCAGTGCCGTCTTAAACCGGAAGGCACATGGATAAAGAAAAATAGAGGTCAATATGTGAAGGAAGGGTTAGATTGATCTTGGAGAAAGTTAAAAGTCAGCACAGCATCATAGGCTGAATTGCCTGTACTGTATTGTAGTGTTCTATGTTCTATGTTCTAACAGGTACTTGGACAGGTAGGGTAGAGGAATATAGGCAAAAGACAT